>NW_028249370.1:0-507114 GCF_964263255.1 Lissotriton vulgaris
AGCCACCTTATATCTAAGCACTCAAACTTCTGATTTATCTCCATTTTCACACTCTTGTGAATAGGTGTGCGCGACCGGGTGCGCGCACCCCGTTATTTTTTTCCCGAAAAAAAATATATTTTTTCGCGTTTAAGGGCCTAACTGCACACCCCGAGAAAACCTACGCAGCAAGACAATCTCTACCTTCTCCCCTTTCCATGTTTCAATGCTTTGAAATGAACAATATATTTACTCGCAGTGACAAAATGGCGGTCAAAACTTCCTGATTTCCTTCGAATCGAACGTTAACAGACGTCACGCAGCAAAATAAAATACCGCTCACGCGCAGCCGTTTGGGTGCGCGCACGCGTGCGCGCCTATAGATATATAATTGACTTTAACTTTAATTTTCTCAACAACTACTGAACGGATTTACACCATTCCAAAAAAAGCGTAATCTGCGAACAAGACTCTACAGTTTTGGCAAATTTCTTATAAATCCATTCAGCCGTTCGACCTGTAGCCGAGTCTAAAGGTCCTATGGAAAATAACATGGAGAAAACACGTTTTGGGACCCCCCTTATATCTCAGCCCCCACTTGACCAATCTCCCCCAAACTTTCAGGGAAGGAGCACAGCGGACCGAGCCATCTTCTTTGAGAAATTCCAAATAGAATGTTGAGGATTTCCTATGGAAACTAGGTCCTAACTATAACTACCTACTGGCGACCGCCAGTAGGTAATATATATATATATAAATATATATATATATATATATATATATATATATATATTACCTACTGGCGGTCGCCAGTAGGTAGTTATAGTTAGGATTTTTTTCAATGTTAAATCTCAAAATTCTATTTGGAATAACTTTGGCACCGGTTGACGAATCTGCCTGAAAATTTCCTGAAAATGGCCTCGTCGAGCTCCGGTCCTTCCTTGAAAGTTTGGGGGGGATACGTCAAGCGGGGGCCGAGATAAAAGGGGGGTCCCAAAACGCGTTTTCCCCATGTTAATTTCCATAGGGCGGTCGATTTCACTTTTAACCCGAACGGCTGAATGGATTTCCACCAAATTTGGCAAAATTGTAGGGATTGGTAGCCTGATGTGCCTTTGCTATGTCTCAAGATATGTGCTGCAGTGGATTTTGAGTAATTTAGGTTACAAAAAATATATATATCTATAGCAGCGCAGCGGTGCGCGCACCAGGGAGCGCTCCGGGCGCGTGACGCGAGGTGCGCATGGAAAGCTGATTGGCTCTCGGGTGTCTGCAAACATTCGAAACAGTCCAGAGCGGCCGCCATCTTGTGTCTCGGTAAAATCGAGACATAAGAGGTGGCTAAAACAAAGGGGGAACTGACCATAAGGCGTCAGGGATAGACCCCTTTGACCCCCTAGGTTTGATGTGGGGGCTATAAAAGGGCCCCGCGGGGCATTTAAAATATTTTTTTTTTTTCGTTTTGCGCGGGGGAAGCGCCCGGTGCGCGCACCAGGTAGCGCACCGGGGAGCGTAAAATGAGGGAAAAAGATGACAGAGTTTTTAAAAAAATGAAGTTTTTATTTAGAAATTGGAGGTAGTTCTAAAAAGAACTTTTTTTTTTCTTCTTTTTGTTGTTTTATATTTTTTTTTTGTTTTTTGAACTTTTTGAACTTTTTTTGGCTTTTCAAAACAGTTTTATATTTTTTTTGTATGTTTTTAGGGGGAGAAACAAAAAAAGGGAATTGAAACTGGCTCAACTGGAGCAAAAAAACAAAAAACCCAAAAAATTACTTCTTTTTGGGGCACTTGTGATTATCACCTGCAAGGACGATGAGCTTAACGCTTTTTTCGCCATAGGCGATAAGCTTGCCACATGCAGAACAAGTGATTTTAAAATCAGCAAATCTCGGCTGAATGCAAGGCATCACCTCGGATGTTTCTGGTTCTGATGAGGTGGGTTGGTTTCTTTGGGAGGGGGTCCTTGATGACTGGGGGAGGTTACTGGCCAGTTCCCTGAATTCTGCTCGAGAGTAGTTGTTTGGGTGCTTTCTGGTCATGTGCCGAATCATGGTATAGTTACCAAAAGAATATTTTTTGTTTGGGTTGCCCCGTGAAAGTTCATCATTGCAGATGAGGCAAGTCACCTTGGGCGCATTCACCTTTTTTTGCCCCTCTGGGATTGAAAAAAACTGCCATACAATGTGTGGTTTGGGTTTGTAAGGTGTATTTTCTTCTGGCAGCCATCTTCTTCTCCCCTCCTCCTCTTCCTCTTCCTCCTCCTCCTGTTCTTGACCACCAATATAATTTGGAGCTGGTCCTCTTGGTGGTTGTGGTGGTGGTGGTGGGGCAGATGCACCAGCTGATGCTACTACTGAAGCCATTATTTGGAGCAAAAAAGTAGAGAGAGCAACAAACAGGTCTTCCTCAGTCAAAGGACAAAGTCAGAATAAGGAAAAAAGGTGGGGTCTTTCATCATTTAGAAAAAAAAACTGTCCTGAACCAATGAGAAGTGTTATTTTCAGGTCACAAGACCAGGGGCTTCATCATTATGAAACTAAAACTGTTATGAACCAAAGAAAAGTGTTATTTTCTGCTCACATGACCCGACGCGCTTACGCTACGCGCACGGGGGCGCGCAGCGTAAGCGCGTCGGAAGTTTACGTTGTGCGATCGTATTCGCTCGAGTACTTCCGGGTGCGCTTACGCCGTGCGTATCACGCGGTCGCGGCTACGCGATACGTCACGATCATGTTTTCGTTTGCGATATTGGCGCTCACGAGACGCTCCCCGGAGCGTGCCCGGGGGCGCTTCTCAGAAATATGCTTTTCGGGGCGCACTCCGGGGCGCGCTCTGGGAGCGCTCCCCCCAAAAATTAAAAAAAAAAAATGGGATAATTGTAGGGACAGGTAGCCCTATTCTGAAGTGGTTTGTAAAAAAATTAACTTTATAAAAATATGTATTGTGCTACATTGGGCTTAATATATGTTAGAGCCAAAATGTAGCCCAAATGTAGCCCAAAGTAGCCCAATGTAGCCCAAAGATGGCCACCAGAGACCAAAAATTGTAAATGTAGCCCAAATTTCAACTAGATGTAGCCCAACTGTAGCCCAATGACAGAATGTACCAGAGTGTTAAAAAGAACAACTAGAGTGCTAACAGTCTTATTTATAAAGTGAAACTTATAGTTAGGAATTAGCATTAACAAAACCTATGAAATTCACTGAAAAAACCATAGGTTTCACACCAGTTATAGTTAGGAATTAGCATTTAAAAAACCTATGAAATTCACTGAAAAAACCATAGGTTTCACACCGGTTATAGTTAGGAATTAGCATTTAAAAAACCTATAAAATTCACTGAAAAAACCATAGGTTTCACACCAGTTATAGTTAGCTGGAAATTTTACTGATATAAAACCATTGAAATTCCCACGTTATAGTTAGTCGGACTCACTATAACTTGCGCGTGCAATGCACTGCTGATGACATCACATATTACATCACTCATGACATGGTGAGTGACATCACTCATGACATCACTGATGACACCATCCAGTGAATATGTGTCTTTCTGAAAAATAAATATTAGTGAGTTATGTTTAAATATTTAAATACATATATTAGTGTTTCACTTTGTGTATAAGTGGCTACATGTGTTGATAAGTAGCTACATGCGTATGTATATGGGTTATTTGATATTTTTATTAGTATCAGTTTGAGTGTCTATATGGTTTGGTGGGGGTATTACTTAGCACATAGATGCATGAGTGACTGACTCTTTGTTTGTATGTGTTTTGAAGACAGCATATGTACAGGACTGTATGGGTGGATGAGTGTCTATATGTGTTTGTTAGTGAGTGAATGACTGTCTCACTAGTGTCTTTATCAGTAACTACATATGTTTTAATCTAGTATATATGAATATTGATGTATATAAGTGAGTATATGTGAGAGTAAGAGATTGTAAGAGTTCCTGTTTAAATAAGTATGTGTTTCTATAAGTGATTGTTTAAGAGAATAAATATGTGTAATTTTCAATAGAAGTAAGGTGGAAGTGTGTGTATAACTCTATATTCAAATAAATGGTTGTTCAATAGTTTATTTGCACGTGTGAATATGTGTGTGAATAACTTTTGGATGAATGTCGGTGTGTAACAGGATGTATAGGTGTATCTCTTCATATGATGAGTGAGTATATGTATGAGTGACTATATAGAACTGTTGGTGAATGAGTGGATGTGTATATAGATAGTGGAAGTACAGAATTGCTTGTTGTAACTGATATAGGTATGTCCATTTTTTAAAAATTTCAGTTTCTATTTTTGAATATGTGTCTCAAGGGTTACTTTACACTGAGAGGAGGTCTGTCACTGTGTCACAAGGATGGTGTCATCAGTGATGTCATGAGTGATGTCACTCACCATGTCATGAGTGATGTAATATGTGATGTCATCAGCAGTGCATTGCACGCGCAAGTTATAGTGAGTCCGACTAACTATAACGTGGGAATTTCAATGGTTTTATATCAGTAAAATTTCCAGCTAACTATAACTGGTGTGAAACCTATGGTTTTTTCAGTGAATTTAATAGGTTTTTTAAATGCTAATTCCTAACTATAACCGGTGTGAAACCTATGGTTTTTTCAGTGAATATATATATATATATATATATATATATATATATATATATATATATATATATAGATATATATATATATATATATATATATATATATATATATATATATTCAATGAAAAAACCATAGGTTATAGACCATATATAGTTAGGAATTCGCATTTACAAAACCTTATTTTACTCGCATAAAACCATTGAAATTCCATATATAGTTAGTTGCGCTAACTATATATCGCGCACCCGCAATCCACTGCTGATGATGTCACATATTACATCATTCATGACATGGTCAGTGACATCACTGATGACATCACTGATGACATCTCAAATGACATCACTGATGACATCACTGATGACATCTCATTTGACATTACTGATCACATCACTGATGATATCATTCATGTGATAATACGATGAACCTCTTCAGACTCTAATATAACCTTAGATACAATCAGTGTAAACAGACACTCACAGACTGTCACTCATCCATGGAGTTACTCACACACCTAGTCAGTCATGCAAAGAATCAATCACACCTCCATTTCCTCAACTATACAGTTATACAAACTTTACTTATTCAAACATATACTAACACATATTTACTCTCTTATACAATCCCTGATACAAGTTCACAATGATCCATACAGCCACTCACACATTCACTGGCTCTTATGCACAGTTATTTATATATGTCAACTCTCACATGTACTGTGTTTTACATATGTACTTACTTTGACATGTAGCACTGAGATATCCATTCACTCACCAATACACTCATGCACACAGTCAACCGCCCATACAGCTGTTACCACATGCACTTTTGAAACCATACCTCTAGTGAATCAACTGCTCACACATCTATGCACAGAGTCATACACCTCCCAGCCACCCACACACACACTCAGTCTCCCATACAAATACTAAGGTAACCAATCAATAACCCATATAGTTACTCATATAGCTACTTATCAACACATGCAACAGTTTACAGAACAACAGACATAATGATGCACAAATTAAGACAGTTTAGTCACTAACCCATGCACTCAGTGAGACACATTTAATCACTCACTCATACAGTCAGTCATGCACCTACTAAATCCTTCATCCAGACACTTATACATCCACTCATTCTTCAATATGTAAGACATATTTTAACTTCACAGAAACATACAGTCACTGGATGTTGTCATCAGTGATGTCATTTGAGATGTCATCAGTGATGTCATCAGTGATGTCACTGACCATGTCATGAATGATGTAATATGTGACATCATCAGCAGTGGATTGCGGGTGCGCGATATATAGTTAGCGCAACTAACTATATATGGAATTTCAATGGTTTTATGCGAGTAAAATAAGGTTTTGTAAATGCGAATTCCTAACTATATATGGTCTATAACCTATGGTTTTTTCATTGAATTTCAATGGTTTTTTAAATGCAAATTTCTAACTATATATGGTCTATAACCTATGGTTTTTTCAGTGAATTTCATTGGTTTTTTAAAAGCTAACATCTGTAGCTGTAAAATGTATTATTCTTTAAATCCCAAAATATATTTAGATGTTTATTGATAATTTTTTTTTTAATATTTTTTTTCTTCGCTTCTAGTTCGCGAACCGGGAAGCTTTCCGTTAGCTCATCTTGATGCCGCGATCTAGTCCGCGAACCGGTCAACGTTACGTTAGCGGAACAGTGACGCGCCGCGGAAGCGCGACGTATCACGTTATCGCGTAATGCGTCTAATGACGCGCCGCGTTAGCGCTCCCGGAAGTGCTCCGGACCGCGAACCGGAAGCGATCTGGGACGCGGCGCGCGCCGCGTAACGTAAGCGGAACAGGTCATGTGACTTGTTTATCAAACTTCTCATTGGTTCATTTCACTTTTGGTTTCCAAATGATGTATGACTAGGTCATGTGACCTAAAAATAACACTTTTCATTGGCTCAGAACTTTTGTTTTCCCCAAATCAAGTAAACCCCTCCTTATTTCCTCACTCTGACTTTCATCTTGGTGAGAGAAAGACCATTTATCTGAAGATCCACAATGGCTTCCATTGTTGCTGCAGCTGGTGCACCCCCACCACCACCTCCACCTCCCCATAAGAAGAGAGGACCACCCAGTCAAATTATGACTAACAGAGAGGAGGAAGATGAGGAAGAAGAAGAAGAGGAGAGAGAGGGACAACAATTTGTTGATGAGTTGCCCCGGGTTTCTAAACGAAAAACCAGTTTCATCTGGCAGTTTTTCACCATCCCTCCTGGAACCAAGAAAGTGAATGCAAAATATGCCACCTGCCTCATCTGTGACCACAGATTGTCGAGAGGCACAGAAAAGAAGTACAGTATGGGGAACTATACAATGCACCGTCACATGAGCAGGTGGCATCCCTTGAACTACAGCCGGGCTGAGTTGAGGGATCTTGAAGACAATCCGACGGCAACTCCTGTGGCAAGATCTACATCCACATTGTCTTTGACGGGAAGAGAGGCACAAGAGACTGTGCCAAACATCCAACGTAACTTCCAGCACATGAAGGTGTCTTGTATTTACTGTGGTGCTATGCTGTCATATGGCAACATGAGTGTCAACCTCATGAACATTGCATATGAAAATCATAAGTGCCCTAATGCACCCAAAAAGTAATTTTCTTTTTTTTTGCTCCAGTTGAGCCGTTTTGAAAGCCTGTTTTTTGTTGTCTCCCCTCCTTAAAAAACACAAAAAAAACATAAAACAGTTCTAAAAATACAAAAAAATCAAAAAATGTTCAAAAAATTACAAAAAAAACATAAAACAACAAAAACAAAAAAAAACAGTTCTTTTCAGAACTACCTCCCCTTTCAAACAAAATTGCTAGAATGTTTATCACTCTGGCAAGCTCTATTTCTTTTGGTTCGCTTCAAGTTCGCTGACCGGTTCGCGAACTTTAAGCGAACTAAAAAAAATATTTTTTTAAAAAAAAAGAAGAGTTAGTATAAGGGAAGTAAACAGAGAATAATGTAAAAAGAAAGACAGCTAGAGAGAGTAAATGAGAGATACTGTCAATGACATCATCAGCAGTGCATTGCGGGTAAAAAGAGTGGAAAACATTTACCTTATAATTCTTGTTACCTTTTTTAAATATTTTTTCATACTTTCAATCTGTAAAACAAAGAACAAACATTTCAAAAAATATTAAAACATGTATTTAAAAATTAGAAAAGACAAGGGAAAAGGTTCAAAAACAAACAGTTTTTCAACAACTTTGACATTTACAGAAGTCTCTGCTTCTCTACGTTCCCTACACAATCCTAAAGATATATATTCGAAAGAAACTGTATCTTGATATTGCTGAACTGAGGCCTATTTTGAAACATGATGTTTTTCTTGCACTGCTAATGTCTCACAATAGTGATGCAATAGCAGCGCAAAAAAGATGTAAAGTCATAATAAAATTGTGTCTAACATTGTAAATGATTGTTTTAGGATGCAAATAAGATGTGTGCTTTCAAGAGCTTTCTTTGAGGTGAGGCCTCTTTTTTTTATAAAAAAAAAACACTACCCAGAAGTACAGCACTCTAAGCATTAAAATTGATATTTACAGAACTCACCTTACCCATATGTACCACACATTTCTAAATGTATATCATAAGGACAAAAAGCATAACATTAATTATACATGTTAAATGGTTTATTTTTGCTGTTCTCAGAATGTATCAAATTTCACTTAAATCAGTGACTTGAAGGTATTCATCATGTAACAGCGGGGAAAAAAAAACACAATCAAAATGACTGTGTTTAAAAAACCCATACAACCTAAGAAATCTGATTTCAAAACTTCTTAAAATTAACTTACTTTCAATGACGTCGAAGGATCTCCTATAAACAGCATCCACTCTGTTGTGCTTTAAATATTTTCAGCCCGCCACTTTCTGAAAGAAAACCTCCATCGATACGTGAAATATGTTACATAGAAAAAAAACTTCTCTCATTATATCACATGTTTCCACTAGGCCAAATCATGTTGCCGCGATTCGCAAATCTTGTAATTCTTCCAATCAAATCCCGACATTTTCTATTTTCGCAACTTTCAAAAATAAAATATTTGAGATTATTTTCACAATCCTGGACTACTAATATCTTACTCTTCTTTGTCAGTCATGTTCTCCTTTTCCTATGACACTGATACTGCTTACTATGAAGCAGACTTACTTGCATTAGGTTTATATAGTTGAATTTTTAATCGAGACAGCATTGCAGACTTACATTCCCTCTACTTAAAATTTTGGTTTTAAAAACACCAGGTAAGAATTTTTAAGGTCAAACGGCAATTTTTTTTTGAACGTTACAACAGAATCATTACAGAATGACCAGCCGTTTCCAGACTTTAAGTAAGCTGTATAATGTCCTGATGTTGTTGATGGACCATCGTGATAGATAATTGCTACAGTAACAAAAGTCCTCCCTGATATTGACAGCTGAGAAGCCACAAAATTTTTTATTAAAGTTGACAATTTTGTTCCATCAGGCCTACATCGTTGCATCATTAAAATGACATACTGGCCATATCTACGTATAAATAATGTTGACATCATATCACATTTACATTGGCTACACTCCATGTTGTGATCCGCTGCATTTACTAGCTTATTAAAGGAGACTGATTTACTGTCTGGCAAAGTTAAATATATAAATCTTTCTGAGTCTACACTAGTAGTACTTGATACCATACAGTTCTCGCAGTCATGCTGCCATTGATAAGAAAGCCCAAACAGGTGATCTACATCTACACCCTCAACTTGCAATATATCAAGCATATACATTAAAAACTCCTGACAATCTTGCTGATTATTTTCAGAGAAGTCTGTTTGACCTGAACATTCATCTAACAGATAACGAACTTCAGACACACTTTCTACTTTTGTTCGATCACTGCTACATTTCTCGAAAACAGAATTCAACAAACAGCATAAAATTTGTTCAGAATTCAACAGAATCTGTTCTTTTAAACTCTCTAGTGAAAAGAGAACATTAACCACTACATTTGCATAGCAGTTGACACCAGAACTGTTTTCAAATTGAAAACCGACAACATCTTCAACAGAATCCACTTTCTTTCTGCTAACAATTTTCGGTTCATTGACTTTTAGTCTTTTTGCAACAACCTCCCTACTATTACTGCTATTTCTACGTTTGCGGCCTACCACACGTTTCTCAAACAAAGGATATTGAGGCAAATGTGGCGCATACTCTCTTCTTAACCTATTGTATTCCTTAACACAATCTAGATCCGCACAAATGTTTGTGACATCACAGTCAATCAAGTACAATCCCGATAAAGTTCTAACTCGTGACAATGCCACATATGCCATACCCTCCTTGAACACAGAACTGCCAATATTCACCAATGCACAGTCTACACTTAAACCTTGCGATTTATGGATTGTCACCGCATATGCCAAGCAAACAGGAAACTGTTTACGGCGAACATATAAATCTTTAACAAGCAAAAACCTAGCAGAACAACGACCAATTTGCTGTACTTCCTCAATGCCATCAAATTTAATTTTTAAAAATTCTATTCCATCTCTATTTCTGTATTTCTCAAAATCAACAACATTACCCATTGATCCATTTACCAGACCTCTTTCTACATGTAAATTCCTTCTCAAAATAATTCGGCAATTTAAACACACATTCAAAGTCTTTTCAAAACCCGCTGTTTTAGATATAGTCTTCTCTAATGAATCCAATTTTGATTTCAAATTGTCTGACAAAATAATTGTTGATCCCATATGCTCTAATTTGTCGATAGCTTCAAGTTTCACAATCTCTTGCTTTTCTAAATTCAACATTTTGTTGTTGAAGATGGCACATTCTGCAAGAGTTGGCATGAGACATATCCCGGATTTCTTCTCAGTAATTTTCTGAAAAATATTCTCAGGCACAATATCTTGTTTGGGATACAAATTTGACAGTAACCGTGCATTTAAAGCTTCTTTCCCATGCTCGGTCACTTTTCCAATTCTAATATCTTGTAGAATATTCTTGTAATCTTCATCCTTTGCCTGACGCATATTTTGATGCAGTTCTGCATAATTGAAGTTTAACCATATATTGACGTTGCCAATGCTCCCTAGGCACTTCCTGGTATCTTCATGCGTGAGTATTTTGAACACAGGTTGACCTTTTACTGGTGTCAGCTGTAGAAGATCTCCGAAAACAATAATGTGTTTCCCACCAAATAAGACATCATATTCAGTTTTAAGTACTTCTTGCATTCTCAAATGCACAAAGGCAAGCATGACATTGGAAACCATGCTTACTTCGTCAATGATAAGTAGTTTCATTTTCCTCAAAACTCTTGAAACTTCACAGCAAGCATCTCCAGATAACTTGTTGTATTGTAATTTGTTGTCATGCTCCACCGGCAGCATCAATAGACGATGCAAAGTAATACCTTTAATATTATGTGCTGCCAGTCCAGTAGGAGCGGTGACAACACAAGACAGCGATGACTCAGTCCTTTCCTGCAAATAACAAGAGATTGCTTTAATGAGGAAACTTTTTCCAGTTCCCGCTTCTCCACTCACGTACAGTCGGACAGGCTTCAACGACGTACACGAGCACTCTTTCTTCTCATGACTTAATCCGTGCTCAATTTCCTTGGTAACTTCATCATATATTTTCCTCTGCTCAACGTTGAGTTGTTTTTCCAAGTCTTGTAAGTTAACTGAATCCTCCTGAGCATGTGCCATGGCTCTTTCTACTTCATTCATAGCAGTGGCAGCTTCATTTTCGATAATAGGTCCTCCAAGTGGATCTTGACTCAATGAAACAGAACTCTGACTGTCCTGAGAACTGTCTCTGGCAATCTCGGCTGCAATCGTTGCTTCCTGCTCAATTTCCAAAGTTAGCATTTCTTGATATTTAGAAAAAGCAGGACATTCTATGGACTCCTTGGCTGCATTGAAAGAGTCTTCGTAACAGAGGAAATCTCCAAGCAGTTCCTCTTCTGCACGCCAAGGCTTGAAAAGTTGCAAAAGTGCTAAATAGAAAAACTCCTTTTTTTCTGGAGATTCGCCACTTAATTTTCGATGGTTTACTAATTGGCATTTTCTTTGCTTGACCAGGCATCCCTCACTTCCAATTACAGCATACACTCCTTTCTCAATATCTTCTTTGATGTTCCTCTTGAATATATAATTTTGGAGAACCTCATATAGACAAATATTCTCAAGGTGACTGCTTCGATTTGGATAATATGTATCCAACATGTTGGTCTTCAAAATGTCGGTACTGTTTGGTTCCTTTTCTGCCAAATACTCAATTTCCCGAACAGGTTTTAGAACTCGATTTCGCGTTGCAGCAAGACCAAGACTCGCCCAAACGAGACTCCTGGATTTGGCATAGAGACTTGCTGAAGACAATCGATCAGAACATTCGTAAGCTCCGATTTCTCGATGCGACAACATCTTCAGACTGAAACTGTACAACTTCTTGCTGAGGCTCTTTTCATGGGAAATGTCCTCCCACATATCCTTCAGTTCGGTCTTTTCTTTTTTGGTGATGTAAGATGTCACATACCGAGCCACAGCCATACAGTTGTCAGCCACAAACTGTATATCCATGTGGCATTCCACATGGACAAAATCACTGGGTTGTAGTCATTGATGTACTTGGACTCTTCGTTCCTTTTCAAATTGTATGTATTCTTGGGTGATTTCCTCGTCACATTATGTCGCAGCGAAGACATCAAACTGTTCACTCTTCCTTTAGAAATCACCGGTCGTGGAAAGTTGAAACGACATTTGGTGTAGAACTTGTCCTTGTTTCTGAATTTACGACGACAGTACTTTCCACAACGATGGCTTTGGAAACGTAGAACTTGTTCTCTTAGACTTTTCTTCTCCGTTGCGTTTGGAACAGCACACGTAGAATACTGTTCGATGAAATTCATCACTAAGTCATCCGGATCTGTTCCAAATTTAGGTGCATCCTTGATCCACAGCAACATATGTATATGAGGGGCACCTCTTGCTTGGTACTCCTTTCTCCAGAAGAAATCCAACACCTCTCCAAGAGGTGGATTCTTTTTATTTGTGATGAAAGACATCATAGCTTCAAATCTATGATTGAAGTACCTGCATACATTCACAGGATCCAAAGAACACAGTTCTCCAGGTGTCTTGAATTCAATGTTTTCAATATTTCCATTTGCCTCTCGTAGAAATTCAAGTAAGTCATCCCAGCCATACTCGGCACAGCTCAGAGTGAGGAACCATGTCGGAGTTCCTAAGTTCCTCAGCATACATTTTAAGTCACCATGACGACGGTACCAGTACTCATTAGTACCACGCTGACACGCCATGAGATTAATTAAGTGAGAATCCAAAATACTGTCTTGGACATTGACTTTATGCATAAAGTCACTTGCCGAGATGTTTCGCATCTGTATACCACTTTTTAAGATGTGGTTCACTGCATATGACAGTCCAGACAGATCGCTTTCAAACAGGAGATGAAACAAATAGGGAATGCATTGCCGAAACCTAGGATCTTCTGCATACAATCGTAAAGTCCGGTATTCAGACGCAGGAATTTCACGAGGTCGCTCATCATATCTTCCTCCTTGACCTGTGGGAAATAGCTGTGGGAAACACCGAGCTTCCAAACTTTCCTCCCAAACACTAATGGGACTCCCTTTGGCTTGTTTCATTTGAAACAACTCAATAGCATTCCCCATCACTTCCTTGGAATGCAAAGGATGAACACTATAATGTTCATATATTTCTTCACTTTTAGAGGCCTCTACTTTCTCAATTTGGCCAGCACACAAATCGCTATCCTCTTCATCACTTACTTCCTCTTCTGCAACATATACATTCTTATAGTACTTATTATTTTTCTTCAAATACACTGTTGCCTTTTTGACTTTCCTAACATCCACTAAATCTTGCCATATTTTCTTATTCTTTGTCGGAACCCCATTAACCAAGATAACCAGAGGTTCCTCTTCCACTTTTTCTATTCCAATTGTGTTAATGTTTTTGTTCAAATCTAGAGGCAAATAAACAACTCTTCCCTTTAATCCTCTCTGTAAATCTGCTGGAGGCAATTTCCCTGTCTTTGGCTCCATTCTTACAATAGCCTGAAAGGGATGGATACTTTGAATCAAAATAGATTCATAAGTATTTAAATCCTTCAATTCAGAAGGAATCTCAACCAATTCCAGATTATTATGAACTGCCCTAGCAGGCATCTGGTTTTGGTTTAATTTATTACAACAATAAGTACACACACGTTGATCCGATCCCAAATCAAAATAATTTTCTACCATCAAGTATGTGGCTAAATCCTTCCATTCACTATTATTTTCCCTTTCACTTTTTGCATATAAATCCACTACCTTAGTCTGATTCTTATAATAAGTGCGTCGACAACATACACAAGTGAAATTAGGCCTCTCACTTGATTTCATCTGAAACGTGGCAATTTCCTTCTGAAAATTATCTGTACTGGAAACCTGTACATTATCTTCCACATTACCCTCTACTTCAGGGTCAATTTGAACATTCTCATCTTTACTACCAAAGTAACAAAACTCAATTTCTTCACAAAGATTCTTCACATCTATTTCAGAACCATGCAAAAGAGCAGCACATAACTGTTTAAGCATAATTGCTGGACTCTTAGCATAATACAACATTCTCACTAATTTTCTCACTTTATTATGATGCACTGCTAGCATCCTGAAATGATGAAAAACACTCTGGCATACTCTCCTGGAAAGACAAGCCAGTGAATGACCACGCAAACCTGTCATTTGTCTCACTCTGCAAGGATCTAAATCTTGCAACAACTTCATTTTCTGCTTCAAACTTTTCTTATTAAATGTCCGTATAAAATCACATAGCAAATTGATGGAAACCTGTCGCACACTGCAAATAGAACTACACTTCCAAATGTACACAGGACCCTTAGGACGTCTTCCTAAAACCTCATCACTTAGCGCCTCTTCTGTCTCTGTTGTCACAAGTTGTTCTTTTTCAACTGGACAACCATCCTTCACTTCATAAGCTCGACCACTGATGTCAACTGCATGCACCAAATCATTATCCTGAAAATAAGTCTCCTCATTAAAAAATGCCTCAGAACTTGAACTATGCATCCATTCTCCAGAAAAAACTTCACAAAAGTTAGTACGATTTACTACTCTCTTCCATCTACTTTTTGTTTTGAAATCAGAAATTACCTTGCTTAGTTTCCTAATTCTATTGATTACCAAAATAAACAACTTTCGCTTGATTTCAAAAGCATGATCAATAATTTTCTCTACATTTTTCTTCTTCCTATAAAATGCCGCTTTCTGTTGGCCTTTCTTTTTAATATTTTTCAATAAATTAACTAATATCCTATTACGGAACATTCGTTGTCGAATGTCCCTAAACTGTTGTTTCCTTCTACTATCATGCACAGAGTTATCTCTTCCTCTACCAGTAACATTTGTGATGGGTCTCTCCTTTCCATTTAAATTACTTCTCTTTTTGTTAAGAGACACATTTTTTTGAGCAAAATTTTTTTTACTACAAATATTTCTTAAGAATGATTTCGTGCTCTTACCCGGACCTTTCTTGGTGTTTTGACAAGTATTTGGGGAAGAGGACTGCTGCAATAAAACATCATCCTGCTGTCTTTGACGTTTTCTAGCCTTTCGTATTCGACTTCTGGAAGGCATTTTCCAAACTATGAAAGAATCTGCAGTTGAATCTGTGAAAAAATATAATATAAAATGTTATTAACCACTATTACCAAACAGTAAATAAATAACAGTCATCTAAAACTTAATGCTGTACTAATTATTTAACATAGCAAATATTTTCCACCAGCACTGCATCACAAAAATGACACTCAATGGTACAAAACAGGCATACAACACTCATAAATCACTCCCTAATATTTTAAATCATTAATTCAGGATGACGATAAGATGTAGCCTATCTAAAGGTTTGTTTAGGCCCAGATCTTTGGACTGGGGTGAATGTGTGTCATTGATCCACATTCAGTCCATCACCTGTTTTGTTTATTTGAGGTGAGGCCAACACATGGTTGCAGATAAGATTTTCACTGAAAAAAAACCAAGGTAAAAAAACATGTGAAGGCCTACCAATGAAGTAAATCATTAAATGAAAACCAATACATTTCTGGAAATATGCACTACTAGTGCTTCATAAGATGTTTTGGATCATATTTATAAGTTATTTGAGTATCTAGTATGCTATTTTACATTCTTCATGGTGCAAATTTATTGTAAATACGCTCCCACCTGCGGTTGGCAAATTTAGATTTTGATTATGGGAGTTAGATAGGCATGTTAATAATTTCCCAAAAATGGTATATAACCCCAAACAACCTTTGAAGCAAATGCTCTTAGCCATGTTATCCACCTCCCATTGGATAACATGGCTAAGAAGTGCTTGCAAATGTGATAAAAAAAGGCCTGCAATGCATGAATAACGCAGAAAAATCAGCGATATTCATGCATTTTCCAACAAATGCTCTTAGCCATGTTATCCACTTCCTATTAAATAACATGGCTAAGAACTGCTCAGGGCACCATGAGGAACGCTTTCCATTTAAAAAGGGAAAAATAACATCAAAGACACTAAAATGCCTTCTAAATATGAACCCAAACAACCTATGAAGCAATGTGAAAAAAAACTGCCGCAATGCATGAATATAGCAGAAAAATCAGCGATATTCATGCATTTTCCAGCAAATGCTCTTAGCCATGTTATCCACTTCCAATTAAATAACATGGCTAAGAACTGCTCAGGGCCCCATGAGGAACGCTTTCCATTTAAAAAGGGAAAAATAACATCAAAGACACTAAAATACCTTCTAAATATGAACCCAAACAACCTATGAAGCAATGTGAAAAAAACGGCCACAATGCATGAATATAGCAGAAAAATCAGCGATATTCATGCATTTTCCAGCAAATGCTCTTAGCCATGTGATCCACTTCCTATTAAATAACATGGCTAAGAACTGCTCAGGGCCCCATGAGGAACGCTTTCCATTTAAAAAGGGAAAAATAACATCAAAGACACTAAAATGCCTTCTAAATATGAACCCAAACAACCTATGAAGCAATGTGAAAAAAAACGGCCACAATGCATGAATATAGCAGAAAAATCAGCGATATTCATGCATTTCCCAGCAAATGCTCTTAGCCATGTTATCCACTTCCTATTAAATAACATGGCTAAGAACTGCTCAGGGCCCCATGAGGAACGCTTTCCATTTAAAAAGGGAAAAATAACTTCAAAGACACTAAAATGCCTTCTAAATATGACCCCAAACAACCTATGAAGCTCTAACAGTACATATCCTGAAATTTAATTCATTTCAAAATTCGTTTTTAAACACAGCATATAAATCAATTGTATACCTGCATTCATGAAGAAATGACTAAAAATGTCCTTGAGACACATGAAAGTGTTTTCTGGAATGCCCTAGCACCATTTTTGGGACACTATTAACATGGCTAGGTAACTCCCATAATCAAAATCTAAATTTGCCAAGCACAAGTGGGAGCGTATTTACAAGACACTTGTCCCATGAGGAACACTTTACATTTTAAAAGGCGAACACAACATCTTAGACACTCAAATACCTTATAAATATGGCCCAAAACAACCTATGAAGCTCTAGCAGTACATATCTAGAAATGTAATTGATTTCTTAAATCGTTTTTAAAAGCAACATATCTGTTTCAGCTTACATAACAGACCATGAAATGGCCTCCATGTATTACAATATCTTGTGTAACTGCATGCCAGAATGTTACACCAAATATGCAATTATAATTTCTCTTTGAAACTAATTCTATTAGTATATCACTAGAGACAAAACCACATTTTAAAAACACAGCTTTCTTCATCATTTTCTCCTTAAATCATACTATTCTCTATCTAAATTAAATAAATCTTTTCTCACCTTAGCAAATATTTTTTGAGTTTTGAAAACAGTCTCAGAAATACACCAAATTGTCTTCAGCAGAAGAAAAAGGATGCACTCCAAAGGCTGCAGCTATTGAAAGCACAGAAATACAGATATTCTTTTCACATATCTCTCATATTAGCCAATCATACCTCTTCCCTCACTTTTTTCAAATCAAAACCCTTCCCCCCTCTGCCCTGTCTGCCTTGTTTCCATAGCAACCACCTCCTGGAAGACCTCTCATGTTTGCAAATTCACACAACAATGTTTCAATTGAACTCTGAACTCTCAGTGCACCTGCGTATCCAGTGCAATCTTTCATTAAATGTTTCTTCCTTGACCATTCAAATTACATCTTTCAAAGAACACATCCATGCACCCTAACTTTCTGTTTTCAGAAATGGAAATGCACCAATCACTGCTAATGAATCATTAGCATTGTAAATCCACAGTTTTTTTTCTTTAGAAACTCCTACTGTTTCAACTGCCCTTTCATTACCACACTTCATCTGACTGCAGAACAACCTTCTTCCACCATGTTTAACGTCTGGATTGTTGGACATAGTTACATCCACTGGGCTCAAAGGTATGCTGAGAGCAGAAATTTACACAACCTCAATTTACAAGATGTGGAAATTAAGTGGTTGGGCCAAAGAGGATTAAAATGTCACCAATTGATACCATTGGTGAAAACCTTTATGCATTTGCCAAAACCTGACCTGTTAATAGTGCACTGTGGAGGTAATGATTTGGGCACTTTGACAGGGGTAGGTCTGGAAATGCTTTTAAAGGACACCTTGGAGCAATTAATGGCACTTTTTCCTCAAACTGCCTTGGTATATTCCAATATATGCCAAAGACAGAAATGGAGGTGGTCCAACCAATTTTGTCCACAAATTGAGAAAGCGAGGAAGCATGTAAACAAATCTGTTTCAGCTTACATGAGAGACCATGGAATGGGCTCTCTGTACAACAATAACTTGCGTTACTACATGCAAGATATCTACAGAGGAGATGGAGTTCACTTCTCAGATGAGGGCAACAGAATTTTCATTCTGAATTTAAGACTGTGCATTGGTACCTACTTATAAGTACCTAAATGTACCATAAACCCAAAAGCTCTTCTCAGAGCTACCCTACATCTGATCACTCACAATTATTATTTTTCTCTAACTTTTTTCACTAATTTTCCACAAAATTCGCTCCCCGGAGCGCTACCCGGTTCGCTAACCGAAAGCTAACCTCGCGGAATTTTTTTAAAAAAAAATTTTTTTCCGCACATATAAGCCTCCTCAGCCACGCTCAGAAAACCTAGGGGGTCAAGATAAGTCTACCATGACCCCTTCTACCCATTCTAAACATTATTTGCCCTCCATCTTGTATCTTAATGCGAACGAAACACAAAATGGTGGACTCCCGTGACGCTTAAGGTTCGCTAACCGGGCAGCTTCCCGGAAAGCGGTCCTAAAAAAAGGCGGGAAAGTAATTTACAGAATAACGACTAGAAACACTCTCACCAAATATAGATTAGCTCATACTACATAACAATCCCTTCCATTCTCACAAATTTCATTGAAATTCCATTTAGCCATTTAGCCTGTAGACCTCTCCAAGTACCGTGAGGTAAATTACTTCACAAAACACATCTGAATTGTTGGAATTGACAACCAATGAAAATGTTACTTTCATTTTCTACTTTTATTACCTGACATTTGATTGGTTATATACCTGTATATATATAAAGGGAGAGAAGGAAACACAGCCATTTTGACTACTACTTCTTGTTGTACCTCCTATTTCAAAAGCTTCAAAAAACTTCAACTTCTTTGTGAAGGTAAGTTATAATTTAATATATTGTGCACTATGACTTAATATAGTAGACTTTTTCTGCTACATATACACTATCCCTCTGTAGTAGTAGTGTCTTGGTTAAATCACATACACTTTTTTTTAGTCCTATTTCCACTCTCATACTATACACTGCCAAAAGATAAATTCACTGATAAAAACTGCCTATCTAAAATTAATCCCAACAGTGCCCTATCTCTACTAATATATATTTTTTTAATCCAAATTTCAGGCAAAATGGAAGGCGAGCAGCAAGTTTCATTTTCGATTGAACTGAAGGAGAGCAGCCAAGACAAACTTGATGACTTTATGGATGACAGTAGAGACCACGAACTTCTACAATGTGTTGAAGCAGTAGACAACTTGCTTCAAAATGAAAAACAATTACACCCTATAATAAATTATGACATTTCTGACAATGAAATGTTAGAAAATTTAATAAAGTATGAAACACAATCATAATAAAAAAAATAAATAAATAAAGAAAACAAAAAAAAACAAGAAAAACAACAAACAATTAACATACAGTATTAGAAAAGTCTTTCATTCTTTTATCCATAAAGTTCGCTGCCCAGAAAGCTATCCGGTTCGCGAACTTGGCGCTTACCACGCAAAAAAAAATTTTTTTTTTTGGACCCTCCTAGGCCCTTTTAAAACCTCCACATAAAACCTAGGGGGTCAACGAGGATCTACTATGCCCCCTTATGGTAATTTCCCCCTTTGTTTTGGCCTCCTCTTGTCTCTCGATCCTACCGAGAGACAAGATGGCGGCCGCTCCGGACTGTTTAGAATGTTGACAGACACCGGAGGGCCAATCAGCTTCTCATCGCAAAGTTCCGTTACGCGAAAGGTTCGCTAACCGGATAGCTGCCCGGAGCGCTGTTACAGATATATATCTTGATTTAAACGTTAATTTCTCAAAATCCACTGAAGCACATATATTGAGACCTAGCAAAGGCACATCGGGCTAACAGTCCCTACAATTTTGCCAAGTTTCGTGAAAATCCATTCAGCCGTTCGGGCTAAAAGTGAGTCCAACCGCCCTATGGAAATTAACATGGGAAAAAGGCGTTTTGGGACCCCCCTTTTTTCTCGGCCCCCCCTCCACAAAACCCCCCCAAATTTTCAAGGTCTGCTCAGAAACAAAATGTGCCATTTTCCTGAAAATTTCAGCCAATTCCGTCCACGAACGCAAAAGTTATTAGGCATAGAATTTTCAGAAATCCCATAGGGAAAAAATCCTAACTATATATACCTACTGGCGACCGCCAGTAGGTAATATATCTATATATATATATATATATATATATATATATATATATATATATATATATATATATATATATATGTATATATATATATATATATATATATATATTACCTACTGGCGGTCGCCAGTAGGTATATATAGTTAGGATTTTTTCTCTATGGGATTTTTGAAAATTCTATGTCTAATAACTTTGGCGTTTGTGGACGGAATTGGCTGAAATTTCCAGGAAAATGGAACATTTTGTTTCTGAGCAGCACCTGACAATTTGGGGGGGTTTCATCAAGGGGGGGCTGAGAAAAAAGGGGGGTCCCAAAATGCGTTTTTCCCATGTTAATTTCCATAGGGCGGTTGGCCTCACTTTTAGCTCGAACGGCTGAATGGATTTGCACGAAACTTGGCAAAATTGTAGGGACTGTTAGCCCGATGTGCCTTTGCTAGGTCTCAATATATGTGCTCCAGTGGATTTTGAGTAATTTAGGTTCAAAAAAAGATATATATCTGGGCGGAGCCTAACCACACATCTGATCTGATTGGCTGTCAGCACTTCATCCAAGAAGTGTTGGCAGCCATCTTGGGACCAATATACATGATAGCACCTCATTAAAAAGCATTGTAGTTAATAGAGGGTTTTAGGACTATTATAAATCATTTGTTGATGGTACCATACTCGTTTTAGGAATTGTGGTGGGTTCTAAGGTGATTTTACCATGTGAAAAAACCTTCTGCTGTGATTGTTTGAAAGAAAACTAATATCTCATGATTTTCCCACAGTGGTTTGGAAGGGGATCTATAAGCTAAACTGAAAGCATATTTTCTGTAAATTCACATTATCTTTCTCAGTCATGTGAAAATTAAGTCTGACATTCTCAGTAAAACATGTACATCCAACAAGGACAGAGACTGTCAGTTGATTCCTTTGTGTTCTACTGCAGCCTCCTAGAGTGTTCTAAAGAACAACTAGAGCGCTAACAGTCCTACTTATTACAAAGGTATGGCACACCTGAAGCCATCTTGATTGGAATAAAGTGGTAACTCTTAAAACATTTAATTTAAAAAGAAACAACATGAGGGGGTATATTTTGGCATAGAAAGTATGATTAGTGCTGCAGAATGAAAAATTAGGGCACATTTTGAGTGACTTCTCAAATCCTTTTCTATTTCATTAAAACATTCTGACATGCAGTCTCCCAAAATGGCCACCAGAGACAAAAGAGCCCAAATGTAGCCCAAATATCACCCAGATGTAGCCCAAGTATAGCCCAATGACAGAATGTCCCAGAGTGTTCTAAAGAACAACTAGAGCGCTAACAGTCCTACTTATTACAAAGGTATGGCACACCTGAAGCCATCTTGATTGGAATAAAGTGGTAACTCTTAAAACATTTAATTTAAAAAGAAACAACATGAGGGGGTATATTTTGCCATAGAAAGTATGATTAGTGCTGCAGAATGAAAAATTAGGGCACATTTTGAGTGACTTCTCAAATCCTTTTCTATTTCATTAAAACATTCTGACATGCAGTCTCCCAAAATGGCCACCAGAGACAAAAGAGCCCAAATGTAGCCCAAATATCACCCAGATGTAGCCCAAGTATAGCCCAATGACAGAATGTCCCAGAGTGTTCTAAAGAACAACTAGAGCGCTAACAGTCCTACTTATTACAAAGGTATAGCACACCTGGAGCCATCGTGATGGGAATAAAGTGGTAACTCTTAAAACATTTAATTTAAAAAGGAACAAAATGAGGGGGTATATTATGCAATAGAAGGTATTATTAGTGCTGCAGAAAGAAAAATTAGGGCACATTTTGAGTGACTTTTCAAATCCTCTTCTATTTCATTAAAAAATTCTGACATGCAGTCTCCCAAAATGGCCACCAGAGACAAAAGAGCCCAAATGTAGCCCAAATATCACCCAGATGTAGCCCAAGTATAGCCCAATGACAGAATGTCCCAGAGTGTTCTAAAGAACAACTAGAGCGCTAACAGTCCTACTTATTACAAAGGTATGGCACACCTGAAGCCATCTTGATTGGAATAAAGTGGTAACTCTTAAAACATTTAATTTAAAAAGGAACAAAATGAGGGGGTATATTTTGCCATATGAATTATGATTCGTGCTGCAGAAAGAAAAATTAGGGCACATTTTGAGTGACTTCTCAAACCCTCTTCAATTTCATTAAAAAATTCTGACATACAGTCTCCCAAGATGGCCACCAGAGACAAAAGAGCCTAAATGTAGCCCAAATATCACCCAGATGTACCCCAAGTATAGCCCAATGACAGAATGTCCCAGAGTGTTCTAAAGAACAACTAGAGCGCTAACAGTCTTACTTATGACAAAAGTATGGCACACCAGAAGCCATCTTGATTGGAATGAAGTGGTAAGTCTGAAAACACTCAATTTAAAAAGGAACAACATGAGGGGGTTAATTTTCCATAGAAAGTATGATTAGTGCTTCAGAAAGAAAAATTAGGGATCATTTTGAGTGACTTCTCAAATCCTCTTCTATTTCATTAAAAAAATTCTGACATGCAGACTGAAACATGCACTTTGAATACCAGCAGCAGACGTCCCTGGTGAGCAGTAGCTTTACTACAGTGATCTAATGTGCAACTAGAGTGCTAACATTCAGAATTTATGGCAAATGTGTGACACATCTGAATGCCTTCTTGATGGAACCAAAGTAAACAAGCATTGAAAATGCAATAGATCTCGCCCTCGTTTAAGTTAAAGCCATTCTGTTTGTAATGAGGTGGCTTTTTAGCTTTGCTTTTATTAGTGTTTTTTCAACTTTCATGTAAATAACATGCATCTGTATGCATATAAGTATATGTATGCATGCATTTATGTTTGTATTTATATAGATATACAGATGATATATGTTTATATATGTATGTATATATATATATATTCACTGAAAAAAACATAGGCTATAGACCATATATAGTTAGGAATTAGCATTTACAAAACCTTGAAAATTCACTGAAAAAACCATAGGTTATAGACCATATATATTTAGGAATTAGCATTTACAAAACCTTGAAAATTCACTGAAAAAACCATAGGTTATAGACCATATATAGTTAGGAATTTGCATTTACAAAACCTTATTTTACTCACACAAAACCATTGAAATTCCATATATAGTTAGTTGCACTAACTATATATCGCGCACCCGCAATCCACTGCTGATGATGTCACATATTACATCATTCATGACATGGTCAGTGACATCACTGATGACATCACTGATGACATCTCAAATGACATCACTGATGACATCTCAAATGACATCACTGATGACATCTCAAATGACATCACTGATGACATCACTGATGACATCTCATTTGACATTACTGATCACATCACTGATGATATCATTCATGTGATAATACGATGAACCTCTTCAGACTCTAATATAACCTTAGATACAATCAGTGTAAACAGACACTCACAGACTGTCACTCATCCATGGAGTTACTCACACACCTAGTCAGTCATGCAAAGAATCAATCACACCTCCATTTCCTCAACTATACAGTTATACACACTTTACTTATTCAAACATATACTAACACATATTTACTCTCTTATACAATCCCTGATACAAGTTCACAATGATCCATACAGCCACTCACACATTCACTGGCTCTTATGCACAGTTATTTATATATGTCAACTCTCACATGTACTGTGTTTTACATATGTACTTACTTTGACATGTAGCACTGAGATATCCATTCACTCACCAATACACTCATGCACACAGTCAACCGCCCATACAGCTGTTTCCACATGCACTTTTGAAACCATACATCTAGTGAATCAACTGCTCACACATCTATGCACAGAGTCATACACCTCCCAGCCACCCACACACGCACTCAGTCTCCCATACAAATACTTGGGCAACCAATCAATAACCCATATAGTTACTCATATAGCTACTTATCAACACATGCAACAGTTTACAGAACAACAGACATAATGATGCACAAATTAAGACAGTTTAGTCACTAACCCATGCACTCAGTGAGACACATTTAATCACTCACTCATACAGTCAGTCATGCACCTACTAAATCCTTCATCCAGACACTTATACATCCACTCATTCTTCAATATGTAAGACATATTTTAACTTTACAGAAACATACAGTCACTGGATGTTGTCATCAGTGATGTCATCAGTGATGTCATTTGAGATGTCATCAGTGATGTCATCAGTGATGTCACTGACCATGTCATGAATGATGTAATATGTGACATCATCAGCAGTGGATTGCGGGTGCGCGATATATAGTTAGTGCAACTAACTATATATGGAATTTCAATGGTTTTGTGTGAGTAAAATAAGGTTTTGTAAATGCAAATTCCTAACTATATATGGTCTATAACCTATGTTTTTTTCAGTGAATTTTCAAGGTTTTGTAAATGCTAATTCCTAACTATATATGGTCTATAACCTATGGTTTTTTCAGTGAATATATATATATATATATATATATATATATATATATATATATATATATATATATATATATATATATATATATTACCTACTGGCGGTCGCCAGTAGGTAGTTATAGTTAGGATTTTTTTCAACGTTAAATCTCAAAATTCTATTTGGAATAACTTTGGCGCCAGTTGACGAATCTGACTGAAAACTTCCTCAAAATGGCCTCGCGGCGTTCCGGTCCTTCCTTGAAAGTTTGGGGGGGGGATTCGTCAAGCGGGGCCGAGATAAAAAGGGGGTCCCAAAACACGTTTTCCCAATGTTAATTTCCATAGGGCGGTCGATTTCACTTTTAGCCCGAACGGCTGAATGGATTTCCACCAAATTTGGCAAAATTGTAGGGACTGGTAGCCCGATGTGCCTTTGCTATGTCTCAAGATATGTGCTCCAGTGGATTTTGAGTAATTTAGGTTAAAAAAAATATATATATCTATGGCAGCGCCCCGGTACGCGCCCCGGGGAGTGCTCCGAAACATTCGAAACAGTCCGGAGCGGCCACCATCTTGTGTCTCGGTAAAATCGAGACACAAGAGGTGGCTAAAACAAAGGGGGAAATTACCATAAGGTGTCAAGGATAGACCCCCTCTGACCCCCTAGGTTTGATGTGGGGGCTATAAAAGGGCCCGCGGGGCATTTAAAATATTTTTTTTTTTTTTCGTTTTGCGCGGGGGGAGCGCCCGGTACGCGCACCGGGGAGCGGACCGGGGAGCGTACTATGAGGAAAAAAGAATGACAGAGTTTTTAAAAAATGAAGCCTTTTTTTAGAAATTGGAGGTAGTTCTAAAAAGAACTTTTTTTTCTTCTTTTTGTTGTTTTATATTTTTTAATGTGTTTTTTGAACAATTTGTACTTTTTTTGGCTTTTCAAAACAGTTTTATATTTTTTTTGTATTTTTTTAGGGGGAGAAACAAAAAAAAGGGAATTGAAACTGGCTCAACTGGAGCAAAAATACAAAAAACCCAAAAAATTACTTCTTTTTGGGGCACTTATGATTGTCACCTGCAAGGACGATGAGCTTCACGCTCTTTTCACCATAGGCGATAAGCTTGCCACATGCAGTACAAGTGATTTTAAAATCAGCAAATCGTGGCTGAATACAAGGCATCATCTCTGATGTTTCTGGTCCTGATGAAGTGGGTTCGTTTCTTTGGGAGGTGGTCCTTGAAGACTGGGGGAGGTTACTGGCCAGTTCCCTGAGCTCTGCACGAGAATAGTTGTTAGGGTGCTTACGGGTCATATGTCGAACCATGGTATTGTTACCAAAGGAATATTTTTTGTTTGGGTTGCCCCTTGAGAGTTCTTCATTACAGATTAGGCAAGTTACCTTGGCCGCATTTACTTTTTTCTTGCCCTCTGGGAGTGAAAAAAACTCCGATACAATGTGTGACTTGGGCTTGTTTGGGGTATTTTGTTCAGGCAGCCATCTTCTCCTCCCCTCCTCCTCTTCCTCTTCCTACTCCTCCTCTTGTTGACCACCAATGTAATCTTGAGCTGGTCCTCTTGGTTGTTGTGGTGGTGGTGGGGCAGATGCACCAGCTGCTGCTGCTACTGAAGCCATTATAAAGATCAAAAAGGTACAGAGAGGTACAAACAGGTCTTCCTCAGTCAAAGGACAAAGTCAGAATAAGGAAAAAAGGTGGGGTCTTTCATCATTTGGAAAAAAAAAACTGTCCTGAACCAATGAGAAGTGTTATTTTCAGGTCACAAGACCAGGGGCTTCATCATTATGAAACCAAAACTGTTATGAACCAATGAAAAGTGTTATTTTCAGGTCACATGACCCGACGCGATTACGCTACGCGCCCCCGGGTGCGCCCCGGGTCGAGTCGCGTAAGCGCGTCGGATATTTACGTTGCTCGATCGTATTCGCTCGAGTACTTCCGGGTGCGCTTAAGCCGTGCGTATCACGCGGACGCGGCTACGCGATACGTCACGATCATGTTTTCGTTCGCGATATTGGCGCTTACGGGAGGCTCCCCGGAGCGCGCCCCGGGCGCTTTATAGAACTACGCTTTTCGGGGCGCTTCCCGGGACGCGCACCGGGAGCGCTCCAAAAATAAAAAATAAAAAAATATTTAAAAAATGGGAAAAATTGTAGGGACAGGTAGCCCTATTCTTAAGTGGTTTTAACGAAAATTAACTTTGGAAAAATATGTATTGTGCTACATTGGGCTATATATATGTTAGAGCCAAAATGTAGCCCAAATGTAGCCCAATGTAGCCCAATGTAGCCCAAAGATGGCCACCAAAGACAAAAAAGAAAATATAGCTCAAATATAGCCCAACTGTAGCCCAATGACAGAATGTATCAGAGTGTTCTAAACAACTAGAGTGCTAACAGTCTTACTTATAAAGTGAGACTTATAGTTAGGAATTAGCATTAAAAAAAACTATGAAATTCACTGAAAAAACCATAGGTTTCACACCAGTTATAGTTAGGAATTAGCATTTAAAAAAATATTAAGTTCACAAAAAAAAACATAGGTTTCACATCAGTTATAGTTGGCTGGAAATTTTACTGACATAAAACCATTGAAATTCCATGTTATAGTTAGTTGGACTCACTATAACTTGCGCGTGTAATGCACTGCTGATGACGTCACATATTACATCACTCATGACATGGTCAGTGACATCACTCATGACATCACTGATGACATCATCCTTGTGACAGAGTGACAGACCTCCTTTCACTGTAATGTAACCCATGAAACACATATTGAAAAATATAAATTAAATTTTTTTTTAAATGGAGATACCCATACCAGTTACAACAACCAATTCGAAAATTCCACCATCTATATACACATTGACTCATTCACCAACAGTTCTATATAGTCACTCATAAATATATACACTCATCATATGTAGTGATACACCTATACATCCTGTTACACACCGACAGTCATCCAAAAGTTACTCACACACATACTCACACATGCAAATAAACTATTGAACATCCATTTATTTGCATATACAGCTATACACACACTACCACCTTACTTCTAAGGAAACTTACACATACTTACTCTCTTAAACAATCACTTATAGAAACACATAATTATTTAAACAAGAACTCCTACAATCTCTCACTCTCACATATACTCACTTATATACATCAATACTCACATATACTAGATTAAAACATATGTAGTTACTGATAAAGACACTAATGAGACAGTCATTCACTCACTAACACAAGCATATACACACTCATCCACCCATACAGTCCTGCACATATGCCGTCTTCAAAAAACATACAAACAGTGAGTCAGTCATTGATGCATCTATGTGCTAAGTAACACTCCCACCAAACCATACAGACACTCATACTGATACTAAAAAAACATCTAATAATCTATATACACACACATGTAGCTACTCACCAACCCATGCAGCCATTTCTAAACAAAGTGAAACACTGATACATATATTTAAATATTTAAACATTACTCGTTAATATATGTATTCACTAAGATACACTTAATAAGCCAGTTAACCAATCATTTTTTAAAAAAAAAAACATCCATTTACACACTTATTTAAACATTTATTCTTCCATCGACCTTTACATATACATATAAAAAACATATTTATTTTTCAGAAAGGCACACATTCACTGGATGGTGTCATCAGTGATGTCATGAGTGATGTCACTGACCATGTCATGAGTGATGTAATATGTGACATCATCAGCAGTGCATTACACGCGCAAGTTATAGTGAGTCCAACTAACTATAACGTAGAATTTCAATGGTTTTATGTCAGTAAAATTTCCAGCTAACTATAACTGATGTGAAACCTATGGTTTTTTTAGTGAATATATATATATATATCACTCCTCGTTCTCCCCCAGTTTGGAGAGTAAATGAGCCGCACTCGCTACACAGTTGCTTCCAGCAATTTATTACGGGCAGTGTAAGACACCTGACGCGTTTCGCTTTTTCTTCCAAAAACTTTTTCAAAGGTCTGCCCCGGTGAGTGAGAGTTCCGAGTGGATCACAAAGACTGTCTTTATGCAGTACCAGCCCTCTAGTGGACACCAACGATATGGTGATTGCTCAGCATGCTGGTCTTTGTAGTGCCACATTTGTTGTTCATTAAGAAACCCTCCATGAGGCGATGTTCCGTTTCTTGCTGCTTCGCAGGAACAATTAAGTTTCCCATTGTGTAGCCCCTGGTTGCTGTCCTTTATTTTTGGTGGGCTGCAGAGGGACCATTTCAAACTCCAGTGTTTGGTGGCGGCTGACGGATTTCGTTTTTCTCTCAAAAACTTTTTCAAAGGTCTGCCCCGGTGAGTGAGAGTTCCGAGTGGATCACAAAGACTGTCTTTATGCAGTGCCAGCCCTCTAGTGGACACCAACGATATGGTGATTGCTCAGCATGCTGGTCTTTGTAGTGCCACATTTTTTGTTCATTAAGAAACCCTCCATGAGGCGATGTTCCATTTCTTGCTGCCTCACAGGAATGATTAAGTTTCCCATTGTGTAGCCCCTGGTTGCTGTCCTTTATTTTTGGTGGGCTGCAGAGGGACCATTCCAAACTCCTTTGGTGGCAGCCTGTTTCTCCCAAATTCGTTTTACCGCATATTCTGTTTTGGTTCAGGTCGGGGAAATACGGTGCTCTAGCTGGCTGTGCGTGAACTCTGCGACAGGACCAAGTCGCTATGTATCACTCCTTGTTCTCCCCCAGTTTGAAGGGTAAATGAGCCGCACTCGCTACACAGTTGCTTCCAGCAATTTATTACGGGCTGTGTAAGACACCTGACGCGTTTCGTTTTTCTCCCAAAAACTTTTTTAAAGGTCTGCCCCGGTGAGTGAGAGTTCCGAGTGGATCGCAAAGACTGTCTTATATATATATATGTATATATTCACAAAAAAAACTATAGGTTTCAGGGGTGTTGCGGATCTGTTAGCGGCTAGCTTGGTCGCGAGTGAAGCCCCTCCACTTTGTGGATCTTTGCTGCCGCCAACCGACGACAGCATCCAAGGGCCAAAAGAGCGTCTGTGCAAGCAACGAGTTGCAGTCCTCAAGCACGGAACTGTGTTCCAACCCACTGGGGTTTTATTTTTATTTTTACTGGGCATTCTACGAGCAACTCACTGAAGTAACATAGTCCAGCACTACAAGGACCATCAGGCAGTTGTGCTCTTACGGCAAGCTTCACTGAATAAAGAGGTGCTGCCAATGGACTCTTTGACTGCCTTCAAGAAACCAGTCCATGATCAACTGCTCAAGCAACATGAAACCTGTTGGGTGCACGAAGGGGGAGGACACTGTTTTGGCTTGTGGGCTGCTCCTTTTGCCAAATTAAAATTGCTGAATTAGTACATTAGGATGTGAAGCACACAAGTGTATGTGTGGTACTGGTGAGCTTTCGGTCAGTGCTTGGGTAGGTGCAGTTTTTAAATGTACCCACAATCGCTGTCTTAGTGTGCCTTCAGCTTGCAACCTGGCATCTTTTTCCAGTCGGAGGTTTGTGGCATTCTTTCTTTAGCTAGCATAAGAAATGTTACCATTCTGCACTGCTTGTCTCGGTTAGCAAATTTCCCTTTGGTTAAGGGAGCCTGTAGCAGCTGTCTACTTTCCTTCAGCAGCCCCTTGCAGGTGCAAAGTAGTTGGTGCGAAGATCAGAGCACACAGGAGTAGACCCAGATGATGTGTCAATCATTTTGTTTGTATTGATTTGGGATAGCCCTGGTTAACATATTGTTGAGGTGCTAGCGACCTGTAGTTATTTAAAGTCATCCAGGCATGAGCTCTAGCTGAAAATGTAGCTTTGTACTCCACCAGTGAGAGCTGTTTTAATGATTTCCATACTAGTTCCAGAGATAGGAGAGACCGGTAGCCACCAGACATTTCTGAAGATAGGTTCTCATGGGAGATATGTCTTTCTGCTGAAGTGCTTGCCATAGTAGTTGATTAAAGGTATTTGGAGTAGCGGTTCTGATCTTATTCCAGCAGATGATGTATGTGCCATGATTGGCCAAGGATTGATTTAATAGGCTGAACCCCAGCCTTTTGTGGGCTGGTGAGTTATAATTCAAAAGGCTGAATATGTTTATGTATGCCTTAAACATGAAGCTGTCTAGTATTTTGGAGTCTCCTCCACGAATTGATTCGCTGCAGTAGGTTATTGCTGGAAGAATTTTGTCTAGTGGTACCTTCAGGACGGGGCTTTGTGTGAGCCCAGTCAGTTTTGATTTGAGTGTTTTTATGTTCTTGCTAGTGCCTGCCCTTTCCTACTAATTTCTTCTTTGTGATGAAAGAAGGAACCTTCTTTGTCTATACTGAGGCCTACGTACCTCTAGTCCGCTGCTGACTGTCTTCAAGTGTCACTCAAGAGCCAGAGCCTTTGCCTTTTTCTCTTATTGTTGATGGTCATTGATCTTGTTTTCCAATAGTTTACTTTTTGGTTTTTCTCTGTGGCATAGTTCTGCATTTTATTGAGGAGATGTTGCAAGCCAACCTGGGTGTGGCTAAGCAGACTACATCATCAGCATGCAGGAGGCTTTGTTAGTGTGTTGCCTCCCAGCCTGGGCACGTGAGAGGTGCAGGTGTTAAGTTCTTGCAGCAGGTCTGCCGTGACTAGATTGTACAAAGTTGGAGTGAGCACACAGCCCTGCTTCAGGCCTTTGGTTGGTAGAACTCATCTGGAGAGGTGTGTTCCTGCTCCCAATTTCACCTGTACCCAAGTGTCTGTGTGGCAAAGTATCAGCATGTTTAACAGAGATTGAGGGATGCCCCATTGAGCTTTGTCCTGTCAATGTTGTGGAGGGCAGCACTGAAGTCAATAAAACAGAGGTGTTGTGGAAGGTTCAAGGCCTTTGCCGTTTCCATGAGTAGAGAAATTGCCAGGATATTTGTTATTGTACCTGACATTTTACAGAATCCCGTTAGGTTTACTGGTAATATTGCTTTTTTTATCTGCCCAAGATGTGAGTTCCGCTAGCACAGTGCCCATGAAAATATTTTGTCTCGGTGTCAATCAATGCCAGCAAGTGGTAATTTCCCATTGTGGACTGGTCCAATCGTTGAGCCTTTCCATGAAGCTGGAATCCTTACAAGTGATCTAACGTCTGAGAATAAAGGATGCAGGGCAATTGCCCATTCATCTGCCCTTTGTGTGAACAGTGCCAATGGTATGCATGTTTGGACCCAGGCCCCTTCCCTCCTCCCTTTTACAATTTGTTGCTTTATTAGGTGTATGCTTGAGGCCATGGGCTTGTGCTCAGGTGCATCAGCTGTATCTGGCATTTTTGAGGCATTCACAACCTTTTGTAGATCTCCTGTGAAGCGTTGCCCTGGTGTTTCCTTGGTTGTCTGCGTTCGCCGTTCCCCCACAATTTGATTGTTGAAGTGCTCGCTTAGAAAGGTTGCCATGGTGCATTATCTTGTTAACTGTTCTCCAGAAGCGAACACTGTTGTTGTGGTTTATGTCATAGAGACGCTTTGCCCAAGGTATGGTCTTCCCATTTTCTATCAGCTTCCTACTTCAACTATTTGGGTGAGGTTCTAAGTTGTTGCAAGAGTATGCAGAGAGTTAGATTACACAGGTTGTATCGCAGAGACTTTAAGGTGCTGTTTATGGCACTTGTAATGTGCTTTAATTGATCCCTTATTTACAACAAGGGGTGGTGAGGGACAGAGTCTCTGAATTAAGCAGAAAGCTCTCACCCAGTCAAAAGATCAGGGCTAGATCCAACACCGTTTTTTAGCTCACTGCACCATCCCAGTTTCAGAACCTGGCTGTATGCAAATTAGTCTGTTTCTGTCCCAGTGCATGATGGGAACAGGGCAAACCAAACTACAAAAGCCAATTCTTACACTGGGAAGGAAACAAGCTCCCGGGGACCGGTTTCTGGCATTACAGCCGTCTTCGGCCCGGTTTGCTTGAATCCTGATGGTGCAATGAGCAAGGGTCTCACATCTGAGAATACCCTTCCACGCTTAGGGTGGACAAAAATATTTACAACAAGGGGTGGTGAGGGACAGAGTCTCTGAATTAAGCAGAAAGCTCTCACCCAGTCAAAAGATCAGGGCTAGATCCAACACCGTTTTTTAGCTCACTGCACCATCCCAGTTTCAGAACCTGCATACAGCCAGGTTCTGAAACTGATCTCTTGACTGGGTGAGAGCTTTCTGCTTAATTCAGAGACTCTGTCCCTCACCACCCCTTGTTGTAAATATTTTTGTCCACCCTAAGCGTGTAAGGGTATACTCAAACATGAGTCCCTTGCTCATTGCACCATCAGGATTCAAGCAAACCGGGCCGAAGACGGCTGTAATGCCAGAAACCGGTCCCCGGGAGCTTGTTTCCTTCCCAGTGTAAGAATTGGCTTTTGTAGTTTGGTTTGCCCTGTTCCCATCATGCACTGGGACAGGAACAGACTAATTTGCATACAGCCAGGTTCTGAAACTGGGATGGTGCAGTGAGCTAAAAAACGGTGTTGGATCTAGCCCTGATCTCTTGACTGGGTGAGAGCTTTCTGCTTAATTCAGAGACTCTGTCCCTCACCACCCCTTGTTGTAAATATTTTTGTCCACCCTAAGCGTGGAAGGGTATACTCAGACATGAGTCCCTTGCTCATTGCACCATCAGGATTCAAGCAAACCGGGCCGAAGACGGCTGTAATGCCAGAAACCGGTCCCCGGGAGCTTGTTTCCTTCCCAGTGTAAGAATTGGCTTTTGTAGTTTGGTTTGCCCTGTTCCCATCATGCACTGGGACAGGAACAGACTAATTTGCATACAGCCAGGTTCTGAAACTGGGATGGTGCAGTGAGCTAAAAAACGGTGTTGGATCTAGCCCTGATCTCTTGACTGGGTGAGAGCTTTCTGCTTAATTCAGAGACTCTGTCCCTCACCACCCCTTGTTGTAAATATTTTTGTCCACCCTAAGCGTGGAAGGGTATACTCAGACATGAGTCCCTTGCTCATTGCACCATCAGGATTCAAGCAAACCGGGCCGAAGACGGCTGTAATGCCAGAAACCGGTCCCCGGGAGCTTGTTTCCTTCCCAGTGTAAGAATTGGCTTTTGTAGTTTGGTTTGCCCTGTTCCCATCATGCACTGGGACAGGAACAGACTAATTTGCATACAGCCAGGTTCTGAAACTGGGATGGTGCAGTGAGCTAAAAAACGGTGTTGGATCTAGCCCTGATCTCTTGACTGGGTGAGAGCTTTCTGCTTAATTCAGAGACTCTGTCCCTCACCACCCCTTGTTGTAAATATTTTTGTCCACCCTAAGCGTGGAAGGGTATACTCAGACATAAGTCCCTTGCTCATTGCACCATCAGGATTCAAGCAAACCGGGCCGAAGACGGCTGTAATGCCAGAAACCGGTCCCCGGGAGCTTGTTTCCTTCCCAGTGTAAGAATTGGCTTTTGTAGTTTGGTTTGCCCTGTTCCCATCATGCACTGGGACAGGAACAGACTAATTTGCATACAGCCAGGTTCTGAAACTAGGATGGTGCAGTGAGCTAAAAAACGGTGTTGGATCTAGCCCTGATCTCTTGACTGGGTGAGAGCTTTCTGCTTAATTCAGAGACTCTGTCCCTCACCACCCCTTGTTGTAAATATTTTTGTCCACCCTAAGCGTGGAAGGGTATACTCAGACATGAGTCCCTTGCTCATTGCACCATCAGGATTCAAGCAAACCGGGCCGAAGACGGCTGTAATGCCAGAAACCGGTCCCCGGGAGCTTGTTTCCTTCCCAGTGTAAGAATTGGCTTTTGTAGTTTGGTTTGCCCTGTTCCCATCATGCACTGGGACAGGAACAGACTAATTTGCATACAGCCAGGTTCTGAAACTGGGATGGTGCAGTGAGCTAAAAAACGGTGTTGGATCTAGCCCTGATCTCTTGACTGGGTGAGAGCTTTCTGCTTAATTCAGAGACTCTGTCCCTCACCACCCCTTGTTGTAAATATTTTTGTCCACCCTAAGCGTGGAAGGGTATACTCAGACATGAGTCCCTTGCTCATTGCACCATCAGGATTCAAGCAAACCGGGCCGAAGACGGCTGTAATGCCAGAAACCGGTCCCCGGGAGCTTGTTTCCTTCCCAGTGTAAGAATTGGCTTTTGTAGTTTGGTTTGCCCTGTTCCCATCATGCACTGGGACAGGAACAGACTAATTTGCATACAGCCAGGTTCTGAAACTGGGATGGTGCAGTGAGCTAAAAAACGGTGTTGGATCTAGCCCTGATCTCTTGACTGGGTGAGAGCTTTCTGCTTAATTCAGAGACTCTGTCCCTCACCACCCCTTGTTGTAAATATTAATTGATCCCTTAGCACTTTCGTGAGCCTGCTTCCCAGACTGGGGTCCTGACAGAGTTTTCTTTTGAAGGACTCGGCGTGAAGTTCTGTTAGTTTAGCAGTGAAGCATTCCCAGTTGGTTATGTGACTCTTTGGTGCTATTGTTTGAGATTGTAGGAGGTCCATTACTGTTGCTGACAGGGACTCTCTGTTTGCCACCACAAATTTGATTCTCTTGTAGTTGGTCGTGTGAATAGAACCCAGGGCCACCTCTGGGTGAATGCAGAGAGGTGCAGTTGCTGAAAGGAGAGATACTAGTGGTCTGTGGTCGCTGTCGCCTATATCCCCAAATTGAAAGCTGAGTATGCAGTGCAACAGCAGGAGACTGGTGAACATGTAGTCTTGTATTCAGCATGTTGTGGGAAAATAGTAGGTGGCAACTGGTGGGGAGTCCTCAGGGAATCTTCCATTCAGTGCCCTGAAGTTAACGTCTTCTAGATCATCTAGAAAATATCTGATTTTGCTGCTCGTCTGTCCGTGGGGGGACCCGCTTTGAGTCGGTATGTTCCAGAGTAGGGATTGGATGCACACTTCATTACCCATTGGCATGCCTAGGAGATGCTGGTTCAGGTTCCACGAGAGAATAAAGTTTGATGTTTCTAACTTACTTATGTATCTTAGTAGGTGGTCGATTAGGTGTTCCAAGTCTTTTCCTTTGTGTTTTGGGTGGATATAAGCATTGACTAACACTGCCTCATCTTGTGGGCCCAGAAGGGAGCGGGTGATCTTGACTGCTATAGTTGCAAGAGAGGCAGGACCGACTGTCTCGGCTGACATTGTACAGGTCGTGGATACATAAGTTGCCAGTCTTCCAGATGAATGACAGTCTCCCACCCTTTACGGCTGGAGTTGTAAAGAACATAAAACCTTGCAAGTGGATTGGGTCTACGAGCCAAGTTTTCTGCAGCCTAATTATATCAAACGATTTAAGGTACTGCTTGAATTCCGGATCCGATATTTTGGTGGCCAGTCCATTGACATTCCATGAGCAGAGGCAGAAAATGGTTTTGTTGTCCCTGGGGCCAATTGCAATTTCCTTCTGTGTGTTTTGTCATTGGGTTACGTGGACTGCGGTTATAGTTATTATATTCTGCCCAAGGGTTGGGTGCCTGCTTCGTGGGGCTGGTGCTGCCTGGGGCCTGACTTGTTGATTCTTTATTGGTTTTGACCTGCATGGTGGCGATTGTCCCAAGGCCCCTCTGAGCACTGAGTTGGTGTGCTTAAAAGGCCCGGGTGTTGCAGACCTTGTGCTCTGGAATAGCAGAGGAGAGGGATATCCTGGGTTTTTGTGAGAAGTGATGTTGATTCCCTAGGCTTTAAAGATGCAGTGCTTGACTAGTACTTTCTGTGTGATTGTAGTAATTCCCCACATAGCCCTGGTGACCTCAGGCACCGAGGGGACTGCAGGACGGATGAACTCTATTGAGAGTAAATCAGTTAAGTTTAAGTCATAATGGCCTCAGGATGTTCCTGTTGTTCTGAACATCATGGTTTCCTTTTGTGGTGTACTCAGGCTTGAACAGTAAGGAGTTTATGGTCGGCTGCATTGTGCTGGGCCTCTGTGTTGACTGAAGCAGCCCGCTGTCATGCTGTGTGATTAAGCATTGACCTTTGAGTTGGATTTGCTAATTAAGTTGGAGTTGCTCCAGCTCTCTTGGCTTTCCGTGTCTTACTTTCTTGCCCTTTGAGTTGCTTGTGATTGGTCCTATTGATGGCTGCTTGGACGAGTACGAGTCACTTGGCTGCTCCTGGGCTGAGTGCTGCCAGCTGCATCCTGTGATTTTGGATGTGGCAGAGTTTTGGGCGGTGGGTCCCACATTTTAGCTCAGCCGGCCCTAATCGACTGCCCCTGACTGTCCAGGGCCATTGCTTGTATCCTCTGGTGCCTCGAGGCTCCTGGTTACTTCTGGCACTGATCCTGTTTCGTGCACCTCCCGTATTGTATCTGGGCAAGTCTGGGCTGGGGATGTAGGTGTGTTAAGTTACCTAGTGGTGTGTTCTGGTACTCGATCTGAGTAGCTTCTGTTTCTATGAGGAGAGATCTTGCATGATGTCATGGCCCTGATGCTTAAAGCAACTGTGCCCCTGGGGCCGTATTACGTATTGGCATTGTTTGCGCCCAGCACACCTTTGAAAAGGTGCACCAGACGCATACGGTGCCAATGTACCCCATTAGGGTAAATGCACTACCCCAAGGGCAGTGCATTCATATAAAACTAGGGAGCAGCCGCTCCGTGTTTTCACAGTGCAGGTGGCACCCTCCTGCTCTTTCAAAATGGTTTAGAGACCTCCTTGCAGGCGGGTGCAGTCAGTGACTGCACCCACCTGGAAGGGGGAGTCTGGGGGGTCCATGGGACCCCCTTTTCCTCCTGCAAATTGCTGCTGGCAGGGAGCACATTGACAGTTCGCCACCTTTTAAATGGTGAACTGTCAGTGTTCCTCCTGATGGCTTCCTTAACTCTGCACCCACGTCTGTACATGGTGTGGGAGAAGAGTCAAAGGAATTCCCTCATTTGCATAGAGCACACTCCTATGCAAATGAGGGAACACCATCTGTTGATAGTGCTGGCACTTTAAGTGTGCCAACGCTATCGGTATTATAGAAGGGGACGCAAAAGAGTCTGCGCCCCCTTCTATAATACCAAAGTGCCCGAGGGTGCAGAAAGCGGGCGCAAATGCCTGTTGCGCCCCAGGGCATCTTATGTAATATGGCCCCTGTTGTTTTGAGAAGGGGGCAGGCCTCCTGGACTGGTTTGGAAATCAGAAGGGTGCAAACCCTGGTTGGTGTGCTGAATCGCCTTGCCCACCTGAACCTGGGGAAAGCGGGTCAGCGCAAGTGGGAACCCGGGCCACCAATGGAGCTCAGGCGTTGGCTCCTAGAGACCAGAACACAGAATCCGGTGTGGCATTGCTGACATTTGATGATGAAATTGAGGTACCTTCTAGTCGATGATCTGGTTATTGATTCTGCATGCTCCCCTCCCTGTTTTAGGTTCCTTTGAGGATTTGGTTGTTATGATTTGCTCCTTGTGTGCGCTCACGGAGAGCTCCTGCCTTTAGTTTGGTTACTGGCTGTGCCGGCCCCTCATCTGGGGCCGAAGGTGATGCTGATGCGAATACTGGGGATGCTGAGGGTTGTTCATCTTTTAGTTCTTGTGCTACTTGGTGAGCATCTGGATGCGAGGTACCTTATTACCTAATAGGTGACCGATTTTGGTCCTTTGTGATTGGTGTAGTATGTGTTGTCAAGAATTGATTGAGCAAAGAAGGACAGGTTGTTTGATCCATTGTGATCGATGTTGAAATGGTTGTCATTGGTTGATTATGCAGGAGTGGGCAGGTCAGGTCTTCCTTGGGTTGAATATCCTCCTCATGGGGCTGTGTAAGGTATAAGTACTGCTGCGCCTTTAAAGGTTGAAGGGGGTCAGTAGGCCTTTGAGTGTAGCATTGCTTGAGAAAAGAGTGGAGCCTGCACCTTTTAGGAAGCAGAATTCTGTATAGATTTTCGATTGGGTTACACATGCTGGGTGTTTTAGACCAGCCCACTCTCGGCTTGCCCTCACCATGTCCTTTGATTCTTGCCCAATTGCGATTAATGGATTTTGGGCGCTGGTTTGTATATTGGGACATGGCTTTTGTTTCTTCCCCTTTTCCCATCTGGCCTTGGGGAATAGCAATCCCAGTCCTCCCTGACAAAATTTGATGTCAGGGGGCTGTGCTGAGCTCTATACTCAGTGCACACTGGTTGGTGCCGCATCCTAGTGCCCTAGGCCAGTACTGAAGCCCCACTGTGCCAGTTGCTTCTTGGCCTAGCAGGTGAGGGCAAAGGGGTGGTGAGTATACTTTTTTCACTCTGCTGTGATGTGCGTAAATAATTAATGAAATCTAACATGATCTAGTGGTGTCACCCCTTCAAAAGAGGATTATATTATACATCGGTTTGAAGGATGAACGCTGGCTCCCCAACAGACCGCAGAGACTGCTCTTTGGTTTTTCCAGCATCTTTCTATTGGTACTCTTTGCAGCCTCTATATTGCTCCTATTCGGGCTGATGGATACACTGTGTGTGCCAATCTTCGACTGTTTCTCGATGGGACACTGCCCATGAACTGTAGTGGCTCATGTCCTTGTTGACCTCTCCAAAGCCCCTTTTCACTTCTGGCAAGCCCAAATTAATTAGACTGTGCTGCACTATATAGATCCAAAATGTTTATTAATGATGTACTGCCCATTTCAATATCTTTGATAAGTTTCACCTTTAACAAAAACCATATACTTTATTTTATCATCACTTGTCTGCTTAAGTTGATTGTGCATTTAACTTGATTTACAAATGAAAAAGAGAGATCAGCATAGAGAAGTCTCTGATCATCAGGTACTAATGTTATTGTTTTGTATTGCTTAACATGATTTTGGTCTGGCTAATTTTCTTCAGAATAGCCGTGGTAATCCTTTATTTATAGAGTCTGGTGTTGAGAGTCATATACATGAATCAAGTTACTAATTTGTGAATCGGTTATCCACTTCCTGTTCCTCATTGGATATTCTGATGTTACATATCCTATATCTAACCCCTCAGTGGCACTATACAAGATCCATTGAAGGATCAAGTGAGTGTCAGAGAACTAAGTCATATGGAAGAGATAATAGTAATGAGAGACTAATTGTATCAAAAAGGGCCCAGTATACGCTGCAACACCCACAATAGTGAATCATATAGCTAAAGAAGTGGCCTACATTTGATAAATCGGGCAGTTTTAAACTTGTAAATACATGGGGGCCCTATTTATCAAGTAGTTGTGTCACACTTGTACCACACAACAGGGAGCATATGGGACGCAATTACTAAATGTGATCTATCAGGCCATGCAGGGTCATCTTGCTTGACCCTGAGTGGCTTGATGAAGCTGTAGTAATGCAGTGCATAGCAAATTGCTGAGTTGTGTTACTGTGCCCCCTCGGAGGCTGTCCATGGGTGGTGCTTGGTTGTTCCCACGCAACACCCATGCAGTTTTTACACATTCCCAAATGAGAATGTGGCGCAATGGCCAGAGCTGCCAACTTGGGATCTGGGTTTGAGTCTTGGCGCAACAACCTGTGATTCTTGGCATATCACTTGATCTCATTGTGCCCATGGACAACGCCTGGATACCCTCACGGGTGATGAGCTGCACTATATAAATCTACAAACAAAGAAACCATAAGTGGTACTACTGGGAATGCGCCAAAACTTCTACGTCTCTTCAGGTCACAAGGAGAAATATGTTTATTTCTCCTTGTTTCCAAGTGTTCTGTATTCTGCAGCACATAAAGAAAGAGGAAAATGCGTCAGGGATTGTGTTTATGCAGGAAGGTAGATCTTCCTGCACCAAAACAATCCTGCTTACAGCACAGGCACCCTTGCACTATGCCTGGCACTAGGCAGCACATGATGCATCTATGTTGGAAAATGACAGGAATGGGCTGTAAATGGTTAAGTGCAGCTCCTTCCTGCCCGTTCCCTGCCACGCAGCGCAGAAAGGTGACTTGCTGCACTGTACTGTGTGATTTTTTTGTTAAATATGCCCCATGCTGTTTTGCAAGGTTAGGGAGACGGCATGAATTTATGCTTGCAGGTGGCGATAATTGTGGCAATAGCTCAGAAACGAACAGTAAAAGCCGGCCCACCAGGGCGATAAAACAGGCCCACAAACTGCAAATAGGTAAAGCCCCAGGGCCGGCACTAGACATGGGCAGTGAGGACAGCTGTCCAGGGCCCAGCTCCTGCTCACAACTAAGGGGCACTGTGCTGCCTTTCAAAAAATGTTAGTTTAAAGAGGCCCAGGAAGCAGCACTGCGTAGCCCAAGGGAATGGGGCCCCCAACCCAGGGCCTCTCAGCCATGGCCTGAAATTGTTTTAGAATTCAAATTGCTGCATCCAGGGCCGAACTGGCTATAGTGTGCATTAGGCATTTTCCCGGGAGGCTGGAAGGGTGGGGGGCGGTTTTGCAGCAGAGCTGCAATATTGGCCCCAGTAACAAAAGCAGTAGGCAAACTTTTCTAGCCTTGCAGGGCAGGAAGTGCTTCCCTGGGGGCAAGGCATCCATCCTTGACAGCCCCACCTTCCCCCTAAGACAATTATGAGAAAATGATAAGGTTCATTCCTGGTTGCATCTGCAGGATAACAGCGATTAGATGCGTATTTGAAGTGCCCTTAGGTGTGAGGTGAGCCCTACCCCTCTGTGACTGTAAAGCAGGGGGTCCTGCAGGGCTCATAACAAAAGAAAGAATCATGTCTCATCATCTCGGATAGAGGAAAGGGATCAGAAGAATTGAACAAATGTAACCTGCTATGTTTACTTTGCTTTTCTAAAAGTCAAGATCCTTGTGCCATCTCTCATGTTTAAAATACTGCTGGTTTTGAGTGTTTGGTGATCTTGCAGTGATGACAACTTGGTTCAATTAAGATGGTTCTTGTTTCTCGTTAAGCCCCCTTGTTTATTGCATAATTCTTTTGAAGAATGTTTTCTTACAAGGTTTGTAACCTTTTCTGCATTTAAAAGCTTTGCATCGATGAGTGGATTAACTACCTACAGTAAAATCTACAGTTTACAGCAGCCTTTTATCATACCAAAGCTTGAACCTATTCTCCCCCTCTAAAGCCAGTGGCTCCAGCTGTAATGTCACATCCGCTTCCAAGTGAGGCGTAGAAATAAATTATCACATAAAATGTCCATTGTAGTTCATCTTCACAAGCCCATTTTTTTAACGCACAGGAGTGTTTTATCTTAGTACATGGTATTATATCTCTGCACTGAGATGTATTTTGTAAATGAGATTGTTTTTAAACATGAACTGCAAAACATTGCTGCCCCTGCCCTTGTGATAATGGTAATACTGACTGTAGCGAAAGCAATGTGGAGGCCAACGCCGGAGGCCCTGGCGGCACCAGAAGTGTGCGCCTGAGTATTTCTTCCATTCAGGACAAGCCTCCTCGACTGCAGCTATAATCATATGGGCTGAAGAAGGACCCGGAAGAAGAAGAGAGCGGTGGGGTCACAGAGTCAGCGTCGCTGAGGGTGGAAGATAGGCTGCTGGAGCTGAGAGTGGAGGAGAACGACAGAGATACTGAGCGACGTGTCGGGAGAAGCGAGGAGGCGCGCCTGAGCAGTTGCTCCCATCATTGGATGCAATTGGAAGGAACTGGGCTGGTGCTAGGCATGGGCATCCTGGGCAGCTGCCCAGGGCCTCACACTCATCCTACCAGCGTGTCCTGTTGTTTCCCTAACAATTAATTTGGAAGAAAGGTGTCTCCTTGCAATTAGGGTCCAGGAGAGGCCCCATCCCTTCTTGGTCCTCTCAGGAATGGTGTCTGGAGGACTAGGGGGGGGGGGGGGGGGGGGGGTAGATGCTTCCTCTTGTCCCACTTGCAAGGATCCATTCACAGACACTGCGGAAGGCCTTTGTCCAGCATATTACTGCCCCCACAGTTTTAACTTTTAGTCCACAAGCAATTCTCACACCTATAGGGCTGAGGGTGTGAGAATTGCTTTTGGGCTGAAAGTTAAAACTGTGGGGCGCTAAAATGCTGGTCAATGGGCGTCTTGCAGTCTCTCTGAATGGCCTCCTTGCAAGGTGTCACTTATGTAAATTAGAGGTGCCTCGCACATTCCCTTTTTGCTCAGGGCCTCGCAAACCCTAGAACTGACCCTGGGAAGGAAGAAAGAGGCTGGTAGTCCAGAGACCTCGAGGGACGGTTGACACGGGCGAGGCGACCGGTACTCTATTACCGGGTCATGGCTTCAGGCAAGTGGCACAAGACAGTGCAGGTTGTGTGAGCGGCTGGTTTCTTACACGCGCTTATTTAGTTGGCTTATAGGGCTTGGGTCGGAGGCACCTTAAAGACCCTGGGAGCAGGGTCTACTGTTAAACACATTTTTGCATGATATGCACTATGAACAAGGGTGCTAGTGAGATGTGACATACCTTTCTCTCCCCCACAACATGGCTTCTCCAGTAGGTTTTCACACCTGAAAAAGGCCATAATCATACACAAAGTGTGGTGATGGAGACAGACGTAATGAATCCCATGTAATCAGATGCTAAAAGCCCTATGCTTTTGTTCCCCCCAGGGTACTCTACTTCAGTGCATAAAGGGACCTGGAAAAAAGGCCCGAAGTGACGTATCTTGGGAAATGGAAGATGACGACGAGACAGGGTCAAAAGGAGGACTTTTGTTTTGTGACTTAGGGCCCGATGTAGGTAATTAGTATTTACCGATTCGTAAATACCGAATTTTACCGATTCGGTATTTACAAATTGATAAATGCTATGTAGGTATTTTTACTGAATTATTTAACGAATCTGTAACATTCGGTAATTACCGAATCGATATTTACTGATTCAGTGATTGCCATTGATTCCTATGGGCCTTGAGGCACATAGGAACCAATGGCAATTACCGAATCGGTAAATACCGATTCGGTAAAATTACTGAATTGCACCCCTGATTCAGGCTTGTGTGCCATGTGACTTACATACATGCCCTTAGGGCATGTATGTGTGCCACATGGCACAGGTGTACATGCACAGATGTGCATGTACACAGGAATTCGTTATTTACCATCAAATAGTATTTGATAGTAAATAACGAACTCTGAAGGGTCTGTGCCACTGTTTTCAGTGCCACCTACATCACAAATTACCAATTCGGTAAATTTACAGATTCGGTAATTTACAGAATCGGTAAATTTACCGAATCTGTACATTTACAGAATCGGTAATTTTAAGGCCCCCTACATCTGGAACTCCAAATACCGGTCGGTAACGGTCAAAATCGGCCGTTACCGACCGGTATTTGGCCATCTACATCTGGCCCTTAGAGAGAATTGGATTTGGGACCCAAAAAAAACCCTTTATTCTAAATAGTGTGCGGTCTGGATTCTCTTGTCCTGTAACAGTGACCTAAGAGCAGGGCCACTTGAATTATGTGGCAAGAAATGACAACATTAGGTGGCAGGGTTCACTAACTTATGTGTCAAGAAAAGGCTAATTATGTGGCATAATGCAGCACATTTTGTGGTTATGTTACCTAATTATTTTGTCATTCACCCAAATAACAGCAAGAACCAACAGAAAGATGATCAGTTAACCTTTGCAAAGGGCTTTCAACTGTGCAGCAACAAGTGTTGCTGTGTTTTTAGCAATGTTTCATCTGAGATATAAACTAAATTATTTATCTGTGGGCTACATTCTCATTAAACATGCAACTAAATTATAGTCTATTACATGAAACTAAAGAGGTGTTTGTAAAGCACACACACTGACTGCATGTATTTGAATGTGCTCTGATGTATGATAATGAAAAAAATGGAAGTTGGTGAAATAAAGCTTTTGCCTACGATCTCACTATCTGGTCATTCAGGGAAGCCGGAATTGATCTTAATTTTCAGTTCCGCACTGTGCAATTGGGCAACTATATGGGTATTTTTTTATGGCATTAAAGCTTAACGTTTCATCTTTAATTCCTGGAGGATGAGATTAGAGTCTGGGTGACAGACAGGGTCCAAGTTGTATTTTTGGCAGTTTTATATAGCATGAATGTTATTCATTGCCATAAGAGAGATTCACAATGGACACAGACTACTGTTATTTTTTCCAGCACAGAGATTTGCCTGGATTCACAGGATGCTGAGCCAAGATCAGCACTGAAGCCTGACTCAGCTTGATGCATTCTGGGCAGCAGAAGCCACGAGGCTACATTGCCTCCGGTGAAAGATGAGCTGAGTTTGGGCTTGAGGTTCCAAGAGGATCTTGAGCTGAGCAGAGCCAGGCATCTGGCCTCAGTTTTCAGTGGCTTTTCCACCTATACTAGCATTTCAAAACACAGTAATGATAAGAGGGGAAGAATGCCTCCACAAATGTAAAAACGTTTGGAGAGTGAGTCTGGAAGGGGAGATATGCCTGTACAGGAAGAGAACAGCTGAAATAAAGTAAGAGGCAAGGGGAGTAGAGTGGTAAAGAGTGGTAAAGAGCAGCATGTGGAGGGTAGAGGGGATATAAGAGAGGCAGACCTAGCAAAAAGAGGCTGGGGAAAAGGGTGAGATATTTCAGGAATAGGTGGATACCAGAGGGGTCTGGAGCAGCAAGAGTAGGTAATAAGCTGGGCAAGAGACAAGTTGAAAGTAGAACATGAATGGATGAGGTGGATGTAAGAGGGCAGAATCAGGAAAAAGTAAGAGGCTGGAGATCAGATACAAATTTCTTTGAACCAGTGTTTGCTCTAAGTGCGTTGATGCTCCTGCTGAAGTTTGCAATTCCCCACCTCTTCTGTAATAAATGTTAAAAAAATGTTTTACTTTTGAGATGCATGTGTCATTCTTTACAAAGGGTTTGGGATCTTAAACCATCCTCAATGTGTCTGCTGAATTTTAACATACTCTCTGTGTACTGTATTACCCTTCTTGACCTTTCAATTAAATTTCACTCCCAGTGGGACCCTTTCCGACCCAAGTCCTGACCAGAGATCTGGAGATCATAGCTCCTGTCCTGAACTTCTTTTGCAAAATCTTGCTTGCCTCTTCAAACGTTCCTACCAATGTAAAAAATAAACAACCTTGAGCAGGTTTACAACTTCTCCAAATCTTCTGACTTCTCTTTGCTGCCTTTTTCACAAATGTTCCACACTATTTTTCTGTAAAAGGAAAACACCTGAAGTATATGCTAAGTCCTTTTCTTTAGGTCAGGGAAATAAGTGATTAATTGGCAGCATCTACTATTGTTTAAGATTGTGTTTCAGAACTGACTAGTTCAGTTCATTTGTTTGAGAGTAAGTCCTTTTAGAAGCTTTACTCTCCAATGGTGGCAATAACGAGCAGTCAAAGCTTACTCCCAAAGATGATAAAGGTATTGGAAGTGAAGTACAGTATGTCATATTAATTATGCATGATAAGCACTTTATCCGGCCAGCCAAGCTATGGCTTTTAAAAGGGGTTTACTTAGATCAGGTGGTAATGGAATGAAACCCCCAAAATGTGTTCTGTGGCTAATAGTCTCCCAACACCCAACAAACATCTTAAAATATCTCTGTGTGCAAAGTGTCCTGCAAAGTGATAATGGACAATAGTTCATCCTGAAACACTTAGGGGCTGCAAGATCCAAGAAAAGGGCTGGATCCAATAGGAAAGGCAGAGATGGCCCGGCCACTTGGTGAGATGATTTTCTTTCCTGTGGTTAAACTGGGCTCCTTGCTTTAAGCTGTTCAGGCCGCTGGTGCACATCCAAAATCATAGTACAGCCTTATGGATGGTGTAGACAGAGTCCGTTTTGCTGTGCTCATATAGCCAGTCTGAAGCGAGGGGGCATTCCATAGAGAACATCAATGCACATGGAGCTATCTGTCCAACACTGAGCCTATGCAATTGGGTAGCCAGTACGTTCAGAGAGTCATATCAGTAATTGATAGACCAAAGTGCTTCGTTAGGTGCCTGGGGAGTGACTTGTGGATGATGGAATTGGTCTTGCAAGGGTCGGCAGGTGCAATTTGGTTATTTTTTTCTCAAGCTAAATAAAAGTTGAGTGGCATGGTTCTTGTCCTTTTGCAATTTGGCAATTTGTTTTCAAATAATAAGAACATGTGACTTAATTACTTTTAAACAGTATGTTTCTGGTATTACTTTCATGATATTTTGCGAGTCAAGCACCCATTCCCCCAAACTATATATTCCTCATTGCTACAGTTCCTTTCCATATAACTGTAAACTGCAAATATTCTACTATAGTAAGCCCTTTTGGTTTTGTTGCTTTAATGTATCTTTTTAGTGACTGACTTCTAGTATAGCTTTGGCAGTCTTTTTTCCCTGGCCACACATTGTTTTCCCTTTAGCCATCTCTTCTGTATATCTGTGTTAGATCAGCTCTTTGCATCTCTTAAAAACTGAGTTTTAGACTATTTGCTGTGTTTATGTTCTCAGCTTGCAGGTGTGGGTCAAACTTTGGTGCTTCTTCCTGCCAATATATTAGCTACTCTATTTGTGCTGACTCCTCTAATTATTTTTAGGAATCTTTGCTTTCTGTTGTTTGCTGCAGCTCTTGTTGGTCACTCACCTGATCTAGCATGTATCTGTTTATGTTGATTCCCTGTGCATGCTCAAAACCAAATGCCTTATCTTGAACTTCATTAGTGTTAGGAGGGCTGGGGAGTTACTTGATGTTCCACTGTAAAGTTCTGGGAGAATCTGACTTGGAATTTTAATCATATCCTATTCTGGAAACAATTAGTGAATAATTAGCAATCATATTTGTTTTGGAGAGACCAAATAGGAACCTTTTCCTCCAGTAGCCAGTCCATTGAGAAGGCGCCCCCACAGGGATAAATCCTAAGCCCAATACTTTTTAATGTGTATGTGTCTCCCATAGCCAAGATCAAAAGGCTATGGCTTGAAAACAGTGTCATACGTGGACGACACGCAATTACTAATTACCCTTGGACCCGATCCCACCGTCACTAAACACAGATTCAAACATTGCATGATGGCCATAAATGACTGGATGACAAATAACCATCTTCTACTTAACACTAGTAAAATAGAAATCATGCTCTTTAGTCATGCCCAGAAACTATGGAACAACGACTAGTGGCCGCCCTCTCTGGGACCCTGCCCCCACCCAATACGGCAGTCAGCGATCTTGAAGTGATAATAGACAACTAACTCTCCATGTCGGACCACATTAATAATGTGATTCGCACCAGCAATGGCCTAATGCGTAGTTTTAGAAAAATCTTTAAATGGATTCCTCTATCCTCTTGCATGCCCCTAGTACAGGGACTAATCATAAGCCGCTTGGACTACGGAACCGCATTACTAGCATTCATAAATGGAGAACATCTAACAAAGCTTCAGGTCCTGCAGAACACTGCAGCCAGGCTGGCCCTAAACCTCTCTCCCGCTCACCCTCGGCTCCCAGCCTGAAGACCCTTCACTGGCTCCCCATCAGAAAGTGGATACATATAAAACTCTTCTGTCTGGTACACAAAACCCTAAACAGTAAAGGACCGCAATATCTAGCTAAGAAACTGATAAAACATCAACCAGTAAGAACCCTTCGCTCCACCAGTAAACAACTCCTAACTGTACCTAAGGTCAGCACAGTCAGGAACGGTCGTAGATGCTTTTCCAGAACTGCCCCTGTAATATGGAACATATCGCCTTTTTATCACTGATAGGAAACTGATCACAAGAAATGCAGCAGATCCCTCAAACCGGACTATTTTAGCTCTTTCGCCCCTGTTCTTTCTGGTTTTTGAGTACAAGCTAGCGTTGTGAGACCTACTGGTGATATAATCGCTTAACAAATTCCGAATACATACATACATACATAAGGTAGCCTTTTCAGCCAGTTTCATTGATGTAATGTATTTCCACGTAATGCATCTTTAAAATATGTATACTTCTTTTATTAGGATAATTATTTATATTTTTTAGACATTTTAGTGCTATCCACACTAGGTAAATCGTTTCTTGTAAAGCTGTTTCAACAATTCCAGAACATTCATGTTCAATTGATGTCCCTTCTTGTGTTGTCAATTCCTGTGATGACAAATCTTAGAGGGCCACATAAGGTTCAATTCTGCCCAGGCCCTACGAACCCTAGAATCTGCCCTGTACGGCCCCCACTGACTAGTCAAAGTAGAATTCTCCACAGAGAAATAGGGTTGAACTACTCACACATAGTTGTATGTTTTAGGTGTGTCTAAGGAAGTGGCTAAGGGGAGTGACAGGAATGTGGGGAATATCTACTGCAAAATCAAAGGAACATGCAAACACAAAAACCCAAAGGCAAAAAGGTAAGTCACTTATAACTGGCCAAAGTTACAACCACATCTACTCCAATAGCACTAGAGCCCAAACTAGGGCAAATCTACTCCAGCCAAGCCTTGGAGTAAGTCACAAACCATGCATGTATGGACACAGGTTTTGGTGTGGAATCACATAGAAATCAAAGAGAGAGGTGAATCACTGCTAGAACAAAAATGTACACCTAAAAAACTAAAAATATTATTTTAAAATGAATAAATGTCGACATTACAGAGCCCCATGCCAAGCACATTAAAAATAAATTTAAAAAATAATTTGTCCAATACCTTTACACTTGATAGACAGCAACGTAAAGTTTATTCTGAACGTGTAGTCATAACAGATGGACAGACTTCGAAAAGTACACATATGAGCATTATTATTAGATTATAAAAATACTCAAGACAACTGACATTACTCACAACTCCACACATACTCACACATCATAATACGTTGCATGTTCCAAAACACACGTACATACAATGACATTTATTGTGACACATTGCATGCCCTAAGCATGCACACACACACACAAACATTAATAAACTAGTACACAGCCAAGACTTATTTAAATATCATGCCATTTATACATTGCTATGTTGAAAAAAGACAACTGTCAAATTTAATTTTTCATCTGCATACCCAGCATCATTTCCCATTTGTTCCGTTTATAGAATGACACTGTGCACATGTAAATATACACTTAAATGCTGTAGAATGAAGCTGAACTATTTCAAAGTGGGATATGATACAATTTAGTAATGAGTACCTTTCCTAAGGTGTCACGCATGATACCATGAGTGTTGTCTTATTCATCATTCCACTCAAAAACAGTACTAAGGCCTACACTCTGTAGATCACTGTGTTGTAGGCTGAGTACCACGAAAATCACGAGAAACAAAGAGCAGCATAGCAAAAGTGCACAATTACTGAGACACTCTGGGGGTGAGAAATGAGGTAAGAGGGTACACAACTTCATCCTGGAGGAAACTGACTTGATCAGCGAGGAGATCATCAAACAATAAACTCAGCTTTCTTGGGTGGCAGTATATCCATGTAGCATATAATGCATACCTGGTCATTTGGGATGATATCACTATGAGTTGCATGGAATTGGGGGTTTTATCTGCAGTTGCTGTAATCATTACAGGCAATAGGAGGATCTCTTGCACTGGGCATATCGACTTAGGACATTTTGAATGGTGTACCCAATGCCCCTCCAAGCACTCTGGCTGACCCCGCTGCAGAGGTGGGTCCTACAGGCCTTTTACCTGGACCTCCATCACTAGCAGGAATAACATCAGTAGCAGTAGTAATGTGTCCATTCATAACATTTACATGCTTTTTCTGACATGTTGGCATAGGATATTGGTTTTAGAATTACTTCATTGAATCATTGTCACCATGTCATTTTGGGTATAATTATGTTGGAGGGCAACAAACATGTGATACAGCTGTTCTTTTGTTGGCCAAATGTATCTACTGAACAATATTGCATGTGAAAATCTGATGTAGCAAGGGAGTGGAAAGTGTTGAAGGGGCCAAAGGGATTTATAATGCAGAAGAAATCGCAAAACACTTGCATGTCAGGAAGAGTGTGATAACATTAAGTAAATAATGTATTGCTTAGCTAATAAAAAACAGTGCATTAAAACAGGTGGCTTTAAAACCATAAGGATATCTAAGTCTAAAATTCAGACATTTAAAATAGCAGTTAGCACATCTTCATGTTTATTAAGTGATCAATGCTGAGCACACAAGTGTATGTGTGCTACTGGTGAGCTTTCGGTCAGTGCTTGGGTAGGTGCAGTTTTGAAATGTACCCACAATCGCTGTCTTAGTGTGCCTTCAGCTTGCAACCTGCCATCTTTTTCCAGCCATCTTTTTCCAGTCCGAGGTTTGTGGCATTCTTTCTTCAGCTAGCATAGGAAATCTTACCATTCTGCACTGCTTGCCTCAGTGAGCAAATTTCCCTTTGGTTAAGTGTAGTATGTTAGTTTATTATTTATTATTTATTTAGTTAGATTATAGCTTTTAGTAAGTATCGCTTTAAGACTTGTGTATTCTTTGAATGCTGTCATGTTCCACATTCTAGTCATGCTGTCATTGAATGTTCTTGTTCTATACTTTACTGTTGGTTAGTTTCCTGTTGGTTGTGGATCTAACCAGACGTGCTTTTCTACTGGGAATAAATCTTCTTGAAACTATACATTACTTGATTCTTCTTATCATTACAATACTACATTTTATTGGCGACGAGGATGGGATCCTAGGAAGCTTCTTCATTTCTCCATAATTTTTTTGGGGGATTTCTTCAAACAACGAACCTACGTTTCATGAATTTAACTTTCACCAGAATGGATAAAGCGGCGCATTCTGAGTGCTTTAAATCCTAAAACTGTGAGTTTGCTATCAAATTTTATCTTTCTCGTAATTGTTCCTACGCGCACAAGGTGTTTACCTTTGAACGCGTCTTCCGTTGCTCTCGCGTGCATGCGCTCGCTTCAACTCGAGCCTGACGCTTAGCAACGCTTCAGGAACAGCGTTTGTTGAACGTATTGTTTGCACGCGTTACCACGTCATAGGTCAATCAAAGTGACCCGACGTAGCGCGTACGTGCCGCCATCTTTGAATTCCAGATTGAGCACATCTGGCTTCGGTATTTCTGCCGAGTCTCCTCACAAAGGAAATTTTCTTCTCGCAAAGCGAATTCCTTCAGAAGTAAGATTTTATTTATCTTGTATTCAATTTTGACATTATCGATGTACTTCATTTTTCATCTCTGACATTACCTTATTTCAAGACTTTATTTTTTTTTTGTGTCAATTTCGTTTTCTTATTTAACATGAGTACTAAGCAATCTACTTCTAGCAATGCTTCCTCAGCATCATCTTCATGTATTAACATTAACATCAGTACTCCTAAGGAGTTTTTAGTTTCTCCAGGTGATCCCATAATTAAGTGGGATGAATGGAAAAATTACTTCTTGAATTACATTGCCACTTTGGAAGATAATGTTGGTGCTTTGTCTTCTGATAGAAAAATGCGAATGCTACTTCACAGTCTTGGTCCTGAGGGTCTCAGGGTATATGATCAAATGCAAAACCCGAAAGATCAGGTGATTTTGACAAATTCAAAGCAGCAATTTCAGATTTAACTGAACACTATTCGCCTACTGTTTGCATTGGTGTAACAAGACGTGCCTTTTTCAAAAGCAAACAACTCCAGAACGAAACTGTTGAAGAGTATGTTTCTCAACTGAAAATTTTAGCTGCACAGTGCAAATTCGGTGTTTCACATGATGAATTGATCAGAGATCAAGTTGTTGTTTGTACTAAAAACAAGAGTATACAAGACAGGCTTTGGATTGAAGGAGAATCTAGTCTCAAGGATGTCATCACCTTGTTAAAAAAAGCTGAACTGTCGAATAGGAGTTCTAAAGCACTATCTAATCAATCAGAATCTTCTTCCACACCTACTGTGAACAATATCTCTGACAACAAGAAGAAAAATGTTTATGCAAAAAAAAGTGTCAACAAGAAATTTCAAACCAACAAGAATTTTTCTTCTTCAAATTCATCCAGCAAAAAAACTTTCAACAAGAACAAACCCAACCAGGGTAGTTCGTTTTCTTTTGCATGTTACCGTTGTGGTGATAAAAATCATAACGCAAGCTCTGAATATTGTCCTGCTAGATCCGCAAAGTGCTCCAATTGTGGTATAATTGGTCATTATGCTAAAGTATGCAACAAAAAGTCCTATCAACATGCCAAAGTAGCTTGTATCACTGATACTTCTTCTGATTATGACTCTGATATAAGCATAACATCTCCCAATGCTTCTACAAATGCACAATGTAATATTGTTTTAGTTGTTGGGGAGGATGAGAGAAGCAAACCCTTATGTGTTGTGAAATTTGGGGGTATTCCTGTACAGGTTGCTGCCGATTCTGGGTCCCCCTACACTATTGTCAACAAAAAAGTTTGGGAGAAAGAATTGGTGAGTGAGTTGGGTCCTCATTTAGAGCCCAGTGATATTCTTACTGAAAGCTTTACTGGTAATACTATAGAAATGTTGGGTTTTTGTTCTTTGATTTTTGAATTCAAACATCGTACAGCATTTTGTAAGTTATACATCGCCATAGATGGTCCTTCTGTTCTAGGCTGGAAAGATCAAAGATCTTTACACATTATTCTTGATCCCAACAGCATTGAACAGGTTCTGGTTACTGGTGTAAGTGAAGATACCAAGAATTGGGTTCTTAAAGAATTTCCGAACGTATTTTCAGGTAAGATCGGAAAGTTCAAAGGTTTTTCTCACCGCATAAGATTAAAGAGCAGTGCTGTACCTATGATTCATAAGGTATGGAACATACCACTTATTGTTAGAGACGAAGTAAAAAATGAATTGTTAAAGTTACAAGAGAGTGGTATCATAGAACCCATTGAATCGTCTGAGTGGATTTCCCCATTGGTTGTCGCTAGACGAGCCAATGGAAAAATCCGCTTATGTGTTGATTTAAGAAACTTGAATAATAATATAATTGTGGATCAGTATCCTTTACCTAGGATTGATGAAATGTTGTCTTTAACTCGTGGTGCTAAATTTTTCTCCACGCTTGATTTATCTTCAGCGTATCACCAGATCACTTTACATCATTCCAGCCGTGATCTCACTGCTTTTTGTACTCCTTTTGGTTGTTTCCGCTTTCGCCGTATGCCATTTGGTTTGGCCTCTGCGGCTGCAGTTTTTCAGCGCCTTATGTCACAATTATTTGGTGATATGTCAGGTGTCATTTTCTTCCAAGATGATATCCTTGTTTTAGGTAAGGATGCACCACAACATGACTCCAGGTTGAGAAAAGTTATGAACGTTCTTGATGAAAGATGTCTCACTGCTGAAATTTCTAAGTGTACTTTTTCAGAAGATACCGACACCCCCGCGCCGCACGGCCACCAGCTGCTGCGTGTGCCACTCCGCTTTGCCCTCTGCCTCGCTGCCTGCCTCGTTGCCGGCTGACGCCGCTACCGTCTGTTTTGTTTTTGTTTTGTCTTAGTATAACATTTGTGCTTGTTTTTCTGCCTCGTGGCCGGCTGACGCCGCTGCCGTCTGTTTTTGTTTTGTTGCTGGATAACATTTGTGCTTGTTTTTCTCACTGTATTTACTTCCCTTGCTAGCGTCTTGCTTAAGCATTTGTGCCCGTTGTTTGGTCACTTTTGCCCGTTTTCACGTTCTCCTTCCTGTCTGCCCGCCTACCTCGCCGCCCTCCGCCTTCCCTCCCCGCTCCCCGCTTCCCGCCACCACCGCTGACCACGCCCCTTTCCCTTCTGCTCCCGCCTCCCAGCTGCCCCGCCCACCCACGCACTTGGCCTTAAATGGCGACCGTGCGACGCAGGTGAGTGTGACCCACTTGTGGGACACCCCCGCGCCGCACGGCCACCAGCTGCTGCGTGTGCCACTCCGCTTTGCCCTCTGCCTCGCTGCCTGCCTCGTTGCCGGCTGACGCCGCTGCCGTCTGTTTTGTTTTTGTTTTGTCTTAGTATAACATTTGTGCTTGTTTTTCTGCCTCGTGGCCGGCTGACGCCGCTGCCGTCTGTTTTTGTTTTGTTGCTGGATAACATTTGTGCTTGTTTTTCTCACTGTATTTACTTCCCTTGCTAGCGTCTTGCTTAAGCATTTGTGCCCGTTGTTTGGTCACTTTTGCCCGTTTTCACGTTCTCCTTCCTGTCTGCCCGCCTACCTCGCCGCCCTCCGCCTTCCCTCCCCGCTCCCCGCTTCCCGCCACCACCGCTGACCACGCCCCTTTCCCTTCTGCTCCCGCCTCCCAGCTGCCCCGCCCACCCGCGCACTTGGCCTTAAATGGCGACCGTGCGACGCAGGTGAGTGTGACCCACTTGTGGGACACCCCCGCGCCGCACGGCCACCAGCTGCTGCGTGTGCCACTCCGCTTTGCCCTCTGCCTCCCTGCCTGCCTCGTTGCCGGCTGACGCCGCTGCCGTCTGTTTTGTGTTTGTTTTGTCTTAGTATAACATTTGTGCTTGTTTTTCTGCCTCGTGGCCGGCTGACGCTGCTGCCGTCTGTTTTTGTTTTGTTGCTGGATAACATTTGTGCTTGTTTTTCTCACTTTATTTACTTCCCTTGCTAGCGTCTTGCTTAAGCATTTGTGCCCGTTGTTTGGTCACTTTTGCCCGTTTTCACGTTCTCCTTCCTGTCTGCCCGCCTACCTCGCCGCCCTCCGCCTTCCCTCCCCGCTCCCCGCTTCCCGCCACCACCGCTGACCACGCCCCTTTCCCTTCTGCTCCCGCCTCCCAGCTGCCCCGCCCACCCGCGCACTTCGCCTTAAATGGCGACCGTGCGAACGCGCAGCGGTCACGCGCAGCGGGCGCGCCGATTGTGCGCCGAAGGCGCGCCAAAGGTAGGCCCGTCTGCGCCCGTCCGCGCCTGGACCGCGCCCAGTGCCAGGACCCCTGGTCCACGAAGACCCCGACCGACCCGCCTGACGTACTCCGCCGCCACCCTCATCGCTCTCAACTCCGGCCGACTCCCAGAATGCCATCAAGCCACACCACGACACACCCACGGACCTTTCAGCTGCCACGCCTGCAAATTCACCTGCATCCGGACCTGCCTCGCACCAGCACCCGCCAAGTCGAACACCAGCAGCACCCACCTCAAGTGCATCCTGCTCAACACCCGCTCCGTCCACAGACACGCCATCGAACTCTGGAACCTCCTAGACGCCACAGCCCCTGACGTTGCCTTCCTCACGGAGACCTGGATGAACGCCTCTTCAGCTCCCGACATCGCCATCGCTATCCCAGAGGGCTACAAGATCGTCCGGAGGGACCGCAACGCCAACCAGATGGGAGGAGGCATCGCCATCATCCACAGGAACACCATCCGTCTCACGACCAGCACCGACAACACCCTGCCCACCGCCGAACATCTGCATTTCCAGATTCACACCGACCCGAAGACCACCCTCAGAGGCACCCTGATCTACCGACCTCCGGGACCACGCACCCAATTCAGCGAGGACATCGCCGACTTCGTCAGCCCGCACGCCCTCCCCTCCGCTGACTACATCCTCCTGGGGGACCTCAACTTCCACCTGGAGAACAACAACGACCGCAACACCAGCACCCTGCTCGACAACCTCGCCAATCTTGGACTCAAGCAACTGGTGTCCACCCCCACCCACCTCGCCGGACACACACTCGACGCAGTCTTCTCCTCCAGCACAGACATCGACTTCAGCCACGCCACAGAGCTTCAATGGACGGACCACAGCTGCGTCCACTTCACCTTCAAGAGAACGACGACCCACCACCACCAGCATCAGGCCGCCCGCAGAAGCTGGAACAAGATCACAGCAGACCAGCTCGCCGCTTCCCTGAGCCAGCACCCTCCCGCCAGCTCAGCGAACCCCAGCCAGGCCGCCGACAACCTCACGAGGTGGATCAGCAACTGCGCAGACGAACTCGCCCCGCTGAGAACCCCGCCCAACAGATCCGGCAGCAAGAAAGCCCCGTGGTTCACCGACGAACTCAAGAGCTCCAAGAAGAACTGCCGAGCCCTCGAGAAAGTCTGGAGAAGGGATCCTACACCAGACAACAGGACCACCTTCAAGCTGGCCACCCGGAAGCACCACCAGCTGATCCGCGCCGCCAAGAAAACTGCTTTCACGGACCGGCTGGACAACAACGCACACAACTGCAAGGAACTCTTCAACATCGTGAAAGAGCTCTCCAACCCCAGCGCAGGAAACAACAACATCACCCCATCGCAAGACCTCTGCAACTCCCTCGCTTCATACTTCCACAACAAGATCGCAGACATACACAACAGCTTCAACAACCAACCAACGAACACCAAGACCGAACAACCACCCCCCACCACCACCCTCCACGCCTGGACCCCGGTCAGCACCGAAGACACCATCCGCACGATGAACTCCATCCACTCCGGATCACCGACCGACCCCTGCCCTCACCACATCTTCAACAAGGCCGACGCTGTCATCGCACCCCACCTGCGAGACATCATCAACACATCCTTCAACACCGCCACCTTCCCTGAGAGCTGGAAGCACGCCGAACTCAGCGCTCTTCTCAAGAAACCCACAGCGGACCCCACCGAACTCAAGAACTACCGCCCCATCTCGCTCCTCCCGTTTCCAGCCAAAGTCATCGAGAAGACCGTCAACAAGCAGATGGCCGCCTTCCTCGAGACGAATGGATCCCTCGACCCCTCACAGTCCGGCTTCCGAGCCAATCACAGCACCGAGACCGCCCTCATCGCCGCCACCGATGACATCCGAGCCCTGATGGACAACGGAGAGACAGCGGCCCTCATCCTCCTAGACCTCTCCGCGGCTTTCGACACTGTCTGCCACCGCACCCTAGTACAGCGCCTCAGCAATATCGGAATCCAGGACAAGGCACTGGAATGGATCATCTCCTTCCTCGACGGAAGAACACAGAGAGTCCGTCTATCACCGTACAAGTCAGAGGCCACCAAAGTCATCTGCGGCGTCCCTCAAGGATCCTCGCTGAGCCCCACCCTCTTCAACGTCTACATGAGCCCCCTCGCGGCCATCGCACACCAGCACAACCTCAACATAATCTCCTACGCCGACGACACCCAGCTGATCCTTTCCCTGACCAACGACCCCACCGCCGCCAGAGCCAACCTGCACGAAGGGATGAAAGAGGTAGCCGAGTGGATGACGACCAGCCGCCTGAAACTGAACTCGGACAAGACGGAGGTCCTCATCCTGGGCTCCTCACCCTCCGCCTGGGACGACTCCTGGTGGCCTCCCGCCCTGGGCACCGCACCCAAACCGACAGACCATGCACGCAACCTGGGCTTCATCCTGGACTCCTCCCTCTCCATGACCAGGCAAGTCAACAACGTCTCATCGGCATGCTTCAACATCCTCCGCATGCTACGGAAGATCTTCTGGTGGATCCCCACCGAGACCAGGAAGACCGTCACCCAGGCCCTCGTCACCAGCCGACTGGACTACGGCAACGCCCTCTACGCCGGTACCACCGCCAAGCTCCAAAAGAGACTCCAGCGGATCCAGAACGCCTCAGCCAGACTCATCCTCGACATCCCACGAACCAGCCACATCTCCGGACATCTGAGAGACCTCCACTGGCTCCCCGTCAACAAAAGAATCACCTTCCGCCTCCTCACCCACGCACACAAAGCCCTACACGACCAAGGCCCGAGCTACCTCAACAGCCGAGTCAACTTCTACGCTCCCAAACGCCTCCTCCGATCAGCCAACCACGCCCTCGCCGACGTCCCCCGCATCCGAAGAGCGACTACAGGAGGAAGGTCCTTCTCCTACCTGGCCGCCAAGACCTGGAACTCCCTCCCGACCGACCTGCGCCTGACCCAAGACCACCTCTCCTTCAGGAAGAAGCTGAAGACCTGGCTGTTCGAGCAGTAGCGGCACCCCCCCCCCCCCCCAGCGCCTTGAGACCCCACGGGTATGTAGCGCGCTCTACAAATGTCTTTGATTGATTGATTGATTGATTGATTGTGTATCTGGGCCATGAGATTAGTGCTCAAGGAATAAGACCTAAAACCAAGCTTGTAAGAGCTATTTTAGACGCTCCTGCTCCTAAATCAAGGATGACTTAAGGTCATTTTTGGGTTTAGCAGAGTTTTACTCTAAATTTGTTTCTAACTTTAGTGAGAAAACTTTTCCTATGCGTTGTCTTTTGAAGAATAAGATTCCCTTTGTTTGGTCCCAGGAATGTCAACAAGCCTTTGAAATGATAAAAAAAGCTGTTTGTTGTGCTCCCAACCTGCAAGGTTTTGATCCCACTGCTGCTACATTCGTTACTACTGATGCTAGTTCTAAAGGCTTAGGGGCAGTCTTGACTCAACTATCTGAACTTAATCAGGAAGTGGTAATTGCTTTTGCCTCAAGATCCCTTACGTCTACTGAAGAAAAATACTCGGTAATCGAGAGGCAAACCCTTGCTGTTGTGTGGGGGTTAGAACATTTCAGGAAGTTCATTTGGGGAAAGTCATTTTGTGTGAGAACTGATCATAAACCCCTTACAAAATTATTGGCCACACAAGGTTTGTACAAAGCCACTGCTAGAATTGCAAGACTGTCCATGCGCTTGCAAGATTTCTTATTCATTATAAACTATGTTCCTGGTGCCAAAAATATTATTGCATATTTTTTGAGCAGATTTTCTTTACCAATTTTTGTGGCTGACCGTAATTCTTGGAATGATTTTTCTGTGGCTAATGTTGTTTCTATTTGCAACATTTTTGATAGTTTTTCTAAAGACCAATGGCTCAAAGCTGATTCCGATGATAAAGTTCTGACTGAAGTTAAGTCTAGAGTTGTGGTGGGTTGGAAAGATTTTTGTAAGAAAGATCTTAATGATTCTTTTAGAGGTTTTTGGGAAGTTCGTGACGAACTTTCTATCTCTGATATATTTCTACTTAGAAGTGATAAAATAATTCCATCTGTGTCTGTTAGAGCTCACATTATGCAATTGTCCCATGAAGGTCATCCAGGCATTTCTCGAACCAAGTCAAGGGTAAGAGACCAGTATTGGTGGCCAGGGATGGATAATGATATTGAAAAGCTATTTAGATCTTGCATAAATTGTGAAGTTTCAGACAAATCAAAAAAAAACCTTGAATCCACCTTTGGGAAATATTACTGCTCCTAATTTTCCTTGGAAAGAATTAGCCATAGACATTATTAGTCCTGTCAATTGGTTTGATGATAATGTCAAATTTATCATTGTTATTGTTGATTTATTTTCTAAATGGTTCGAAATGAAAGTTGTTGAGAAGGCTAACTCTGTTATTATTATTGAATTCTTGGAATGTGTATTTATCCAAGAAGGTTGTCCTTCATCTGTTCTAACTGACAATGGTTCTCAATTTAAATCCAAGGAAATGCAATTATTTTTTACTTCAAAAGGAATTAATCACAAGTTGACACCATTATACCATCCTTCTGTAATGGTGTTGTAGAAAGACTTAACAGAGTCATCAAAAATACTATACAGTTGTGTGTCAAGTCAAGTCTTGTGTGGGAGAGTGAGTGTAAGAAGATGTTGTGGGCGTATAGAGTAACTCCACATCCCTCTTCTGGAAAGTGTCCATTTTCTTTGATGAGATGTCGTGTTCCTTTTTCAAAAACTAATCCAGGTTGGATGAAAAGGAATGATATGATATTCTACGATACTGATGCAATTAAATCTAAATTGTCTTCTTCTCAAGCTAAAAACAGAATATACCATGACAGTAAACATGGTTCAAAACCTGTCAAACTACAAATAGGAGATTTTGTTTGTATTAAGAGTGCCAGAAAAGTGCCTAAAGGTCAAAGCAAGTTTAGTTCTCCTAAAAAAGTTGTGAAAATTCATGAAAATTCTGTTACTTTAGAGAATGGTGAAAAATGGCATTTAAGTCGTTTAGCTTCGGCACAGCATCAGCATGAACTGGTTTCTTTGGAAAGCACAAAGACATCTTATGGGCATTTTTGGTGTTTTGATGATACTCAACCTGATATCTCAGATTCTGTTCAAAATCCTGTTGATCTTAATTCTAATATAGATAGTAATTGTATTCATGATGAACCTTCTCCTGCAAATGTTTGTGATAATTGCATTCCAGTTGATCAAGAATCTGTTTCTGTTCAGAAATCTTCTTTTGGTAGATCTGTCAAAAGACCAGTGAAGTACAAAGAATTTTTCATGTATAAATATTTTTTTTGTTTGTTTTTGTTTAAAAAAAAAACAAAGAGGGGAAGATATGTAGTATGTTAGTTTATTATTTATTATTTATTTAGTTAGATTATAGCTTTTAGTAAGTATCGCTCTAAGACTTGTGTATTCTTTGAATGCTGTCATGTTCCACATTCTAGTCATGCTGTCATTGAATGTTCTTGTTCTATACTTTACTGTTGGTTAGTTTCCTGTTGGTTGTGGATCTAACCAGACGTGCTTTTCTACTGGGAATAAATCTTCTTGAAACTATACATTACTTGATTCTTCTTATCATTACAATACTACATTAAGGCAGCCTTTTGCAGCTGTCTCCTTTCCTTCAGCAGCCCCTTGCAGGTGCATAGTAGATGGTGCGAAGATCAGAGCACACAGGAGTAGACCCAGATGGTGTGTCAATCATTTTGTTTGTATTGATTTGGGATAGCCCTGGTTAACATATTGTTGAGGTGCAAGCGACCTGTAGGTATTGAAAGTCATCCAGGCATGAGCTCTAGCTGAAAATGTAGCTTTGTCCTCCACCTGTGAGAGCTGTTTTAATGATTTCCATACTAGTTCCAGAGATAGGAGAGACCGGTAGCCACCAGACATTTCTGAAGATAGCTTCTCATGGGAGATATGTCTTTCTGCTGAAGTGCTTGCCATAGTAGTTGATTAAAGGTATTTGGAGTAGCGGTTCTGATCCTATTGCAGCAGATGATGTATGTGCCATGCCTGGCCAAGGATTGTTTTAATAGGCTGAACCCCAGCCTTATGTGGGCTGGTGAGTTATAATTCGGAAGGCTGAATAGGTTTATGTATGCCTTAAACATGAAGCTGTCTAGTATTTTGGAGTCTCCTCCACTAATTGATTCGCTGCAGTAGGTTATTGCTGGAAGAATTTTGTTTAGTGCAACCTTCAGGACGGGGCTTTGTGTGAGCCCAGTCAGTTTTGATTTGAGTTTTTTTTTATGTTCTTGCAAGTGCCTGCCCTTTCCTACTAATTTCTTCTTTGTGATGAATGAAGGAACCTTCTTTGTCTATACTGATGCCTACGTACCTCTAGTCCACTGCTGACTGACTTCAAGTGTCACTCAAGAGCCAGAGCCTCTGCCTTTTCTCTTATTGTTGATGGTCATTGATCTTGTTTTCCAATAGTTTACTTTTGCGTTTTTCTCTGTGGCATAGTTCTGCATTTTATTGAGGAAATGTTGCAAGCCAACCTTGGTGTGGCTAAGCAGGACTACATCATCAGCATGCAGGAGGTTTTGTTAGTTTTTTGCCTCCCAGCCTGGGCACGTGAGAGGTGCAGGTGTTAGGTTCTTGCAGCAGGTCTGCTGTGAATAGATTGTACAAAGTTGGAGTGAGCACACAGCCCTGCTTCAGGCCTTTGGTTGGTAGTACTCATCTGGAGAGGTGTGTTCCTGCTCCCAATTTCACCTGTACCCAAGTGTCTGTGTGGCAAAGTATCAGCATGTTTAATAGAGCTTGAGGGATGCCCCATTGAGCTTTGTCCTGTCAAAGTTGTTGAGGGCAGCACTGAAGTCAATAAAACAAAGGTGTGGTGGAAGGTTCAAGGACTTTGCTGTGTCCATGAGTAGAGAAATTGCCAGGATATTTGTTATTGTACCTGACATTTTACAGAATCCCGTCGGGTTTATTGATAATATTTCTTTTTTTTATCTGCCCAAGATGTGAGTTCCGCTAGCACGGTGCCAGGAAAATATTTTGTCTCGGTGTTAATCAATGCCAGCAAGTGGTAATTTCCCGTTGTGGACTGGTGCAATCCCCTTTCCATGAAGCTGGAATCCTGCTAAGTGATCTAACTTCTGAGAATAAGGGATGCAGAGCACTTTCCCATTCATCCGCCCTTTGTGTGAACAGTGCCAATGGTATGCATGTTTGGACCCGGGGCCCCTTCCCTCCTCCCTTTTGCAATTTGTTACTTTATTAGGTGTATGCTTGAGGCCATGGGCTCGTGCTCAGGTGCATCAGCTGTATCTGGCATGTTTGAGGTATTCGCAACATTTTGTAGATCTCCTGTGAAACGTTGCCCTGGTGTTTCCTTGGTTGTCTGCATTCTCCGTTCCCCCACAATTTGATTGTTGAAGTGCTTGCTTAGAAAGGTTGCCTAGGTTTCCTCTGAAATGGGAGAAGAAATTCCCCTGTGCTGCGGGTGCATTATCTTGTTAGCTGTTCTCCAGAAGCGAACGCTGTTGTTGTGGTTTATGTCATAGAGGAGCTTTGCCAAGGCCTGGTCTTCCCATTTTTTATTAGCTTCCCACTTCAGCTTTTTGCGTGAGGTTTTATGTTGTTGCAGGAGTATGCGGAGAGTTAGATTCGCCAGGTTGTATCCCAGAGACTTTAAGGTGCTGTTTATGGCTCTTGTGATGTGCGTTAATTGATCGCTTAGCACTTTCGTGAGCCTGCTTCCCAGACTGGGGTCCTGATAGAATTTTCTTTTGGGTGACCCAGCGTGAAGTTCTGTTAGTTTAGCAGTGAAGCATTCCCAGTTGGTTATGTAACTCTTTGGCGCCATTATTTGAGATTGTAGGAGGTCCATTACTGTTGCTGACAGGGACTCTCTGTTTGCCACCACAAATTTGATTCTCTTGTAGTTGGTCGTGTGAATGGAACCCAGGGCCACCTCTGGGTGAATGCAGAGAGGTGCAGTTGCTGAAAGGAGAGTTTCTAGTGATCAGTGGTAGCTGTCGCCCATATCCCCGAATTGAAAGCTGAGTATGCAGTGCAACAGCGAGAGACTGGTGAACATGTCGTCTAGTATTCAGCATGTTGTGGGAAAATAGTAGGTGGTCACAGGTGGGGGTCCTCAGGGAAACTTCCTTTCAGTGCCCTGAAGTTAACGTCTTCTAGATCATCTAGAAAATATCTGCTTTTGCTGCTCATCTGTGGGAGGACCCGCTTTGAGCTGGTATGTTCTAAAGTAGGGATTGGATGCACACTTCATTCCCCATTGGCATGCCTAGGAGATGCTGGTTCAGGATCCACCAGAGAATAAAATTTGATGTTTCTAACTTACTTATGTATCACAGTAGGTGGTCGATTAGGTGTTCCGAGTCTTTTCCTTTGCGTTTTGGGTGGATATAAGCATTGACTAACACTGCCACATCTTGTGCGCCCAGAAGGGAGAGGGTGATCTTGAATGCTATAGTAGCCAGTGAGGCAGGACCGACTGTCTCGGCTGATATTGTACAGGTAGTGGATACATAAGTTGTCAGTCTTCCTCATGAATGACAGTCTCCTACCCTTTACAGCTGGAGTTGTAAAGAACACAAAACCTTGCAAGTGGAATGGGTCTACGAGCCAAGTTTTCTGCAGCCTAATTATATCAAACGATTTAAGGTACTGCTTGAATTCCGGATCCGATATTTTGGTTGCCAATCCATTGACATTCCATCAGCAGCGGCGGAAGATGGTTTTGTTGTCCCTGGGGCCAATTTCCTTCTGTGTTTTTTGTCATTGGGTTGCAGGGATGGCGGTTATAGTTCTTGTATTCTGCCCAAGGGCTGGGTGCCTGCTTCGTGGGGCTGGTGCTGCCTGGGGCCTGACTTGTTGATTATTCATTGGTATTGACCTGAATTGTGGCGATTGTCCCAAGCCCCTCTGAGCACTGAGTTGGTGTGCCTAAAAGGCCCGGGTGTTGCTGACCTTGTGCTGGGGGATAGCAGTGGAGAGGGATATCCTGGGTTTTTGTGAGGGGTGATGTTGATTCCCCAGGCTTTAAAGATGCAGTGCTCGGCTAGTACTTTCTATGTGATTGAAGTCCTTCCCCACATAGCCTTGGTGACCTCAGGCATCGAGGGGACTGCAGGACGGATGAACTCTATTGAGTGTAAATCAGTTGAGTTTAAGTCATAATGGCCTCAGAATGTTCCCTTTGTTCAGAACATCATGGTTCCCTTTTGTGGTGTACTCAGGCTTGAACAGTAAGGAGTTTATGGTAGGCTGCATTGTGCTGGGCATCTGTGTTGACTGAAGCAGCCCTCTGTCATGCGGCGTGGTTAAGCATTGACTTTTAAGTTGGATTTGCTCATTAAGTTGGAGTTCCTCCAGCTCTCTTGGCTTTCTGTGTCTTACATTCTTGCCCTTTGAGTCGCTTGTGATTGGTCCTATTGATGGCTGCTTGGAAGAGTACGAGTCGCTTGGCTGCTCCAGGGCTGAGTGCTGCCAGCTGCATCCTTTGATTTTGGATGTGGCAGAGTTTTGGGCAGTCAGTCCCGCATTTTTGCTCAGCCAATCGACTGCCCCTGACTCTCCAGGCCCATTGCTTGTATTCTCTGCTGCCTCGAATTTCCTGGTTACTTCTGGCATTGATCCTGTTACGTGCTCCTCCCGTATTGTATCCGGGCAAGTCTGGGCTGGAGAGGTAGATGTGCTAAGGTACCTAGTGGTGTGTTCTCGAACTCAATCTGAGTAGCTTCTGTTTCTATGAGGAGAGATTTTGCATGTGGCACCCACCTGCACTTTCACAAGAGGTTAGACTCTCCTTGCAGGCAAGCGCAGTCAGTGACTGCACCCGCCTGCAAGGGGAAGTGTGGGGGGTCCATGGGACCCCCTTTACCTCCTGCAGACGACTGCTGTCAGGAGGCACACTGACAGTTCGCCACCTTTTAAATGGCACACTGTGAATTCGCCACCTGATGGCTTCCTTAATTCTGCGGTCATGTCTGTACATGGTGTGGGGGAAGTGTCAAAGGAATCCCCTCATTTGCATAGGGCACACCCCTATGCAATGAGGAAACACCCTCTGTTGATAGTGCTGGCGCTTTAAGTGTGCCAGCGCTATCGGTATTATAGAAGGGGAGAGTCTGCGTCCCCTTCTATAATACCAAAGTCCTCGATGGTGCAGAAAGTGGGTGCAAACGCCCGTTGCGCCCCTGGGGCATCTTTTGTAATATGGCCACTGTTGTTTTGAGCAGGGAGCAGGGCTCCTGGACTGGTTTGTAAATCAGATGTCTGCAAACCCCGGTTGGTGTGCTGAATCACCTGGCCCACCTGAACGTGGGGAAAGTGGGTCAGCACAAGTGGGAAGCCGGGCCACCACTGGAGCTGAGGCGTTGGCTCCTAAAGACCAGAACACAGAATCCGGTGTGGCATTGCTGACATTTGATGATGAAACTGAGGTATCTTCTAGTCGATGATCTGGTTGTTGATTCTGCACACTCTTCTCCCTGTTTGAGGATCCTTTGAAGATTTGGTTGTTATGATTTGCTCCTTGTGTACGCTCAAAGAGAGATCCTGCCTTTAGTTTGGTTGCTGGCTGTGTTGTCAAGAGTTGATTGAGCAAAGGAGGACAGGTTGTTTGATCCATTGTGATCGATGTTCAAATGGTTGTCATTGGTTGATTATGGAGGAGTGGGCAGGTCAGGTCTTCCTTGGGTTGAATATCCTCCTCTTGGGGCTATGTAAGGTATATGGACCGCTGCGCCTTTAAAGGTTGAAGGGGGTCAGTGGGCCTTTGTGTGTAAAATTGCTTGAGAAAAGAGTGGAACCTGCACCTTTTAGGAAGCAGAATTCCTCGTAGATAGATGTGGGGTTAGACATGCTGGGTGTTTTAGACCAGCCCACTCTCTGCTTACCATCACCATGTCCTTTGATTCTTGCTCAGTTGCGATTAATGGAGCTTGGGTGCTAGTTTGTATGGTGGGACATGGCTTTTGTTTCTTCCCCTTTTCCCATCTGGCCTTGGGGAATAGCCATCCTGGTCCTCCCTGACCTCATTTGATGTCCGGCGGCTGTGCTGAGCTCTATTTTCAGTGCACACTGGTTGGTGCCGCATCCTAGTGCCCTAGGCCAGTACTGATGCCCCACTGCTCCAGTTGCTTCTTGGCCAAGCAGGTGAGGGCAAAGGGGAGGGAAGTATACTTCCTTCACTCTGCTGTGATGGCTGACCTGCTCTGGTGTTCCGGTGGGTGTGGCCAGTAGCTCTGCAGCACGTGCTGTAGTCCTGGCTGCCTATTCCTGCCTCTTATCTGCCTTTACCCTTGACCGACGTCTTCATAGCCCTGTCGCTACCTGCTTGTGTCCGACGGTATCCGGGTGCTGGTATGATGAGGGTCAGTGGTGGAATAGTAGTCGTTGGACAGGTTGGAGAGGCCATCCAGTTGTTCTGCCCTCTCGCATTGCCTCTCTCACAGAAACGTACCCCACCAAAGTGAGTATCAGGGAGCTGTTGCATCCCTGCACCCATCTGCCTAGCCTGCCTAATCAGTTTTGTGGGCCCCTGGCCCCCTGTTTCTTTGGCTGGGGTGGGGATGGCAAGGGGGTGTCCTTTGGCAGCAGTAGTTGAGGCTGGGGCAGTATCAGTGGTGAGTGGGGATCAATGGATGTGCCACAGGCTGTACACAGTACTGTCCAAAGCACCAGGTGCTGCTGGCCCTAGGGGAGCCACTGCCTCAAACCTCAATCCGCCATGGACTGCAGTAGCGTGGTGGGGAAGTGAGGCGCCCTGCCAACGTCCAGTCCGCTCCACTCTTGGGCCTCACCTGACTTTGCATCTCCCCCCCCAACATCAACCTCCAGTCTCCAGGCTGTTCCACGATCGTAGATGGTACTCCATGGAGGTTGGGTAGCGTAGGGTCTGATCGGTCTGGCCGTTGGCAATGCCGCAGCAGGTTCAGTGTTTCTCAGCATTCTCGGCGGACTCACTCTTGGCTCGCGAGCGCGTGACATCAGACATGAAGTGTTGAGCTGCAGGTTCTAGTTGACCAGTGTGATAACAGGACTCTCCTATTCAAGAGGAACAAACTCTAATGCCCGATGGACTGGAACCTTCACCATTAGTGCCTGAGGCTAGCCCCTGGCCCACCCATCAGGCCCCACAAACACTTATGCCCGAGGCTACCTTTTACAGTAATACTTATCTCACAGTGTACCGAATCAGAACTATAGCAGCTCAGGGAGTGTTTCACCCCAACACTTCTGAGCCCTCTGATGTTTCCCCTTCCTGATCTCACAATTGTCCAGAGGAACTCCAAGAACCCATGAAGTTGGGGTGGCTGGGCATTAGGCCATCTTTCACAGCCTTGAGCATGTACGCTGGTGCACTCAGGCTCTATAAAATGCCCATGCAGCACATTACAGTAAGCTTACTTTCTTGCTCTTCTTTTGTACTTCAGTCCTGTCCTCTCCATGTCCAATCCAGTCCTTCCCACTCGTAGTTATTATCATCCTCTATTCGTTTATCACCACTGCCCCATCAAAGAACCCACATATCTCTGGAGGTGTTGGGTCCTGCCCTGCCACACAATATTCCCACAGCCAAAGGGATAGTAGAGAGGACCTTCACCTCTGGTATGTGGATGGCCAAGATATCATGCATCCAACCATAGATATCAATGAGGAGACCTTCCCAGAGTTGGCGGATTGACTTTTACTTTGACGTGAACAAATTCGCTTGTCGACTGTTGTTTGACTTATGTTTTCAATTTACTTTGAATTTAGGGTTTTAGAATTTTGCTGGGACTTTGAATGTCCATATTTGTCTTTTGTTTACATAGTTTCCCCTTTACATATTTTAAATGACTATTTCTCTGAGTTCCTTATATTTATATTTGTTAGCTCACCTCCCTACACCTCCCCATGAAATGTTTCATCCCTCCTGTGTCTCAGAAAACATTATATTTACGTAACCCATTCCATGGAAGAAGTTTCCATTGAACCCCTACCACCTATCCCCAGATCAAGTGCCCCCTTGTTTAAAAAAAAATTCTTATACACCCTATTTCACTTTTCAAAATCCTGCACCACTTTGTTTTTATTGTGTGCATTCCAGTCGAGCATGCCTGTTGGTGTGTGTGATATTCTTGGGAAGTTAGTACTTGACCAGAATTGGACTGCACATTACATTGCAATTGTAAAATATTCCCATGTAAACACATGGGGGCCTTATTTATGAAGGACTTGCGCTGCCGATGCGTCACTTTTTCCCATGTTAAAAGTGACGCACCGGCGGCGCAAGTCCTTCATAAATAAGGCCCATAGTTGCATGTGCAATCACACCCAGTGGAAAGGTAGGTGCAAAAGGTGTTTATTTCTCACATGAGCCTAGTAGGTATCTGCCCCTTCTGTCCATAAAACTATGGAGGAGGTAGTCACAATTATGTGATGATTTTCTAGGCCTTCGTAGAAGTAATCTAGTTCTAAGTTGTTGCGTTCTGTGAAGAAAAATATTGATTCTCAACCACTCTGCTTTGCTGCTGGCCCATCCATTAAATGACAGTCCTCAAAAAAATATCGATCTCAGTATGGCCTTGACTTGTTTGCCTGATGTCATCCATTATTTTCTGAAGGTTTGCTTTAATTTCCTTCTGATGTATAGCTAGCAACTTCATGTGTGGTAGTGCTCATGTTTATTTTGCCTTCACAATATTAACCAGGTAGAGGCTACCACTAGAGATGTGTCTCATATGCTGCCTTGTCATCGCCATGTGCCGCGGTATACTGTAGCACAATATATCACAAAGGAACAGATTTATCATTATATTGCATTACACTTGTGTCACGCATGGATTAATAACGGCAATGCAATGCCAAAGTCAGATTTACCAATTAGCCCAAGGCCACCATGTGTCACCCTGCGCTGCCATATTCTACATTCATGAATAATTTTATGCACACCCATTCGCACTATGTCTCATTGCACTATGCCCTATGATCTGTCACTCCACTTAAATGTACGATACGACACTCCACTGTACGACAATCCACTACACTGAATGACACTCCATTGTGTGTCACTAACAGTAAGCCACTCCACTCTACCCTATTTAACTGTATGCCACTCCACTCTAAGCCAATCTACTTTACGTTATTTCACCTTCTGGCTTTCCACTGTACGCTCTCTACTGCACAACATTCCAGTGTATGTCGCTCCACTTCACTTCACTCCTACTCTACATTATTGAATTGTATACCACTCCACTCTACGTCACTCCACTGTACACCACTCCAATATATGCTATTTCAGTGCACACCACACCACTCTACAGTTCTCCACTCTATGCCAGTCGACTATACTCTATTTAACTGTGTGCCACTCCATTCCACTCTATGCCACTCCACTCTTCTCTACAACAAACTACTCAACTCTACCCCACTCCACTGTGTGCCACTTCACTTTATTCTACAATACCCCACTCTACTCTACTCTGACACACCACTCCTCTAGACCCCACTCCAGCCTTTGCCGCTCCTCTTTACATTATTCAACTGATAGCAATTCCACTCTATGCCACTCCATTCTATGGTATTCTACTGTATGCCACTGCACTCTAAGCCCCTACACTCTACTTAATTCCACTGTACGCAACTCCAGTCTACACCGCTAGTACACTGTATGCATTGTATTTATCTCCACTCTAATCCACTCCATTGTACATTATTCCACTGTATATATATATATGGAAGAAAGGGTTGCCCCATGGTGGGAATGCACTTACGGGTAGGAATTAATGCCACCGCAAGGGCGCGAGCCGCAAACAAAGTCCTTTTCCTGCCAGACGCGTTTCGGGCCAACGCCCTCTTCAGTGGCAGACCATGTGACATGACGGCAAGCGGCAAACACCAGTAAATACCCACAGTAATTATACACAGGTGTAACACCTGAAGCAATGCTTTCTGGGACTGGTAGTTTATAAGTAGAACCCAAGTGGGTCGCCGCCGCCATTCACATGAAAAAAAGTATTAAAAGGATTGCCAATGTCCCCGCAAGAACCCCGCAAGTAAAAGGCACCTCCCGTACCACAATACGCTGCCCAAATGAGGCAGCTGTGGACCCACAGTTTGTACGCGGTAGTGCAAACCCGCGACCGGGCCGGCCGCTAACAAATGGAAGAAAGGGTTGCCCCATGGTGGGAATGCACTTACGGGTAGGAATTAATGCCACCGCAAGGGCGCGAGCCGCGAACAAAGTCCTTTTCCTGCCAGACGCGTTTCGGGCCAACGCCCTCTTCAGTGGCAGACCATGTGACATGACGGCAAGCGGCAAACACCAGTAAATACCCACAGTAATTATACGCAGGTGTAACACCTGAAGCAATGCTTTCTGGGACTGGTAGTTTATAAGTAGAACCCAAGTGGGTCGCCGCCGCCATTCACATGAAAAAAAGTATCAAAAGGATTGCCAATGTCCCCGCAAGCACCCCGCAAGTAAAAGGCACCTCCCGTACCACAATACGCTGCCCAAATGAGGCAGCTGTGGACCCGCAGTTTGTACGCGGTAGTGCAAACCCGCGACCGGGCCGGCCGCTAACAAATGGAAGAAAGGGTTGCCCCATGGTGGGAATGCACTTACGGGTAGGAATTAATGCCACCGCAAGGGCGCTAGCCGCGAACAAAGTCCTTTTCCTGCCAGACGCGTTTCGTGCCAACGCCCTCTTCAGTGGCAGACCATGTGACATGACGGCAAGCGGCAAACACCAGTAAATACCCACAGTAATTATACGCAGGTGTAACACCTGAAGCAATGCTTTCTGGGACTGGTAGTTTATAAGTAGAACCCAAGTGGGTCGCCGCCGCCATTCACATGAAAAAAAGTATTAAAAGGATTGCCAATGTCCCCGCAAGCACCCCGCAAGTAAAAGGCACCTCCCGTACCACAATACGCTGCCCAAATGAGGCAGCTGTGGACCCGCAGTTTGTACGCGGTAGTGCAAACCCGCGACCGGGCTGGCCGCTAACAAATGGAAGAAAGGGTTGCCCCATGGTGGGAATGCACTTACGGGTAGGAATTAATGCCACCGCAAGGGCGCGAGCCGCGAACAAAGTCCTTTTCCTGCCAGACGCGTTTCGGGCCAACGCCCTTTTCAGTGGCAGACCATGTGACATGACGGCAAGCGGCAAACACCAGTAAATACCCACAGTAATTATACGCAGGTGTAACACCTGAAGCAATGCTTTCTGGGACAGGTAGTTTATAAGTAGAACCCAAGTGGGTCGCCGCCGCCATTCACATGAAAAAAAGTATTAAAAGGATTGCCAATGTCAACGCAAGCACCCTGCAAGTAAAAGGCACCTCCCCTACCACAATACGCTGCCCAAATGAGGCAGCTGTGGACCCGCAGTTTGTACGCGGTAGTGCAAACCCGCGACCGGGCCGGCCGCTAACAAATGGAAGAAAGGGTTGCCCCATGGTGGGAATGCACTTACGGGTAGGAATTAATGCCACCGCAAGGGCGCGAGCCGCGAACAAAGTCCTTTTCCTGCCAGACGCGTTTCGGGCCAACGCCCTCTTCAGTGGCAGACCATGTGACATGACGGCAAGCGGCAAACACCAGTAAATACCCACAGTAATTATACGCAGGTGTAACACCTGAAGCAATGCTTTCTGGGACTGGTAGTTTATAAGTAGAACCCAAGTGGGTCGCCGCCGCCATTCACATGAAAAAAATTATTAAAAGGATTGGCAATGTCCCCGCAAGCACCCCGCAAGTAAAAGGCACCTCCCGTACCACAATACGCTGCCCAAATGAGGCAGCTGTGGACCCGCAGTTTGTACGCGGTAGTGCAAACCCGCGACCGGGCCGGCCGCTAACAAATGGAAGAAAGGGTTGCCCCATGGTGGAAATGCACTTACGGGTAGGAATTAATGCCACCGCAAGGGCGCGAGCCGCGAACAAAGTCCTTTTCCTGCCAGACGCGTTTCGGGCCAACGCCCTCTTCAGTGGCAGACCATGTGACATGACGGCAAGCGGCAAACACCAGTAAATACCCACAGTAATTATACGCAGGTGTAACACCTGAAGCAATGCTTTCTGGGACTGGTAGTTTATAAGTAGAACCCAAGTGGGTCGCCGCCGGCATTCACATGAAAAAAAGTATTAAAAGGATTGCCAATGTCCCCGCAAGCACCCCGCAAGTAAAAGGCACCTCCGGTACCACAATACGCTGCCCAAATGAGGCAGCTGTGGACCCGCAGTTTGTACGCGGTAGTGCAAACCCGCGACCGGGCCGGCCGCTAACAAATGGAAGAAAGGGTTGCCCCATGATGGGAATGCACTTACGGGTAGGAATTAATGCCACCGCAAGGGCGCGAGCCGCGAACAAAGTCCTTTTCCTGCCAGACGTGTTTCGGGCCAACGCCCTCTTCAGTGGCAGACCATGTGACATGACGGCAAGCGGCAAACACCAGTAAATACCCACAGTACTTATACGCAGGTGTAACACCTGAAGCAATGCTTTCTGGGACTGGTAGTTTATAAGTAGAACCCAAGTGGGTCGCCGCCGCCATTCACATGAAAAAAAGTATTAAAAGGATTGCCAATGTCCCCGCAAGCACCCCGCAAGTAAAAGGCACCTCCCGTACCACAATACGCTGCCCAAATGAGGCAGCAGTGGACCCGCAGTTTGTACGCGGTAGTGCAAACCCGCGACCGGGCCGGCCGCTAACAAATGGAAGAAAGGGTTGCCCCATGGTGGGAATGCACTTACGGGTAGGAATTAATGCCACCGCAAGGGCGCGAGCCGCGAACAAAGTCCTTTTCCTGCCAGACGCGTTTCGGGCCAACGCCCTCTTCAGTGGCAGACCATGTGACATGACGGCAAGCGGCAAACACCAGTAAATACCCACAGTAATTATACGCAGGTGTAACACCTGAAGCAATGCTTTCTGGGACTGGTAGTTTATAAGTAGAACCCAAGTGGGTCGCCGCCGCCATTCACATGAAAAAAAGTATGAAAAGGATTGCCAATGTCCCCGCAAGCACCCCGCAAGTAAAAGGCACCTCCTGTACCACAATACGCTGCCCAAATGAGGCAGCTGTGGACCCGCAGTTTGTACGCGGTAGTGCAAACCCGCGACCGGGCAGGCCGCTAACAAATGGAAGAAAGGGTTGCCCCATGGTGGGAATGCACTTACGGGTAGGAATTAATGCCACCGCAAGGGCGCGAGCCGCGAACAAAGTCCTTTTCCTGCCAGACGCGTTTCGGGCCAACGCCCTCTTCAGTGGCAGACCATGTGACATGACGGCAAGCGGCAAACACCAGTAAATACCCACAGTAATTATACGCAGGTGTAACACCTGAAGCAATGCTTTCTGGGACTGGTAGTTTATAAGTAGAACCAAGTGGGTCGCCGCCGCCATTCACATGAAAAAAAGTATTAAAAGGATTGCCAATGTCCCCGCAAGCACTCGCAAGTAAAAGGCACCTCCCGTACCACAATAGCTGCCCAAATGAGGCAGCTGTGGACCCGCAGTTTGTACGCGGTAGTGCAAACCCGCGACCGGGCCGGCCGCTAACAAATGGAAGAAAGGGTTGCCCCATGGTGGGAATGCACTTACGGGTAGGAATTAATGCCACCCCAAGGGCGTGAGCCGCGAACAAAGTCCTTTTCCTGCCAGACGCGTTTCGGGCCAACGCCCTCTTCAGTGGCAGACCATGTGACATGACGGCAAGCGGCAAACACCAGTAAATACCCACAGTAATTATACGCAGGTGTAACACCTGAAGCAATGCTTTCTGGGACTGGTAGTTTATAAGTAGAACCCAAGTGGGTCGCCGCCGCCATTCACATGAAAAAAATTATTAAAAGGATTGCCAATGTCCCCGCAAGCACCCCGCAAGTAAAAGGCACCTCCCGTACCACAATACGCTGCCAATATGAGGCAGCTGTGGACCCGCAGTTTGTACGCAGTAGTGCAATCCCGAGACCGGGCCGGCCGCTAACAAATGGAAGAAAGGGTTGCCCCATGGTGGGAATGCACTTACGGGTAGGAATAATGCCACTGCAAGGGCGCGAGCCGCGAACAAAGTCCTTTTCCTGCCAGACGCGTTTCGGGCCAACGCCCTCTTCAGTGGCAGACCATGTGACATGACGGTAAGCGGCAAACACCAGTAAATACCCACAGTAATTATACGCAGGTGTAACACCTGAAGCAATGCTTTCGGGGACTGGTAGTTTATAAGTAGAACCCAAGTGGGTCGCAGCCGCCATTCACATGAAAAAAAGTATTAAAAGGATTGCCAATGTCCCCGCAAGCACCCCGCAAGTAAAAGGCACCTCCCGTACCACAATACGCTGCCCAAATGAGGCAGCTGTGGACCCGCAGTTTGTACGCGGTAGTGCAAACCCGCGACCGGGCCGTCCGCTAACAAATGGAAGAAAGGGTTGCCCCATGGTGGGAATGCACTTACGGGTAGGAATTAATGCCACCGCAAGGGCGCGAGCCGCGAACAAAGTCCTTTTCCTGCCAGACGCGTTTCGGGCCAACGCCCTCTTCAGTGGCAAACCATGTGACATGACGGCAAGCGGCAAACACCAGTGAATACCCACAGTAATTATACGCAGGTGTAACACCTGAAGCAATGCTTTCTGGGACTGGTGGCATTAATTCCTACCCGTAAGTGCATTCCCACCATGGGGCAACCCTTTCTTCCATTTGTTAGCGGCCGGCCCGGTCGCGGGTTTGCACTACCGCGTACAAACTGCGGGTCCACAGCTGCCTCATTTGGGCAGCGTATTGTGGTACGGGAGGTGCCTTTTACTTGCGGGGTGCTTGCGGGGACATTGGCAATCCTTTTAATACTTTTTTTCATGTGAATGGCGGCGGCGACCCACTTGGGTTCTACTTATAAACTACCAGTCCCAGAAAGCATTGCTTCAGGTGTTACACCTGCGTATAATTACTGTGGGTATTTACTGGTGTTTGCCGCTTGCCGTCATGTCACATGGTCTGCCACTGAAGAAGGCGTTGGCCCGAAACGCGTCTGGCAGGAAAAGGACTTTGTTCGCGGCTCGCGCCCCTGCGGTGGCATTAATTCCTACCCGTAAGTGCATTCCCACCATGGGGCAACCCTTTCTTCTATATATATATATATATATATATATATATATATATATATATATATATATATATATATATATATATATATATATATATATATATATATATATATATATATATATATATATATATATATATATATATATATATATATATATATATATATATACAAAACGCCTTTCCACCAACTGTCGCTCCTCTTATCCTCGGGTGCCTCCTTACCGCACGGTGGAGTGCGTATACTATGCCAAACATACAGTTCAAATCCTCATGAACAGCTCCTCAATTAAGGACACTCCAGTCATTCTTCGTAGTCCAATTGCCATATTTTAATCATAGCTGTTAGAACTGGGGGTCTCTAGTTGGCAGAGGTAGGTACCAATGTCCAAATAGGGACCCTTGCTTCTAGTCAGGACGAGGAGATAACCCTCTTAGATAACCCCTGCTCGCCCTCAAGGTAGCTTGGCCGGAGCAGTCTAGGCTAACCAGAGGCAATGCGTTAAGTATTTGTACCAACACTCACAGTAACACAGTGAAAACACCACAAACTGATTCTACAACAGTTTAGGAAAATAAAGATATTTATTCTAAACTACACAAGACCAAAACGGCAGAAATCCAACATACACAATGCAAGGTTACGGTTTCAAATGAGTTCTTCAGGTTGTAATCAAAGTTCTTTAAGTTACGATCAAATAATCCACAGATGCGTGAAAAGTTCACAGTTGCGCCACGTTGACTCACAGTACCTTTTAGATGCAACAAAGTTCCACAAGCAGGAAGCTGGTGCGGTGGAAACAAGCAATACGTTACTCCTGAGACCCTGGGGAGGCGATGCGACAGCCCCGCTGCAGCAGCGGGCGTGCGGCAACGAATCCGGTCTGTAAGGGGAGGAAGGCAGCTTGCGTAGATTCCGGTGCGTAGGTTCCGTGGGAAGTCTGTTCTCGCAAAGGCACGATGCGATGATCTCGTAGGGGCTGCGACGATCTCCGGGGCGACGATGCGCAGTCCAGCGGTGACCCTCTCTCTCGCAGCTCCTCGATGTGATGTTTTCTGCGACGATGTTCGCAGCGACGTGATGCGGTCCGCAAGCAAGCGGCGCGGTGATCTCACCCAGCGACAGGATCTGCGACGACACTCGCAGCGATGTTCGATTCCCCTGCACCGGCCTGGTGCGTCTCGCAAGCGAAGGGTGCGGCGGTCTCGGCAGCGATGTCAGGTGCTGCGCCGATCTCGACCCTCGTAGCGGCGGGAAACTTCTCGCACTGTCGGGGCTGCGCTCCGCCAGCGAGCGATGCGACACTTTTCAGCTTCACAAGTTTCTCAGCTTAGTCTCAAGCTTCCCAGCTCAGGTTCGACTTCTAGAGGCCCCACAACTGGATCAAGCACTCTACGAAGGACAGAACTCTCTCAGCAGAGTTCGAGGAGACTGGGGGTGAAGTCCTTTTGTTCCTGGGACTTCGGAAACAGGGAGCCAGCTCTTCTCAGGCCCTTGGAGATTCCTTACAAGACAGGGGACACAGCTCACAGCAAAGTCCTTCCCCTCTCCTTGGCAGCAAAGCAACAGCAGGTCAGTCCAGCAGAGCAACAGCAGGACAGTCTTCCTTCTTCAGAGTCAGCTTTCTCCTTGGCAGAGGTTCCTTCTTGATTTCCAGGATGATCTAATTTTCTGTTGTCAGGGGTCCTGTACTTATACCCCTAAAGTCTTTGTTCTCTCTGTGCATGTGGGCCCTGAGCCCGGTCTGAACCAGTTCTGGGTGGATCCTGAGCACCTTGATGTGCTGGCTGCATCTTTCCTTTCAGAGTGAGGGGCAGAGTCCTCAGCCGCCCAGCAGGAGGTGGAGCCAGCCTTGTGGCAGGCAGGCACAGCCCTATTCAGCCCAGGTGCTAACTCCTCCCACCACTCAGGTAGCAACTGCTCCACTCAGCCTAGCGCTGACTCATCCAGCCTCTGGGGCATTCCCCCGCTCCTGTCACTCACAAACCAGACAGTCAATACACAAACAGTCTCAGGCACACAGAAGGGTCAGACAAGAGAACAGCAACTTTCTAAAAGTGCTGTCCTCAAACACAGGATCTAAAAACCACCTTTCCTAAAAGATGCGTTATTAAATTCTGAGTTCAGGGATACTAGATACTTATGTCCTATCTTGTTCCTATGGGAAGAAATGCCGTTAACCACTGTAGCCAGCATCCCCCATGTTAACCTATGGAGCAAGATAGCCTTACAATAGTGAAAGACGAAATGGTTGTAATTCACTACCAGAGCATGGCACCTGCACCAGTACATGCTCTACCTCTCACATACACGGCACCCTGCCCAGGGGGGTACCTTGGGCCTTCTATAGGGGTGACTGATGTGCACGAAAAGGGAAGGGTTCGGCCTGGTCAGCGGGGACGCGGACCAGGAGGACATGGCAGTTCTAAACTGCCCGTAGGCGCTGCAGTGGCAGGCCCGAGACACCATTTTAGGGCTACTCCTGTGGGTGGCACAATCAGTGCTGCAGGCCCACTAGTAGCATTTGTCATCACCAGCCCTGGCACACCCAGTGCACTTTACGAGGGACTTCATGGTGATACAAATATGCCAAACAGGTATATCCAATCAGAATAACACTTTATATAGGGAGCACTTACACTCTGGCACTGATCAGCAGCGGCAGAGTGTCCAAAGCATCTAAACCAGCAAAAACGAATCCAGCACAGCATCGAAAAATACAGGAGGCAGAGGCAAAAAGATGGGGGTAATCACGCCAAAAGATGTCAGGTCTAACAATAGCGTTCACATATGCCAAGTCAACAAACGCTTTTTGGCGTTGCCGCCTTTGTCAGTGTTGACTGACTGAGACATTTTGTGTATTTAAATAAAGTTACTTCATGACACGACTACAAAGAATGACTGGAGTGTCCTTAATTGAGGAGCCGTTCATGAGGATTTGAACTGTATGTTTGGTATATATATATATATATATATATATATATATATATATATAAATATATATATATTCACTGAAAAAACCATAGGTTTCACACCAGTTATAGTTAGGAATTAGCATTTAAAAAACCTATTAAATTCACTGAAAAAACCATAGGTTTCACACCAGTTATAGTTAGCTGGAAATTTTACTGATATAAAACCATTGAAATTCCCACGTTATAGTTAGATGGACTCACTATAACTTGCGCGTGCAATGCACTGCTGATGACATCACATATTACATCACTCATGACATGGTCAGTGACATCACTCATGACATCACTGATGACACCATCCAGTGAATGTGTGTCTTTCTGAAAAATAAATATATTTTATATATGTATATGTAAAAGTTGATGGAAGAATAAATGTTTAAATAAGTGTCTAAATGGATGGTTTTTAAAAATTGATTGGTTAACTGGCTTAATAAGACATCATCAGCAGTGCATTGCACGCGCAAGTTATAGTGAGTCCATCTAACTATAACGTGGGAATTTCAATGGTTTTATATCAGTAAAATTTCCAGCTAACTATAACTGGTGTGAAACCTATGGTTTTTTCAGTGAATTTAATAGGTTTTTTAAATGCTAATTCCTAACTATAACTGGTGTGAAACCTATGGTTTTTTCAGTGAATTTCATAGGTTTTTTAAATGCTAATTCCTAACTATAACTGGTGTGAAACCTATGGTTTTTTCAGTGAATTTCATAGGTTTTTTAAATGCTAATTCCTAACTATAACTGGTGTGAAACCTATGGTTTTTTCAGTGAATTTCAAAGTTATTTAAATGCTAATTCCTTTGTATATCGAGTTTCTAACCTTTTTTTTTTTTACAATTTGCTGTTTTTTTTTAAGTATTCATTTTTTTTATAATTTTTTTCTTTTGCGCTCTGGGTGCGCGCTCGGGGAAGCTTTCAGCTAAGCTCTCCTGTAAGCTTTTCCGTGCGCTCATCTGAAAGCGCACCCAGAGCGCAACTGTCGTTCGTGAAAAAAAAATATGAATGAAAAGTTAATAATAATGCAAAACATTTCGTACCATACAAATAAAATTTGTTTTTTTTAATATGGAAAATGATTATGCATTTCTATTAAAGATTGATGACGTCACTTCGGCGCGCAACGTACGTGCCCTCGGAAGCGCCTCCGTGCGCGGCGCCTAAACGCACGCAAAAGCGCCTACGATCGCGCCACGTTTGCGCCCCGGAAGCGCCTACGATCGCGCTGCGTAAACGCACCCGGAAGTGCACCTGAGCGCGCAACGTAAGCGCGTCGGGTCATGTGACCCTAAAATAACACTTTTCATTGGTTGCTAACAGTTTTTTTTTACAATGAATGAAATCCCCACCCATTTCCTTCACTTCTTCTTTCACTTTTGTGACTGAAAGACCTGCCTTTTTTGCTGCTCCATATTCCTGGATTCATCATGGCTGCCAGACCATCCAGCAGTGAAGATGACTCCAATGATTTCATTGATGAAGAGCCTCCTACCCCAAAGGTGAAGGAACATTTCATCTGGAAATTTTTTAAGTTTCCAGAAGGCCAGAAGAAGGTGAATGCACCAAAAGTAGAGTGCAGGATCTGCAAACATATCCTGTCACGGGGTAACCCCCTAAAAAAATACTCTTTTGGCAACTTCACCATGATTCGCCATGTGAAGAGCAGGCACCCCCAGAATTTTGCCCGGGAAAGTGTCAGGGCTCTGGCACAGGAGGTTCCCAGAGATGGGGCCTCTACATCAACAGGAGGAGCAACTTCTTCTGGAAGAGAACAATCTCAGGGGCAGGTAGCAAACATTCAACCTGCATTCAACCATGGGGTCGTCAGATGCAGATACTGCAATCAACTCCTCACCTATGGGGAGCAAAGTGTCCTGCTCATGGTTCGGGCATTAGAGAACCATCACTGCCCTTCCCACCCCTAATTTTTTTCTTTTCTTTTTGCTCCTGTTGAGCAGTTTCTATTCCCTGTTTTTGTTCCTCTTCAGTTAAAAGAAGAAAACCAAAAGTTCTTTTCAGAACTACCTCCAATTCTCATCAAAGAGCTATAATCTTAAAAAATGAAGAGTAAGTGAAATATAGTGCATTGATAATTGAAAGGAGAATGAGTAAGAAAGAACAGAAAGGTATGAGAGGTGAAAGGAAGTGAAGTAGGAGGACTGAAAGAAGGTGAGTGTTAGAAAAGAAAGTTATGACACAGTGAATAAACTGGAGGCCTCATTTCTGAAAAGTGACGCATCGCTACGTGAAAATAGCGATGCGTCACTTATCTGGACGCACTCCTTATGACATTCCAGATGTGTCATATTTAATGTATAACGAATCATATCGCAAGGAGTTACAGATACGTCAGTATTTCTGACATATCTGTAAACACAAAAGTAACGCATTGCAGGAGTGCGTCACAAAAGTGACGCAACTCCAGTAATGTGTCCTTTCACATGGAAAAAGCACCATGTGAAAGGTTTGCTGTGAAGCAGGCGCAAGATTTTGGCACAACTGCATCCTAAAAGTGACGCACTGCGTCATTATTACCAAGCTTTTTGCAAGGAACACCCCCTCTGCATGCATTATACCTGACACTATTTTTTAAAAAGTGACGCATCTAGGTACATGGGTCACTTTTTAAAACTCTGCACCATATTGTATCTGCATCAGGTATAATGTATGCAGAGGGGGCAATCCCTCGCAAAAAGCTTGGTAATAACAACGTACTGAAATCTATGAGATTTCCCTGCGTCACTTTTAGGATGCTATTGCGTCAAAATTTTGCGCCGGCCTCGCATCACTTTTATGTTTACACATATGTCAGAAATACTGACGTATCTGTAACTCCTTGCAACATGATTCGTCATACATTAAATATGACACATCTGGAATGTCATAAGGACTGTGTACAGAAAAGTGACGCATCACACCAGCAGTGTAATAAAATGTGCCTCGTTGCACTATATTTAAAGGATGCAACAGCATCCTAAAAGTGACGCAGTGAAATCTCAAACATTTCACTGCGTCGCTATTACAAAGCTTTTTGTGGGGGAACACCCCCTCTGCATGCATTATACCTCACGCAGATATAATGTGGCGCTTGATTTTAAAAAGTGACCCATCTACCTAGATACCTCACTTTTTAAATATAACGCAACGCAACACATTTTTTTACACTACTGGTGCAATGCGTCACTTTTCTGTGCGCACTCCTTATGACATTCCAAGTAACGCATTGCTGGAGTGCGTCACAAAAGTGACGCAACTCCAGTAATGTGTCCTTTCAAATGGGGAAAGCAGCATATGAAAGGTCTTGCCTCAGTCTAACACCTGCTGTAAAGCAGGCACAAGATTTTGACGCAACAGCATCCTAAAACTGACGCAGTGAAATCTCAAAGATTTCACTGCGTCGCTATTACAAAGCTTTTTGCGGGAGAACACCCCCTCTGCATACATTATACCTGACGCTATTTTTAAAAAGTGACGCATCTAGGTACATGGGTCACTTTTTAAAACTCTGCGCCATATTGTATCTGCAACATGATTCGTCATACATTAAATATGACACATCTGGAATGTCATAAGGAGTGCGCACAGAAAAGTGACGCATAACACCAGCAGTGTAATAAAATGTACCTCGTTGCACTATATTTAAAAAGTGACGCATCTAGATAGATGCGTCACTTTTTAAATATTGCATAACAATGCGCATTTTTTTACACCGCTGGTGCGTCACAAAAATTGACGCACAGGAAGCGCAAAACTAACAGCGCAGGGCCTTCATAAATATGGTCCTGAATTTTCCCCGTGCTTCCGGTGCGCGTACCATGCGCTTCCCCCGCGCAAAACGAAAAAAAATTTTTAATGCCCTGCAGGACCCTATTTTAGTCCCTACATCAAACCTAGGGGGTCAGAGGGGGTCTACTCTTCCCCCTTATGGTCATTTGCCCCTTTTTTTTCAAACCCCTTGTGTCTCGATTTTACCGAGACACAAGATGGCGGCCGCTCCGCACTGTTTAGAATGTTTACAGACAACTGAGATCCAATCAGCTTCCTGCGCGCAAGTCGCGTGTCGCGCCTGGAGCGCACTCCCGTGCGCGCACGGGAGAGCGCCTATAGATATATATATTTTTTTGAACCTAAATTACTCAAAATCCACTGGAGCACATATCTTGAGACATAGCAAAGGCACATCGGGCTACCAGTCCCTACAATTTTGCCAAGTTTGGTGGAAATCCATTCAGCCGTTCGGGCTAAAAGTGAAATCGACCGCCCTATGGAAATTAACATGGGGAAAACGCGTTTTGGGACCCCCCTTTTATCTCGGCCCCCGCTTGACGAATCCCCCCCAAACTTTCAGGGAAGGACCGGACCGCCATGAGACCATTTTCCTGAAAATTTCAGGCAGATTTGTCAACCGGCGCCAAAGTTATTCAAAATAGAATGTTGAGATTTAACATTGAAAATTATCCTAACTATAACTACCTACTGGCGACCGCCAGTAGGTAATATATATATATATATATATATATATATATATATATACATATATATATATATATATATATATATATATATATATATATATATATATAAATATATATATATATTTATATATATATACAAAACGCCTTTCCACCAACTGTCGCTCCTCTTATCCTCGGGTGCCTCCTTACCGCACGGTGGAGTGCGTATACTATGCCAAACATACAGTTCAAATCCTCATGAACAGCTCCTCAATTAAGGACACTCCAGTCATTCTTCGTAGTCCAATTGCCATATTTCAATCATAGCGTTCACATATGCCAAGTCAACAAACACTTTTTGGCGTTGCCGCCTTTGTCAGTGTTGACTGACTGAGACATTTTGTGTATTTAAATAAAGTTACTTCATGACACGACTACGAAGAATGACTGGAGTGTCCTTAATTGAGGAGCCGTTCATGAGGATTTGAACTGTATGTTTGGTATATATATATATATATATATATATATATATATATATATATATATATATATATATATATATATATATATATATTAACCACCTCTCCATCACATGAAGAATTGGAGTCGCACTTGCTTCTCGGGCTATTATTTATTGGAGTTCACGTTGGTGATGGCAGTCCTGACGCATTTCGTTCAGACTCAAACTCTCTCAAAGGTAAACCGCACGCTTTTTCCTGGCAGTTTCCTTCAGCGATTGGCTTTATAAATGTTCAATTTATATATTCACTGAAAAAAACATAGGTTTCAGGGGTGTTATAGTTAGCTGGACATTTCACTCATATAAAACCATTGAAATTCCCCCGTTATAGTTAGTTGTACTAACTGTAACTGAGTTGCCCGCAATCCACTGCTGATGATGTCACATATTACATCATTCATGACATGGTCAGTGATATCACTGATGACATCACTGATGACATGACTGATGACATCATCCAGTGAATGTGGTTTGGTTCGATATTTAAATAAGTATTATGTATATATATATATATAGCAATGTGCCCTGAAGACTGAATGGATGTGTAAGTGTCTGAATGGAGAACTTAGTAGCAATGTGATTGACTGTCTAAGTGGGTTGAGCAACTCTTTAAAGCAGGCGACCTCTGCTGTTCTGAAAATCAAAGGGGAATTATTACCAGTACTTCTCTACGCAGACGATGCGGTCCTTATGGGGTGCACTCGAAATGCTCTAAGTACCCTTGTCAAAACCTTTACACAGCATATGGATGATTTAGATTTGCGTGTGAGTTTTAAAAAATCTTTTATTATGTCATGTGGGCCAGGGAGAAGGCAGCTTAACACCATTTTGGTGGGGACTGACAGATTACACTCCACCAATTCATTCCCATATTTAGGGATGGTCTTTGCTGTGAACGGCTCGTGGAGTGGACATTTGGTCCACTCCACGAGCAAGTTTTCAAAGTCCATCAATTCCATTCTTAGCCTACCTCGCCCAAAGAAAATAGGTGCAACTAAAGCCATTTAATTTTTTTTTAAATTACAGTGCGCCCCATTAGTTACATACAGGGCAGAGATATGGGGCTCGGCAAAAACCCATAGTATGCAATTAGAAGAAAATTGCTTCTGTAGGAAAGTTTTGGGTGCCCCAATCTCTACCTCTGAGTATATCTGTAACAAGGAACTAAATCTGCAGTTCATATGTGATTTTATTGAGACAAGACCAGCGCTATTTTGGCTTGCGATCTGGAGGAATAAATCAGCCACCCTGACGCAAGAAATTATAAGCGACTGTCTTAACTGTGAAAAAGGAATGGCCATCCCCCTGGCTCTCAGGAGTTTACAATAGTTTTTGCAGGGTGGACAAAGGCCATCTCTTTTCGGATCCTGCCAGAATTGAGCCTAAAGATAAAAATGAGTTAAAACACGCACTATATTGCACTTTACAACTCAGAAAGGACAAAAAAGGAACTTAATAAAATGTCAGTTGTGGCATACATGAGCAATGAGTTGTACAGACATCCACTTCCACTCTATCTTACTCTGTCAGTGACCAACTGGGAAAGATCACTCCTGTTCCGATTAAAGGCAGAAACTGTACAATTTTTATTATGTTTCCCCCTGGGCTAATATTCAAAATCACATTATAAGCCCTGCCCTTGTGATGGAGTGAGCACACAAAATGATTTGCACTTCTTCTCTTGTAAATTTTATTTAAAATATATTAAATGGTTTTTTGCTTCGTATTTTAGGAAACGTAGACCCTTTTCCTTGGGGTAGTCCTACTTGATGTTGCTCTCCCTGGACACTGAAGAACTGGTCTTTCGCACTAGCACTTTTTTGAGACTCATTACTCGTGTTCGTAAAATGATGGAAAATCCTTGAACATTTGTTCTATTCTAGCTGCTATAATAATCTGTTATCCAAATTTAGAATTTTTATAAATGTATTTGTAAAGTTTTTAATGGGATTTTTATGATATTCTATATATGAAATTGCTTTTATGAATTTTCTGAAATTCGAATAAAGATTTTCTTTTTTCAATTGACTGTCTAAGTGACGAATCTAAAGTGTCTCACTAAATATATGGGATAGTGATTAAACTGTGTGAATACCTGTATCCCTCTATCTCTTGTTGTGTAAACTACTACATAAGTTGGTTACTAGCTATGTGAAAGTCTATATTAGTTATTAATAAGTTAAGTGAGTATTTGTATGGGATAGTGAATGAATGTGGGTGGTTGAGTGGGAGGTGTATGACTGTTCTAAGATGTGTAAATAGTTGATTTAGTAGTTATATCAGATTAAGACTGTATGTGGAAACAGTTGTTTGGGTGAGTGAATCTCTTTACTGGTTTGGTGATCAGTATATATATATTTCTCAATGATACATGTCCAACAAACTAGAAATATAAAAGGCAGTGTATGTGACAGATGTTGCATATAAATAAGTAAATAAGTGATTTACTTGTTACAGACTCTGAAGCCACATGGCCTCAATGATCGTATTGAGTGCAGTTGTTACCTGTAATGTTGATATAATGTATTGTTTATGATTTCACTGTTCATCCATGCAACACTACAACTGTTTCCTGACATTGACTCTTTGTTCCCTCCCCCGTTAGAATCACCAGTATACTATTCCCCTACACTCTAAGATGGCTGCCACTGCACCAACTTAACATTAGTCCTTCGTTTATGTTTAATCTGTTCACGTCACACCACCGAGTGATTTTAACTAGTATTCACCCGTCCGCATCACTTGCAGATCTTCCGATTATGATATGGACGGCACGCCTTGCCACCAGTTTCTATGAAGTAAGTGTCCTCCGCTCATAGCGCTACCTGACCTAGCATGTTACCGCGCAGCGCGCATCTAGAAAAACACACGCGTTAACTTCCATAGCACTACCCCCTACCCTCACGTAGCCACTTGAACGCTTATTAGCTCACTCGTTTCCATTAGTCTTTGCACTTTGCCACTTAGCGCACATGTAAATATAGTTAACCATGACCCGTCGAACACCGACTGACCCAACCCTCCCTCCCTTCCTCTACAGCGCTCCGTGACCAAGGGCTTCCCAGCCCGAAATGCATAGGAGATTAAAAGTTCATAGATTTACCAGCATGGATTACAAACTGTCATTTGATATGCCAATAATATCGAACTGAATACACTTGCTGAATAAAAGCATTAAACGTTCTACTTTTTGATGAATCAATCAATTTGATCACCCATTGGAGTGCCTACCCAGGGGATGTATTTGCAGATCTCTGCAATACACTACTCATTTGTTGCATATAAATAAGTATACATAACACTCAGTGATTGCATGATTGATGTATGGATAACTGTATACTTTTAATACTAATTTTATAACACACTAAGTATGAGTTACTATCTATATGAATAAATAAAGTGGTGTTTGTGTAAGTGAGTAGCTTAGTAAATATAAGTGTGATCAATTGTTTGCATAATTGAGTAGGATGTCTGCATAAAGGAATATGATATATGCCGGTGTGTAATGTTGATATAGGTGTATAAGTATATTTAATAGTGTTCTAATAATCTTTGATAGCATGTATGAGTGAATCTATAGGTAAGTGTTTAGATGTGTGTAGATGTAGGAATTACTGAGTGGGTTTTTAGAAACTTGTACTGGTGTGTCAATGGTTTCAAATATGGTACTTCATATTTTACATTGAGTGTTGAAAGGTTATGCTACTATATGATGAGGTGTATTAGTTTGTCACATGGATGATGTAATCAGTAATGTCATCAGTGATGTCACTGATTATGTTATGAATGATGTAATATGTGACATCATCAGCAGTGGATTGCGGGTGCGGGAGTTATAGTTAGTACAACTAACTATAACGGGGATTTTATATCAGTGAAATGTCCAGCTAACTATAACACCCCTGAAACCTATGTTTTTTTCAGTGAATTTCGAAGGTTTTTTAAATGCTAATTCCTAATTATAACTTATCTTAAACCTATGGTCTATTTAGTGAATTTCAAAGTTTTTTCAAATGTTAATTCCTAACTATAACATGTCTGAAACCTATGTTTTTTTAATGAATTTCAAAGGTTTTTTAAATGCTAATTTGCAAATATTTTTATTGTTTTTTTTATATTTTCTAAATACATTTTTTTAATCATTTTATTTATAGATGTTATTTTTTAAATTACATTACACATTTTTTGATTACTTTTTTTCATAAAAATATTTTATTTTCATTATTTTATAGTGTTTATAATATACTTAAATTATTTCTATTATTTTTTTCTTTTTTTTGCATGTGCGCACCCTACGAACACCCTGCTCATTTACTGCGCAAAACGTGTCCGCCATTTTAGGGTCGCTGTCTAGGATCCGTGTAGGGTGTGTGATGGGTACAATTTTTCCAACGCGGTTTCTATGCGACTTGTGCGCGACGCCTTGCGCATACGCGAGATGTACGTATAACGTGACATGACGCGGTGTGTGTGCGACTTCCGGAATTTTTTCAATGTTGAAAAACTTATTTATAAACACTTAATATATGAATATTAAGACAAGAGATTATCCGAGGTTATTATTTTAATTATTTTCTTTAACTTTCTTAAAAAGTACATCACAGTTATCCTATGGCAGGATATTCACTTAGCAGGTAAATAGTGTTATCGTTACCTTTTCTCACTCAGTGGTGGATCCTGGATCCAGCACTGCTGCATCTCCTCTGAACAGTTGAAAGAATGCAAATTACCAAAGACACACCGAAGCCCACTTCTTTTTTTAATAAAAAATATCGCTAGAATGCGTCGATCATAATACCGCACCCTACAATTCCCCCCCCAAAAAAATAGGGCCCCTGGGAGACCTTGTGGGACCCCCTGAGGAGACCTAGAGGATCAGGGTGTGTCTACCCTCCCCCTTTTCACATTTTAAACACACATTTCACACACTTCTTCAGCCTCCCTTGTACCGAGACATAAAATGGCTGCCAACAGTTTCTACTTTCGAATGGTGGTAACCACTTGACAGCCAATTAGCCTTCAGCAGGTGATCGGAAGGGTGCGCTTATGGTACGATGATAATAAGCGGAGCATCTGTATTCCATTTGTTTATGGGAAGTGGGCCGCGTGGCCCCCCTCCCATGGCCAATTCCGGGTACCTGGGGCCCCCAGGTCATGGCTAATTAAAAAGCCCCCCTCCTGAAGCCACTTCAAGGCCATGGGGATATCTGAACTCCTTCTATGTATGTAACCCCTAGGAGTTGCCTTTACTTTGCGCATGTATGTTTGTGGTAGCACATGCGTGTTAATGTTATGCATGCCCACAATACATCCCACCGTCTGCCTATGTACCCATAACGTATTTCGTTTTATTTGCGCTTGCTTAAATACAACATGTCCAATCACAACTCTCACACCCAGTGACATCATGCTGAAACAATCATCCTTCTTCAAAGCATTTATAACCTGCCAACCTTCTCGAACTTTTCCTATTCCGCAGTCACAGCCTTTGAGAGTGTTCGTATCCACTTCTTCGTAGGGGAGCACTTTTTTCAAGAGTAATTAAATTAATTAATCTGAACATTCTTTAAATACTGCGTAAATGCAAATTAATGTTCAATGTTGTTTTTAAGCACGCTTTCCTGCTTTTTTATTTCGTTAAAGTTGACCTGCGTAACTTTTGTTTCTGGGATAATCATTTAATCCTGGTGTGTTTCTTTAATTTGCCAAGCATCACGTGGCCGCTTCTGCAGCAGTGTGCTACGTGCTGTTTACGTGAATGAGATGTACTTTTTCTCGTGTAAATAGTGCGTCACGTGCCCCATGCATTGCAAAAGTAATGTTTTCGGCAATAATGTACTTTAGCACAATTTCCAACTCTTATACCTCAAATATTTTGCCTTAGTAGGTGATGTTTCTGGACAAATCACTTAATTCTGCTGCTTTTCATTATTTAGGTAGTGCGCCACGCGCTGCTTCCTCCCCATACACTGCACATGTAATCGATTGGTCAATGTTGTATTTTAGCACGTTCTCCATGTTTTTTTTAGAACGTTAAACTTGATTTCTTACTCTTTGTTCCGTGCAAATCAGTTAGTCCTTTTCACGTTTCTTTAATTTGTCAAGCGCCACGTGGCCATTCTCGTTGCAGTGTGCCACGTGCTGTTCAAGTTAATGCGATGTGGTTTTTCTCGTGTAAGTCGTGTGTCACATGCCCCATGCATTTTAAAAGTAATGTTTTCAGCAATAGTGTATTTTACACGGTTTCCAGCTCTTGTATGTACAATAACTTGCCTTCGTAGACGATGTTTCTGAGCAAATCACTTAATCTTGCCGCCTTTCAATATTAAAGTAGCGCGTCACATGCTGCTTCTTTCCCATACAGTGCACATGTAATCAATTGGTCAATATTGTATTTTAGCACACTCTCCTTGTTTTTTAATAACGTTAAACTTGATTTCTTATTTTTTTTGTGCAAATCACTTAATCCTGCTGCGTTTCTTTAATTTGCCAAGCGCCACATGGCCGTTCCCGCAGCAATGTGCTACGTGCTGTTCAAGTTAATGCGATGTAGTTTTTGTCTTGTAAGTAGTGCGCCACATGCTGTTTTTTCCCATTCAATGCACATGTAATCAATTGGCCAATATTGTACTTTAGCACGCTCTTCGGGCTCGATTCACAGAACTAACTTAAGACAAAATCCTAAACTTACTACTTTTGGTATTCACAGAAGTTAGGATTTTGTCTTAAGACAGACTTAAGTTAGGATTCTGTCTTAAGTCTGTCTTAAGACAAAATCCTAACTACTGTGAATACCAAAAGTAGTAAGTTTAGGAATTTGTCTTAAGTTAGTTCTGTGAATCGGCCCAAAATGTATTTTAATAACCTTAAACTTGACTTACCCCCTGTTTTACCTCAATATGCAGATATCTCAATCATGGGACGTACTTGTTGCCAGAAGCTATTTATTCATGCCCATGCACTATCCCAAGTGGTCGTCAACAACTCGACACATCAGATCCACTGACTGCTCTCCATATACTATCAGCCAAAGATTGTAATGGACCTAATGAAGTTATCAGGTTTGACTTTAACATTTTATGATAGAAAAGCCTTATGAGATAAACATTTGTGTATTTCATATGTTTACACACAGATAACTGTGCTGTTATGTTTTTGTAGTTTAGTGAGCATTCTAGTATGTACGAAACGAAAAAAAAGCATGTCCTCACGATTTTATTGGTCACATATGTTATTTGAAATTGAACAATATATCAGTTATAATTTTTCTTGCTTCTATAAATATTTTTATGAAGTATAAATCTCCATTGTGATACTCTTATAGACGTTTGTTTCTGAAACCCATATGCTTCTCATTTAAATGCTCGTTACACGTTTTCAGCCTGCTGTTGAGAAAGGAGGTGAAAATGTTGTTTTGAATTTTTTATTTGAAGACATGTCTTTCGATTTTCCTTGATGTTTATTTCTGAATTTCTAGATCATGGAAGTTCAAAAAGGGTTCTATCAGATCAAGGCCAGGAGTTTGTGAATGAAGTGAGTGACCAATCTTGGCCTAAAATTTCTATAATGCAATGCTTTTTCCTATTTCCTATATATTTCCTCTATTTTTCTTGCCACATATAATTATACCTATTTTGTTTAGGTTAATTGCGAGTTATCTAAGTTTTTACAAATAGAACGTTCTGTAAGTGCAATCTATCACCCACAGACAAATCATTTATATGAGTATACTAATATATAAGCTGTACACCTTCAGAGAAGAAGTGTTAATACCTCTCACAAATTGCAGGCAAACAACAATGAAAGGAAGCATTTTTGAGCATAAATTTAGTGGACCATATAGTATTGCCAACATGCAAAAAAAGCTTGAATAATAGTCAATAATGCTAGCAAAATGCCTTTACGTACAAGTTATAATCTCAACATGTCAAATCAAAATGAAATATTTAACATAACCATTTGTGTGTCTCTAAAAGGTTTTGCAACAGATATTGAAGCGTCCCTAATATGACCAATTACAGTTATTGTTATAATTTAACAAAAGATAACAGAAGAGCTACAACTGTGATGTTTTTTGCATTCTGGTAATGATACTTCCATTATAGATGATTGCTTTTCAACCTCAATCGTATTGAGAACAATTGTTTTTATGTACATTAAAATGAAAGTTGGACATTTGTACAACATATCATTTTTTTTTCAGTCAGTACTATGCCTGGGGGTCAAATTTCGTTCCGCTCGCGGAAATTGGGATAATTTGACATTTCCGCAGAGAGCGTGAAAATTTCAAAATCTCCACGATCCGCAGCGTACCGGAAATTTTCCCCACGTTTGCCGACAAGTTTCCTCAATCCGATCGCGTGCTCCACGAGATGTTGGATTGTTAGTAGCCATTTTGCACTATTTCGCAAGAGTTCGCGCCCGCGATCACGTAATTTGTCTCGCGATCATGCACCGCGAGAGTATGAGATCTCAAACACGTCATTCTCCACCGCGAGCGAGAGCCTGAGGAAGCGATCACGTCATATCGAACATGACAAGGAGCGAGAGAACCCAAACACGTCATTCTCTACCGCAAGCGAGAGCGTGAGGACGCAAACACGTCAAATCAAACGCGACAAGGAGCGAGAGAACCCAAACACGTCATATTCAACGCGACATGGAGCGAGAGAACGCGAACATGTCATTTTGGACGCGCCATTGACTTCCGGCGGAAGTAATGTGAAGCTCGAAAACTCGAACATGTAAAATTTTCAATTTGGAGAAGAATATCAGCTCTAGCAGCATAAAACCTTCTGCAAATGATGATTTGGATAAAAAAAACTTCTCAGATTGACATTTGGCTGTCCTTTTTTGTGCAAGGAGTCCTTTTTTAAAATGGGGAGAGGGAGGAAGTGCCACAGAATCTCCAACTTCCTATTCCTCTCCAGCAGGCTCCTCCCATTGCTTTGTCTATCTCCTGCTCATTCTGCCTTTGGATTTTGAGCTGGAAAGATCACTCTTTTTGTCTGCTGCATCATTGCAATTAGATTTAAGAATTTTTGTATTGGATATTTTAAAAGTAAGTGGTTGTTGTGTCTGTTTGATTGTGGGCATTGCAGTTGTTGCAGCTTCAATGTAATTTTGGGAACTAATATCATTCCTTTTTTTAAAAAATGTTGTGGGTAGTAGTAGTCAGTAGTAGGCCCCGAGCTAGTCATGGCCTCATGGCTGTGTGCATAAGGAAGCAACCGTTCCTTAGGTGTTTTTTGAATGAACTTCATTTTCAAGCATCATTTAGGGCCTGGATGGCATTGGATTGAGTTGGGAAATTTGTTTTTTTTTGGGGTGGGCTTTCTGCTGTTGGGCCTGGCCTTGTGGCTGGTGGCCATTTTGAAGCCTAGGCCTGTAAGCTTGTCTGGCCTTGTCTGCCAACAGGCCTGCTTTCATCAAGTAGGCTCAGGGCAGGTAGCCACAGCTTTATTAATCGAGTGTTTCTGTGTGGGCTGATGAATTTAGACATCATTTAGGGCATGGATGGGATTGGATTGAGTTGGGAAGTGTGTTTTTTTGGGGTGGGCTTTCTGATGTTGGGCCTGGCCATGTGGCTGGTGGGAGTTATTACTAGTGTCCTGCTTTTGCCATATAGGCCTGCATGGCTTTCCTATTGGCTTACTGCTTCCATCCATCCACCCACTTTGCCAGCAGCAGCTCCATGAATGATGTGATGCTCAAATAATTTCATGGCAAGTAGGGTCCACCCCACTTCCATGACATTTTTATTTTGTTAGTTCTTATTCTCTTTCCTATCCTTCCTGAGAGTGTAGTGTGTGTGTACACAGTAGTATACCATAGCCCTTGTTTACAAAGTCTCATACATGGCTAGACTATATCTTTTGTTTGCCCTAGTACAGTAGTAACAACCACAACAACAAATGCAACATTTCACTGATGTCCTTCTCCTGGCTTATTTACTTTGAGGTACACAAAAAGCCAGAGGAGGAGGTGTCCTCATCATCATCCGTTGTACTGCCAGCCAGACAGAGCTGTGCATCACGTTCACGTCTGACCACAACTTGTTGTGCATCTGCATCCTGCCTCACTTCTGAAGAAGATGGCCCCAAAGAAAGGTACCAGGTCCACTACCAAGAAAGTTGCCGGTGCGAAGAAGGAACAGAAAAAGGAAGTGCCATTAACCACGACTGGTGTGCCGGCCAATGTTTTTTTTGGGACCAAAAAAGTTACGCATGCAGCAGCGTTGTCCGGGAACCAAGCTGGTAGCAGCACCTGCGCACTAGCGGCCCAAACCCATCAACCTAGGCCAAAGCCCTTGAATGTCATTATCGCAAAGTAGTACACAATCAATGCAGGCAACTCAGCAGATAAGTGTCCAGCCGCAAGAACAACAGCAACAGCCGCAAGAACAACAACAGCAGCAGCCGCAAGGACAGCAGCAGCAGCAGCAAGAACTACAGCAGCAGCCGCAAGAACAGCAGCAGCCGCTAGAACAGCCCACAATAGTAGTTGTTGCTCCTGAAGTAGGGGCATTTCAGGAAATCGAGCTTCCTGCAGACAAAGTGGAGCAAACCACTGTTTCGGAAGATCTGTCTTCCAGACCACCAGCAAGGAAAAGGAGGCTTAGTCCATCATCTTCTTCTTCAAGCCCCGCTTCTGATGATTGTGATGCCACTTGGCAGCCACCAGTCTGAGAGTGATGCACGCCACAAGACAATGCTTCTGAAAAGGAAGGTTCCAGAAAAACTTAGAGTTATGGAGATAGATGTAGAAGAGGGGAATGATGCTGATGCAGACGAGCCAGTCATCACGCACATCACTCCTGCCCCAAAGGGGATAGAGAGCAACAGTTTTACCGTATCCAGAAAGGCTGCTACTGAGCGGGATGTAGCACGGATACCACCAACACAGGTTACACCACCACGACCTCCAGCTGCCATATTTTCAAAGGCCCGGCAGGGACCTACTACTTCCAGCCCAACCATCTCAGTAGGTAGAGGTAGTAAAAGTCACAGTGTAGCGGCACAGAGTCACATTCCAAGCACGCCCTCCAGTTCATCTGGTATTTAAAGTGGCGCATCCAGCAGTGCCAGAAAGTTCTACTCCCCAGTTTGGGACTTCTTTTCTGTTAGCACCAAGGAGGAGAACGTTGCTATATGCTCAATTTGCGACAAGGTGTTCAGCCAGTCAAAGCACTCATCCAGGAGGTGGCAACATGTTGGAACTCAACGTATTACATGCTTGATCGTCTGTTTGAGCAGTACAGGTCACTCAACAAATATGTCATGCGAAGACTGTATGCTACTGTGAAAGGCATGGCCCATCAGATGGACCAATGGTGCCTAGTTAATTGCTTGACTGAGATGCTTCTTCCTTTTGAGGTCTTCATATGTGAAGTCAGCAAGGAGGACTGTACAATGGGCCAAGCTATCCCATTATTGCAAATCCTAGAGCATCAGCTGAAGAAGGTGTCTGAATCATACAAAGGTATAGAGTAAAAAAAGGAAGCCTATGACTTGGTGGAGAGCTTAGCCCGTCGCTTAGCTGAAAATACAAGGGTGCACAATAAGATTTTGTCACAAGAGCATTACATTTCTGACACAATTCTGGATCCACGGGCAAAATTGAGACGGAAGACATTCTTTCCTTTTTCAGAGATGGATGTTGCCCACTACAAAACTTGGATAGCTGAGGCAGCGAGTAAGTTGGAAAATAAATGGCAGCTAAGTACCAGCCAGCTAGATCAACCCACAAGAAGTACTGCAGCAGGGCATGCAGCATCAAGTGCAACTTCAGAGGCTGAGGGCAGTGTGTTTGGCTCACAACACTCACCATCACTATCGACAACAGCAACAATAAATGGATCATTAGGCTAAGTAGAATCGTTACACAATTGGTATTTACAGTTAGGCATTAATAAGCACAGTGCTGATGCACAGAAAAAAGAGCCTAAAAGGTTAGCAGCAGCACCCCTGAACATTGAGCGGATGGTCCAGGCCTATCTAGACGACCCAACAGGGGTGTACGTTGATGAAAACCCATTGGGGTATTGGTATAGGAAAAGGGCAAGTGTGTCTTCCGAACGTGTTTTCAGTGCTGCTGGTTCCATTGTAACAGGTCTCTCGCCCAAAAATGTGGAGAGGTTAACAATAATCAAACTGAATCAGCACTTCATACCGCTGAATTACACAATACATGAAGCAAGGGAGGAAGATGAGGACAGCGGCTCAGGTGACGGAAGTAGTGTGTCACATGATTACCTACTACTGGCTGAACCCCCAGAGTTTGAAGACTAGCTATACTTCCCTAACAATTAGGCTTGCACTTACTGTCTTCCTCCCCTATTTTCCTTTATTTGTGTGTCTGTTGTTCTGGTTACAAACTTTGAATCACAACAAATCCATTACCACCGTCTTCTACTCTTCTTATTTCAATATACAAGTTTCAGGTGTCTTCATTTCACATTACAGTCCTCCGAATCCAGCTCCTCTGCTCCATCATACTGAATCTCCCTTAATCCATTGCCCTCCTGATGATTGGATGAAGGAAAATAGAAGAAAAAATAAAAACTTTCCTAGTCCCGCCAAAAGAAGTGGAACATGATAGCTATCCTCCTTTCAGAGCCGAGAGAGACTGCCCATTAACTTAAAATGAGATGGAACAGGTAAAGATGATGCCATGCATTGGACGCAGAGTGATTTTGTTGTTGTTTGTTGTGCATGAAGTTATGTCTTTGTGCACTAATCATCTTTCTACAGTACACACTAAACGTAACTCAAGGCAATTTTCCCCTTCTTGCAAATATTTTTAATAAGAAATTTGTACTTCTACTGAAGCTTGATACATTGCTTTTGATTGGATACAGGAAGGGGACTCAATCTGCACACTGAATATGACAACAGTACCGTCCATGATGATGATGGCAAAAAAGGCGGCCCGATAACTTAAGATGAGAAGGAACATGTAATGAAAATGAATGTCATACATTGGACACCTGACTCTGAGCGATTGGTGTTTGTGTTTTTGTTGTTTGTTTGTTGTGCATGAAGTGAAGTCAAAGTGTACTATTAGTCTTACTGTACTCACTAAAGAGTGACTCAAGTCAAAATTATTTCTACTCTTGTTGTGTAATAACACAATTTATGTATTTCGAAATTAATTCAAAATGCAGTACAGTTTCGATAACATATCCCAAAAATTGAAGTACCCTGTCCTGATGAAGACCCCGATGTAAGGCAACAAATACGCCTACAAATGTAGCGTGGGGTCAAAACGTCGACGGCTACTTAAATTTTTGTTCAGTTGACACTCCCGCATTTATTTGAATACTCCTGTGTCAACAGAAATTGTTTAAAACTTTTGGGATATGTTATGATCCCTTGTTTCGGCTCAGGGATCTGAAGCCTCAAAACTGTACTGCATTTTGAATTAATTTCGAAATACATAAGTTGTCACCAACTTTATTCCCTCACTGTCCTTTTCCTTCACAGCATCACGCTATCCCACTTCCATTTCCTTTCTTGGGGCACTTTTATTTACCAAATGATATGGTTCATTCATTGTGATTAATTGACATTGTTTGTGCTTATATACTATTTTGATTTTTCTATAATAAACTCAAGCAAACTTACATAGTTCCACAGGGACCCTTCTTTCATACACCATATAGCACCCAGGTCCCATGTGGATTCATTGGGTATAACCCCCCTCTTAGATTTAAAAAAAAAAAAAAAAAAGAGATACAAATCCAGTCCATATTTTTGACCAGGATAACACAGTACAGAATCAACATTCATCATCTTTTAAATAATTTGATTAATTTTTTTGTCTACAGTCTTTACAAGAGTATGTTGTTCTTGCTGTTGTTATTATCATTAGGTTTGCTCTCTGTTTATGATTCAACCCAACCAATATTTCAAAATGTTCTTTGCTATCTGTAAAAGTATTAAGTCTGGAACAACTGAACAAGAAGTGTATGTAATCCGGGTCTCCTTATCAATCATCATCATCATGCATGCATTTCCTTTTTCTCCCTTAACATATTGATATGGATATGGTAGTCTACATAGTATGTGGTTTGGTGTTTGTCCATGTGTACTGTCTGTTTTTCATTTTCAAACCTTTCCCCAAAGCCCCTCTTCCCATCCATTTACCAAACCCTGACCCTCTTCCCCCGGGCTGTGTGACTTATTGAGGTGTGACTAAATTAAATGTACACCAATAATTAATCACACGCTTGCTGGGGTGGATGTGGCTAAAGCAACAGTACTTCAATTTCAAGGCAGAGCAATGATCTTCTTTTGCTTGCCCACCCATGAGCAGCACATTTTAGAGGTGATTTTTGTTTAACAAATGAACATATACCTCCGCATTAATTGCCGGCATTGATTGGCTTTGTTGTCATCCTCATTCACAGTGCTAACTGTTACGCTGTAGGCCTAGTCAAGTGACTCGACACAACTATAGTTTGTAACTCTGTCTAGTAGGCTATCCTCACCACTGTTATGTTTTGTTGTAAAATATTTTTGCATATAATTGTTGCTCTGTAAGTTCTGTACTGTACTACATTCTACTACTCCTCGAACAGTCTCTCAAAAGCGACTGACTGTCTCATTTTCTTTTTTTGCAAATGCTGCTGCCCTGCCAGTGTCTACTACTACTACCACCACCACCCAAATCATGGCATGTTAGAAAAATGAAACCATCATCACCTTGCAGTCATCGCTGTGCCTAAGTTAAACATCAAGCAAAGGTAAGAGAAGTTTGGGGGAGGCATAATTAATAATGGACATGTTTTCAATGAATTCACACACCCCTTTGAGTCCAGATAAAGAATGCAAAGACTAGAAGAGAGAGACTGAAAGTACTAGTAGGACAAATCAATCAGTGAGGGATGTCGCATCTATCTGTTTGTGTCTTACACAGTCAGCCAATTATTTAAATCCAACACTGGCTATGGGTGGACCTGCACCAGCAAGGAAACAGTGTGATGTAAAACAGTAACCCCACCTACAAAACATTAACAACATTGCATGTAAAGTAGAAATATAGATTTAATATAACCCTAACAAAAATAAACTATGTAAAAAAACACAAAAGCTGACCCACCCCCTCCCTAACCCCAACCAATGTCCGTAACGAGAAAGTCCAAATGTTAAAAATCCCAACGCCCAATTCCCACCCACCAAAACAAGAATTAAAAAAGGGGCAGTAGACAGGGATTCTATGTGGGGCGGGATTGGAGGACATGAACTCTAGTCTGGCGACGCGGCACTTTAGAGCAATGCAGTTGCAGGGCAGGCACAGTGGGGGGGGCACCAGAGATGGCAATGCGCCGGCTGGCGGCTGTCAGACTGTGGCACCGTACCAATGGAGGGCGGCGGCTAGGGCCCGTGGCACTGGAGGAGGCTTCAAGAGGTGCAGCCTCCTCCTCCTCCTCCTCTTCCAAGACCACCAGCCGCTGATATTCTCGCTGAATTGCCTCCCACTTGCGGCACCGTACCTTGGCGGCCAACTCCTTCCAATCAGGTTTGGAAGGAGTAGCTGTATATCAAAAAGAAAAAACAAGACAATTCTAAAATATACTCTTAGAAAAACAGTAAGACAAGTTAATTATACACATAGTGGCATGGTAGCACTATAAAGCACAGTACATAACATTTGTGGTATGTATCTATCCTCCCATTTGCTTGGGCTTTAACATTTGCAGGATTTTTTTCTGGCATTCAACCAACCATGCATCAGATTCTTTACTATCAGCCACCTTTGCAATTTGCATGCTTGCATTACACGTATCCTTCTCTCTGTCAGTCATAAATATTAAATCTCGCCCGTCCTTCTCCCTTCCACCAGTCTTTCACTTTTTAGTTCAACACCAGGTGATCTGAACTGACTTTTAGTCTTCTCCATAAAACTTTCAAAGCGGGGTTGAAATCACAGATAGATGAGGCCATTGGTTACTCAATACTCTTGCCCCTAATGCCAATTAAAGGGTGTCTTCACTCTTCAAATGTTCACAACAACTCTTACTTATTCAGGGCATCATTAGGCCGCCCGCCATCCTCATGCTAAAAGGGACCGCCCGCCAGAAGGGCGGGGGTCCCGTGGGGGCAATTAGGATGTGCCCGCCACAGTGGCGGGCGCATTCCGTATGCTAAAAATACATGTTGTGCTTTTCCAAGCACAACGTGACAGACCCCGCACGGAGCCTGCCACATTGTGCTTTGAAAGGCAGGGGGGTACCATAGGTACCCTCCATGATGGCCTGCAACAGGCCCCCCAAGTATACTGTGCATGCCTTCCTGTGGCGGCAATGCCACCACGGAAAGGCATTTCAAAATGCAGATTATATGGTTGGTGGTTTTTTTCAGACACCGCCACCATATTGAACCCTTTTCCGCCCGGTCGACATGTCGACTGTGCGGAAAATCGGCAGATGGTTTCTATCCGCCGCGAACCCCCTAGCCATTGTAATATTGTGGGGGGTCTTTTCTACACGGATGGCGGTAGTTTTGTTCCTGCCGGGCCGGCGGTGACTACCGCCGGCCCGGTGGGGGCAATCCTCCCGCCATCCGAATGGGGCCCTAAGTCTCAACAGTACAGTATACATACACTACACCCTTGCAGTGAGTGTATTGTCAATAGTTAAGGATTGAGAAGCTAATTTACCACCGCCTGACACTGTTCTGGCACTCCCCCTACCGCTCCATCGGCATCGGCAACTGCGGCATTCCTCTCCCTCCGTGTCACCTTCACCGCTGGCCCCGGCAATGGTGGTCAGTAGTGCGCCTCGAAAACATTACACATTTGTAAGGCGTCATATACACCTCCCCCAATTGGTCAGTAGCAAGATTGAAAAATTAGTTAATAGTATACAACATAATCACTAGTACAAATCAGGTAGTAGTAGAGTAGACACTAGTAGTTATATATGGTACCTAGCCTTTGCTTAGTTAGCCCGAGCCATGCAACCATTTTACATTTGTGTCTTTTATTTTTGCACATGTGACGTTACCTAGCAACTTGTTGTATAAGACACATTTGAGCCCACATGACCTCATACTGCTACTGTCTAAGTGCTGCCTACAAGGTCAACCAACACATTAGCAAGATACTTTCTTATGAAGTTCTGGTGTACTGTTAGTTCATATTGCTTAACCAGAAATGCTACACTTTTTGGCACGGCTGAGAAATGCTTGCAATATACTAAGGTGCACCCTTTCCTTTTTCACATTACAGACAGAAGATATCCTTCTACGAACCAGAGCTTTGCAGAGCTTATGATGCAACAACTACAAGTAGTAGGTTCTTCTAATTTGAGGAGTCCCCAGAATTCACTCAGAGATCTTCATTTATAAATTTATATAAACTATATTCCTACCTAGGGGATGGTGGTGCTTCCACTACTGTTCAGCTGTCATGATTTATTCCCAACTGTAAGTAAGTGTAACAATGTTTATTGTTTTAATGTTATTGATTTTCCTGTTGGTGCTGCATTATAGAACAACGTACAGAGCTTGTCAATTCAAAATAAAGATTTTGAACTTACATAAACTTGGTGTTATTTGATGTGGACTTACACGAGTGAGCGAGCGAAAGGAAGGGTGTGCATGTGCATTGCTTTCACGACTGAGAGGTTGGGTGTGTTATGTTATGGGTTGTCTACTTGTTGGGTATCTTGGGGGAGGGTTATGACAAGACACTACTATAAGTAGTCTGGCAGGGGATTGTGGTGGGTTCTGAACTTCTGATTGAGGTGTGTGAGGAATGTCCAACCTCCCATCCCCAACATCCTATGTCTTGTGCAATGTTCTATATATGCAAAATCCTTACAACAGTAGTAGTATGTCCTATCATATCAAAATAGTAATAAATCTGGTTGGGCATTTGTTAGTGTGAATTGTCAAAGCCTCAAGATTAACAAAGACTCAAGATCAATAAGACTAGAAGTAGTACAAGAGTAAGACCCAAAGGACTGGACTTAATGGCTAGCGGTACTGGTGACACTGAGTTTTATTTAAAACCTTTTAAATAAAGAGTGGCCAACTGGGCAAGCTTAGCTACTACAGCAAAGACAGGCTAAGAGTAGTAGTAGTACAGAGAGTCATCATAGCAGAGGCAGGGATAACAAGATTTTCGAAACAGTACAGATCGAAGGATAATTGTTGGTAAAAAATAGCATTTGGAAACGGAAACAATAGTTCGGGAAAAATATGGTGCAGTAAAAGTTATGGAATAAGAATTATTATTAAACACAAGAAGACTTTCTAGGGCCAGCAGAAAAGCCCGCGTTGTGTCCTCCTCTTGCTGTTCTTGTCCCGCCGACTGCGCCCCTGTCTGCCTGCCTCTTGGTGCTAAACAGGAAAGGTATAAAAAAGAGACAAACATTGATGGATGGTGTCAAACAAATAAAATATTTTTAAAGAACAGTCAAAAAACACTTATGTAAACAACAATTGCAATAACTACAAGTAGTATTGGGGGATTCATGGATCGACTACTTACTATTTATTAACACTAATCAAGTCTTCCATTCCGATTCCAGATTACTAACTAAGCCTAAGTACAACCTACCACCAGACCTATCCCACCTATTCCAGGCGTGCCAATTGTACATTAAGTATGCATTTCAACTACTTTTAGTCCTCAACAATGCATATGGTCAAATGGAGGACACATGACTACATTTTTGTATACACCAAATCTTTGGTTGATTGATTGATGCTGATGTTCTGCTAGTGCTAAGCATATTACCACTCCTTGAACAAACTAGAAAAGGTTCTAATAAAGACTAGGGTACTAGCAGCACGTGACGTAACAGAGGGGGCATCATGCATACCACTAAAAAATTACAATTTCATACAAAGTAACTAAACCTAAGTATCAATCCGCCCCTATCTCTTAGTGACAGGACAAAGCAAGGACTAGAGTCACTATAGCATTACGTAACTTAATTTCTCTAACATAAACTCTTACATAATCACACTAAGCGAGCGCAAACGCAAAGTTGCAAACAAGTAAGATTAGTAGTAGCGCAGAAGAGCACCTGTGTCATAACAATCACAGAAGACTTTTAAACGTAAATAATCTGTAATGTAAGCAGCAGCATTCTAGCTGGTTGGAAAAAACAAATATTCGCAATGTAAATATATAACACAGAGCAAAAGAACACAAGTAGTAATAAGTAAATAGTTACTCACCAAGACCCGAGAGCTCCAATCCTAGCAGGTCCAGCAGGTCCTGCTCCCAGTCCAGGATGTCGGACCACCGGTGCGTCAACTGGGCCTGGGTGCGCCGGACCCCAGAGCAACAGAACACTGCCCGGCACAACTTCCCCCACCGCTTCCAACGCTCCCGGAGCCCGTACCCAGACCCAGGCCTGCTGCCAGGGTTGAGGAGAGGTGGAGCTTCACAAAGAAAATGAGTGCAGCCAACTCTACCTCCCCAAATAAGGCCTGTGCCTGCACCCCTTGTGGACGCCGCCTTCTGGCTGCGGTGAGCCCTACCCTTGGACATGGTTCTGGGGAGAGTGAGACGGGGCAGGAAAGAAAAGGTAATCAAATTTAAAAAGTAAGTAAAAGAAATGAAAATAGCAGCCAATAGAAAAAGTGCAAAAAAGTAGCTAAAAAACACACAAAAAGTAGACAAAAACCAAAAATATAGAAGCAGGAAAATAGTCAGAGAGATAATAAATAAAAAAGCTAAAAAAAAAGTGTCTTGAAACAAAGAACTGGAAAGATAGAGGGGGGATTGAAAATCAGTTCCCAGAACCATATCAATAGAGTGAAAACAAGATATGTTATGTTATGTTAAGGTAGGCTTATAAAGCGCACTGTCACCGTGGGTTTCCTGGCGCTGATCTGAAGCTGAGGGGGCAAAGGGATTTAGCTGGATTGTGGGAAAAGCCATGTTTTTAGAGATTTACGGAATTGAATGAGGGAATTGGAGGATTTGAGCAGGGGAGGGAGAGAGTTCCAGAGTTTAGGGGCCAAATATGCGAATCTCCGGCCTCCGGATCTACAGAGTTTGATAGAGGGGACAGCCAGGAGGTGGAGGTGAGAAGATCTGAGGTTACGTGAAGGGCAGTAGGGACTGATAAGGGATTTCAGGAAGGCAGGGCAGGGACCGGTTAAAGATTTGAAGGTGAGGCAGCCGATCTTGAAGGCTGCCCTCGAAATGACAGGAAGCCAATGCAATTTGATGAGGAGAGGTTTGGCGGATTGCCATTTCGGGATCCCGAAGGCCAGTCTCGCCGCTTGGTTCTGAACAATTTGTAGTCTGAGGAGAAAGGATTTAGGCAGACCGTGATAGATAGAGTTCGAGAAATTCAAGCGGGAGAGGACAAGAGCCATGATGACTTGGATCAGGGCTTCGGGAGTCAGGAGATAGGCCACCTTCCTGATCCAGCGCAGCTGATACATGCAGGAAGAGACCACCATCCCTATCTGGGGCTTGAGGGATAGCTCGAAGTCAATAGTGACCCCGAGGCTTTTCACCGAGGCCACAGGGGTGGGGGGGCCAAGCTCTGCCGGCCAGAAGTGCGGACCCCAGTGGGTAGAGCTCTTGCCTGGGAGAAGGAGCTCCGTCTTCCCGGGGTTCAATTTAAGTTGGTTCTGGCACATCCACTGGAGGATGTGGGACATAACCGCCTGGAAATTAGAGATAGCAGAAGAAGAGTTGAGAGGAAAGATGAGTTGCAGGTCATCACCGTAGTTGAAGACGGTGACGTCCCACTGCCTCAGAGAAAAGAGAAGAGGTCGGAGGTACAGATTGAAGAGAAGAGGGGATAAGGAGGAGCCCTGGGGGACCCCGCAGAATGAGCGCTCCCTAGGTGCCCTAAAGGTGCCCAAGCTGAGTGTCTGAGACCTCCCGGTCAGAAAGGATTCGACCCATGCCAGCACCAGGCCCTGGATGCCGGCCTGCTCGACACGGTGGAGAAGGATGTTGTGGTCCACCGTGTCGAAGGCGGCCGACAGATCTAAAAGTACCAGGGCCTCGGGGGTACCCTTGTCAGCGCCGTCTCTCAGAGCGTCCAACACGGCCAAGATCACTGCCTCCGTGGAGTGGCCGGGTCTAAAACCGGCCTGGTTGGCCTCGAGAAAGTTGGAGCTCTCGATGAACTGCGAGAGACAGGCGGTGACGTAAGCTTCCAGGATTTTAGAGAGATAGGGCAGGAGGGAGATAGGTCGATTGTTCGCCAGAACTGCGGGGTCGGCTTCAGGCTTCTTCAGTAGAGGCACCAGGACAGCCTCCTTAAAAGAGCTGGGCACCGTGCCAGAAGAGAGAGAAGAATTCAGCAGAGGGAGGATGCAGTCAGGTAAAGTAAGGCAGATGTCCCGTAGTATGGATGGTGGACAGCAGTCGTCCGGTGAGCCAGACTTGACACGAACGGCCAGTGTGGCCAGGGATGCAGGATCTAGTGAGGGGAAGTGTGTGAGGGAGAGAGCATTATGAGGGGGGCAGACAGAATCAGCGCCAGGGAGGGTGACCGGGATAGTGTCCTTAATCATAACAATTTTCTGTAAAAAAATGTTCTGAGCGCATTGCATGATTCCTGCGTAGGGTCGGGAGCGTCCTGGAGTCAGAAGTGAATTTGTTGATTTACAGGGGGCTGATAGGATTCTTTCAGAGGCATATGCTTTTTTTGCCGCAGTGATGGCTTTTTTGTATTTGTTGCGAGCGGCCACATAAATGTCTCTGCTTGACAGACAGTAATCTCTCCTCCACTTGCGCTCCAGTTGGCGAAGTTCCAGATGTTGGGTTTTAAGTTGGGAGTCAAACCATTTATGGGAGTTGCTGTGTCGGGAGCGGGGGAACTTAGTTAAGGGGGCAAAGATATCGCTAGCTGACGTGAGCCAGTGAGAGATGTTACCGTCTAGCTCATTGGTGCAGATATCGTTAGGGAGGAAGGGACGGGTCTGTGACAGGTGAGAGAGCAATTTAGAAGAGTCAGCGGCCCTCCACTTGCAGGCGGCACCGCCCTCCCGCGGGGGGATCCTGATATGACCAACAACAGAGATTGTAGTCTCAATCAGGGAATGGTCAGACCACACACACGGTGTGATCAGCGGGCAAGAGGATTTAACCCCATGGACCCAGATGTGGTCGAGAATATGACCACCATTGTGGGTGGGAGATTTGACGAGTTGAGTGAAATTTAAACTCGAGAGGGCTTCGAATAGTTCAGTGGCGTGAGGTCCGGCATCCTTATGTTGGAACCAGTAGTTAAAATCGCCAAGGATGGCGACACGGGGGAGGAGGTGATGAGATTGACAAGCTGTTCGGTGAAGGATGAGGGGAAGGAGGGCATAGGGTGAGGGGGGCGGTAAAGTATTATACAAGTGACTGCGCCCACCTCAGTCCCGAGGCTAAGAACAAAGTTATCGACTTCAGGGAGAGTCATGGAAGCGGTGGCTATGATTTTTAAATTCTTGCGTATTACCGCTGCCACCCCCCCCCCCCCGGAGCGACCCCCAGGGCGATTAGTGTTCAGCAGATAGTAATCTGGGGGTACAGCCGCCAGGATGTCAGGGAGGGAATCGTCGGTGAGCCAGGTCTCAGATAGTAAAAGAACATCTGGCCTCTCAGCCGTAAGTAAGAGGAGGATGTCAATTGGATGTCTGACAAGAGAGCGAGGTATAGTAAACGAATGTGTGACTCAATAGGGGCTGGTGGAGTAGGTGGCGAATCCGGCCCCAGATGAGAAGGGATGTTCCCCGCGATTCCAAGTGTGGAAATGCGAGCCCTGATAGCAGGCGGTGGAGGACTTGAGAAGGATTGTAGGCTCATAAGGGCAGAGGAGGTGTAAGACATTGCAGAGACAGCATCCCTGGCCCCTGGGCGCAGACGGGCTGGACTTAGGCGCGACTTCAGCGCGAAGACGGCACGCCCGCTGTGCCCGTCCGCTGCGCTCTCTGGGAGGGGGACCCATTTTGTAGAGCCGAGGGCGGGAGGGGCCGAGCGCTAGTCCGCTCGCCTGCACCCTCACCCAAGATGGAGGCACACTAGGTCACGACCCAGGCAGAGCCAATCTCGTCTGCACTGGGCGGGCCAGGAGGTGGAGCAGAGAGGTCCCGCACTGGAGTGCAGCGCGACCAGGGAGGGGCCCAGCGCGCACTCTGCAGCGAGGTGGGGGCAAGCAGGATAATTAAAATAAGTCGGATCCAATGTCAGCAGCTCCTAGACCTGCACAACAAAAGGGGGTTAAAATCAGGCAGAAATACAGATACGGCAGGTAAGCGCGACTAAGCTGCCGGCTGTGTCAATGCGGCGCAAATTTTAAAAATGATAGCGTGCCCTGGTCCTGCTAGCGCCTAAGACACCCACTAGCATCTAATCGCCAGTGAAGTGACAGGGTCGGGTTTTTGTAGAGCCGAGGGCGGGAGGGGCCGAGCACTAGTCCGCTCGCCTGCACCCTCACCCAAGATGGAGGCACACTAGGTCATGACCCAGGCAGAGCCAATCTCGTCTGAACTGGGCGGGCCAGGAGGTGGAGCAGAGAGGTCCCGCACTGGAGTGCAGCGCGACCAGGGAGGGTCCCAGCGTGCACTCTGCAGCGAGGTGGGGCAAGCGGGATAATTAAAATAAGTCGGATCAAAAGTCAGCAGCTCCGGGACCTGCACAACCAAAGGGGCACGAGCATGCATTGCGCGACCAGGAACAGGAAGTAAGCATCACAAGCAGGCGGGACAAGTCAAAATAAGATGGCCGCGCTCATGAGCGACCGCATGGGTAAGTTGGTGAGACACTATCACGCAGAAAATATCGCGAATGGGCAGGAAAAAACTTCTGCGTCTTCGCAATATTTCCGCATGTTCTCAGAGATTTTTAACATTTTCGCAATAGTTTGCGAATGTGAATTTCACAAATTCTGCCCACCCCTAGTCAGTACTCTAAGCATGTTGAAGTGAGGTCTGGATGTACTCAGATGGTCTCTGTAAATGAAGTGTAAGTTTCAAAACAAATATTTTTCTAAAATGGTCAGTAGCCAATTGCCGAGATTAAAGAAATTATATCCCCCTGTTCTACCTTATTATACAGATGACTCAACCGTGGCAGAAATTGGTTGCCACAGGCTAAATCAAAATTCTAATGGATCTAATGGAGTCATCAGGTTTGACTTTAACATTTTATGATAGAAAATGTATAATACCCTAGTGGTCTCATAAACTTCGGATTACTTGGTACTTTGTTTTGTCTTTGAATCTTTTTTATAAAAATACACATATTAAATTTTGAACATAGTATAGTAAGATATTTTAATTATGTTTGTGAATGTAAAATTATATTTGTTATCCTGCCATAAAAAATTGTTTTGAACAGTTGTGACTGTCCTATGTACTAGATAGGTAAACACCTGGAAACATGTAGAAAATAATGCAAATTTTGGGGTCGGACCGTCTGCCACAAGGGTGGAGGTACCATGCCCCGAATTAGGATGCACCCGCCACAGTGGCGGGTGCATCGTGCATTTTTAGGATTGCGGCGGACGGTGCTGAAAGCACCATCCGCCGCAATGTCAAAAATGCATGTTGTGCGTTTCACAGCACAACATGACAAGCACCGCGCAGTGCCTGCCATGTTGTACTGTGAAACGCAGGGGGGTACCATAGGTACCCCCATGTGCATCACCCACATCCCCTTCACCCTGGGGGCCCGCAACGGGTCTCCAAAGCAAGGACCGCTTGCCTTTTCGTGGTGGCATTGCCGCCACGGAAAGGCATTTCCCTCAGCCCATCCTAACATGGCTGGCGGTGTCTGATAGACACCACCACCATATTAGATCTTTTCTGCCGCGGTCGCAAGGTGACCGCAGCGGAAAAGCGGCAGACGGTCTTCCCGTCCGCCATGGTCCCCCCGCCATTGTAATATGGTGGGGGGAAATAGGTGGGGACGGAGAGGGATGGCGGATGGATCGTCACCATCTGTATGGCGGTGGCGATCTGTCCGCCATCCTAATTGGCCCTTCATTTTACAATTTTTACCATTGCTGTTATAAGCCGCTAATGTACTTCTTTTTTCATTTAGAATCTGATGAAAAGTTCTGTATTGTATGCACACAAAAAGACTCAGAAATTTTTAAGGATAACGTTAAGATAAATATTCTTAATATTACTAAACGATTAAGTTAAAAAATAACGTATATAAGTACTTGAGGTTTTTTTTTTGCATATAATCTCCAATTCACACTTGTGCGGATAGGTCTGATCCAGGGTGGATCTCAGTATAAGTAATGGATTTACAAGAATCTTTTCTGAGTTGCATCCACCATCTTTGCTCACTGGCTATACACCCTTCCTAGTAATAGAGTCATTTCCACTTTGCCACTGACTGGAGACAGTTCACTATCTTTAGTATGTAAATAAATTTAAGTTGGCAAAACAAAAAAACTATTGATTTATATACAATCCGTACACAATAAGCAATTAATTTTCACTTTCTTTCCAACAGGCACTATGTTAAGAATACTACCGATGGGTGCACATTTCATGCATAGAAACAAATGTAATATCCTAGTAACCTTATTCAGCTTATAAATATACAAATTGTATGTATTAATATGTTTCTTTTCATGGTAAAAATGATTTTGCATGCTAGTTGTAAATTTACATACTTTGCATACTCCTGCTATCTAGTGTTCTGTCCAGGTTAAGATAAGTAGTATTTCTTTGAAGAAGACCTTCAAGTTGGGAGTAAAGTCACTTCTTGTTTTTGAATTAGTCTCCTTGGGCATCGACTCAATTGTTACATTCTATTCACACATGAGGTTCATAATGGAGTAAGTGTAATAAAGAGTAGTCAATACGTATGTAAAATAAATAATAACATGAAACATGATATAGTTCCTGATAAAAATATACATGGAAATTGCAGATAATAATACACAAAGACAAGCATTAAGTTTGAACTGGGAAGCAGACATATACTTGCCACCTGCCAGAGCTGGTGTTCTATCCACCTTTGGACCCTTATTTATCTGTGTACCCCTATCTGTCATGGAGAAGCTGATACAGATCTGTTCTGTCTCTGTGCTGCTGCTCCTGTATCTGCTTGTGATGTTCGTTCCCAATTTGGAAAACTTAGAATTACCTGTATAAAATATGGACGACTGATAGCATATGGAGAACAGTCAGTAGATCTTTCCACCCGACTTAAAAAAGGGCTGGTATTCTATCCATCTGTGGACCCTTATGTATCTGTGTACCCCCCTATGTCACACGGGAGCTGATATAGACAGGTTCTGTCTGTCTGCTGTTGCTTCCGTATCTGCTTGTGATAACTAGTACATTCCATAGTTGAGACATCAGTGTAATGAACTGTGAAACAGACATATACTTGCCACCCCCCAGGGCTGCTGTTCTATCCATCTGTAGACCCCTATGTATCTGTGTACCCCATCCATCTGTGGAACCCCTATGTATCTGTGTACCCCATATGTCACAGAAGAGCTGATATAGACAGGTTCTGTCTGTCTGCTGCTGCTCCTGTATCTCCTTCTGATAACTACTACATTCTATAGTTGAAACATCGGTGTAATGAACTGGGAAGCAGAGATATACTTGCCACCCCTCACTGGACCCCCATATATCTGTATCCTCCCCTATGTCACGGGAGAGCTGATATACACAGGTTCTGTTTGTCTGTTGATCCTCCCGTTTCTGCTTGTGACGACTACCACAATCCATATTTGAGACATCAGTGTAATGAACAGTGAAGCAGAGATATACTTGCCACCCCCCAGGGCTGCTGTTCTATACATCTGTAGACCTCTATGTATCTGTGTACCACATCCATCTGTGGACTCCTATGTATCTGTGTACTCCCCTATGTTACGGGGAGCTGATACAGACAGGTTCTGTCTGTCTGCTGCTGCTCCCAGATCTGCTTGTAACGACGAGTACATTCCATAGTTGACACAACCGTGTAATGAACTGGGAAGCAGATATATACTTGCCACTTCCCAGTCCTAGTGTTTCATACATCTGTGAACCCCTATGTATCAGTGTATTCCCCTATGTCACAGGGAAGCTCATATAGACAGGCTCTGTCTGTCCTATGCTGCTACTGTTTCTAATTGTGACGACTAGTACATTCCACAGTTGAGACGTCTGTGTAATGAACTGGAAAGCAGAGATATACTTGGCACCCCCCAGAGCTGCTCTTCTATCCATCTGTGGACCCCTATGTATCTGTGTACCCCCCAAAGTTACAGGGGAACTGATATAGAGAGATTCTGTCTGTCTGCTGCTGCTCCAATATCTGCATGCGACAACTAGTGCATTCCATAGTTGAAACATCTGTGTAATGAACTGGGAAGTAGAGATATACTTGCCACCCCCCAGGGCTGATGTTCTATCCATCTGTGGACCCACAAGTATCTGTGTACCCCTCTATGTCACGGAGGAGCTGATATAGACAGGTTCTGTCTGTCTGCTGCTGGTCCCATATCTGCTTGTGATGACTAGTACATTCCATAGTTGAGACATCTGTGTAATGAACTTGGAAGTAGAGACATACTTGCCACCCCCAGAGCTGATCTTCTTTCCATCTGTGGACCCCTATGTATCTATGCACCCCCTATGTCATGGAGAAGCTGATATAGACGGGTTCTATCTGTCTGCTGCTGCTCCCGTATCTGCTTGTGACGACTAGTACATTCCATAGTTGAGACATCTGTGTAATCAAATGTAATGGCAGGCATAAACACTTCTGAAGGCTGACTGCTAGATTTTTGTGAGATGATGCCTATGCATGATCGAAAGCTCTCATTAGCTTTCAGAATCTATTCTCTCATGGTGTACAGTGATGTACGTATTACGTGATCTGATGGATGTGTGGAAGCTCGTAACGTCATATCCATATTGGCCGTGGTCGATGCGCAACTCCCAAAATTGTTTTATTATTAAAAAACGTATTTATATATATTTAATATATATATTAAGATAAGAGATTATCTGAATATTAATAACTTTATTAAAACGTACATCACTTTTTAATGCAATTTCGTAAAGTTGCGCTGGGTGCATCCTACGCACACAACATGTGACCTCAAAAAGGAGATTTCATTGGTTCATTACACTTTCTATTGAAGGACCCCACATATTTCAATCACTCTTCTTAGAATATTTCTTAGGAAAACACCTCCTGTGAAGATGTACTGCTCTTTCTTTTTGGATTACAAATTTATTTAAAGATACTATGGCTGTAATCCACCATCATCCTCTGATTCAGAGCAGGAATTTCTTCCTGAACCTCCACCAAAGTAAAAATATACCAGCATTCTCTGGAATTTTTGCACCTTTCCACCTGGCTTAAAAAAGGTGAATACAACAAAAGTTACTTGCCACTTATGCAAGACTGTGCTTTCAAGACGAGACCACAATAAAAAGTACTCATGTAGAACTGCAAAAATATGGAAGCACTTGCAGACCAAGCATCCGGTCAACTTTGCAAGGGAAGAGTTAATGAGATTGAGAGAGACTCCTCCTGCTTCATGAGGAGGCCCAAGTACCAGTGGAGCAACACTAACAACCTCTACTGCACAACCTAATATTCATTCCCAATTTGGAAAACTTAGAATGACCTGTATAAAATATGGATGGCTGATAGCATATGGACAGCAGTCAGTGGATCTTTCCACCAAGCTTAAAAAAGGGCTGGTATTCTATCCATCTGTGGACCCCTGTGTATCTGTGTACCCTCCTAAGTCATGGTAGAACTAATATAGACAGGTTCTGTCTGTCTGCTGTTGCTCCCATATCTGCTTGTGACGACTAGTACATTCCATATTTCAGATATCGGTGTAATGAACTGGAAAGCAGAGATATACTTACTACCCCCACTGCTGCTGTTCTATCCATCTGTGGACCTATATGTATCTGTATCCCCCCTCTATGTCATGGAGGAGCTTATATAGAAAGGTTCGGTCTAACTGCTGTTGCTCCCATATCTGCTTGTGATGACTAGTACATTCCATAGTTGATACATCTGTATAATGAACTGGGAACCAGAGATATACTTGCCACCCCGAGGTCTGGTGTTTTATCCATCTGAGGACCCCTATATATCTGGGTACCCCCCTATATCACAGGGGGAGCTGATATAGACAGGTTTTGTTTGTCTGCTGTTGCTCCCGTATCTGCTTGTGACGACTAGTACATTCCATAGTTGAGACGTCTGTGTAATGACATGGAAAGCAGAGATATACTTGCCACCCCCCAGGGCTGGTGTTCTATCCATTTCTAGGTCCCTATGTATCTGTGTATCCCCCTATGTCACAAAGAAGCTGATATATACAGGTTCTGTCTGTATACTCCTGCTCCCATATCTGCTTGTGATACTCATTCCAACTAGTGGTACTCGTTGAGGTGGAAACAGCAATGTATAAAGCTCAAGAAGATGTAACAAACTTAACAAACTTAGAAGAACAACTAAATGGTGACCAAAAACAAATATATGACCAACTGAGACAACAGATTGACCATAGATTACTTCAAGAAAAGAAACAGTGCTCATGCATGTCATTTCAACCTAGCTTGAACAGGAAAAAGTAATTACAAGTTATCTACAGAAAACAACATATGTAATGTTGTGTTGTCACTGCTCCAACTGTGTTGGCAGCACACAACATTAAAGGAATTAGTTTATATTGTTTACTAATGCTACTAGTAGACCATGAAAACAAATTAGAATACAACAAGCTATCTGGAGAAGCTTGTTGTGAAGTTTCAAGAGTCTTGAAGAAAATGAAACTATTCATTATTCATGAGGTAAGCATGGTATCAAACTTAATGCTTGCCTTTGTGCATTATTATCTGCAATTTCCATTTATATTTTCTCAAGAACTATATCTTCATTTGGAAACAAATTGGAAAGTAATCAAGTCTGTATTTGTTCAATCCCAATTTTGAAAATTTAGAATGACCTGTAAAAAATATGGACGGCTAATGCAATATGGAGAGCAGTCAGAAGATCTTTCCACCACACTTAAAAAAGGGCTGGTGTTCTATACATCTCTGCACCCCTATGTATCTGTGTACCCCCCTATGTCACGGGGGAGCTCATAGAGACAGGTTCTGTCTGTCTACTGATGCTTCCATATCTGCTTGTGATGACTAGTACATTTCATACTTGAGACATCTGTATAATGAAGTGGGTGGAAAAAGGTATACTTTCCACCCCCCACGGCCGCTGTTCTATCCATCTGTGGACCCCTATGTATTTGTGTACCCACCTATGTCACGGCAGAGCTGATATACACATGTTATGTCTGTCTGCTGCTGCTCCGGAATCTGCTTGTGATCACTAGTACATTCCATAGTCGAGACATCTGTGTAATGAACTAGGAAACAGAGATATACTTGCCACACTCCAAGGCTCCTGTTCTATCCATCTGTGGATCCCTATGTATCTGTGTACTCCCCTATATCACAGGGAGCTGATATAGAAAGGTTCTTTCTGTCTGCAGCTGCTCCCGTACCTGCTTGTGAAAACTAGTACATTCCATAGTTTAGACATCTGTATAATGAACTGGGAAGCAGATACATCCGAGTACCTCCCAAGGATCATGTTCTATCCATCTGTGGATCCCTATGTATCTGTTTCCCCCCTATGTCACGGTGGAGCTGATATAGACAGGTTCTGTTTGTCTGCTGCTGTTCCAGTTTCTGCTTCTGACAAGTCGTGTTCTATCCATCTGTGGACCCCTATGTATCTGTGTACCCCCCTATGTCACGGAGAAGCTGATATAGACATGTTTTGTCTCTCTGCTGCTAGAAACAAATTGAAAAATAATCGAGTCTGTAAAGTTTCTTTGCCATGTTATGTCAATAGTCCAATTCTTATAACTTGGAGAATAGTTCCATAATCAACATTGCTTGCCGGTCACATATTTGTAATGAGTTCTTCATTTTTAAAATATGACAAATTGTTCACATTTCCAACACTACCCAGACACTTTCTGGTGTCTTCATCCGCAAGTGTTTTAAATACTGGTTGTCTTTTTACAGGAGTCAGTTGAAGTAGATCTCAAAAAAACTATGATGTGTTTTCCTCCAAATAATATGTCATACTCTGTTTTAAGAATATGCTGTTTGTATAACATTCAGTCAGGCAGCTCCCTACTGCGCCCCTCGCAATATTGAGACCCTTGGTCAGCCCAACTCACCCACACACAAGACCTGCACTGTATAGTAAGCAGGTTCCCCTGAAGAATTTACTAACCTATATATATATATATATACATATAGGTACAACTATATTATACTCTTAATTACTCCATTCTCATCATCTGCATCCAAATATACTAACAATAGAGTTGATTCCCATGCTCAATATCATCGAAAGAAGGAGACAACCTAACCACGTGACGAGATAGACTTCTTCAAACAAAAACAACTTGCAAACATCCCAACAGAACACAAGACGACAGTACTATGGAAACCATTTCAATCAACAGCACTACATGCCAAGAACAAATGATTACCGAGTAACTGACATTTTCCATCTGTAGGATGTAAAGAAATATGTTCTCGGTGAAGTGAAATAAATTATTGTAATACATTGAAACTATTTTCACAACTTGTTTACTTTTCTATCAGTGTTGTGGTCCTGAAGTTTAATATTTTGAGCTACACTGAAACTGTTTTTACAACTTCTTTACTGTAATATCTACATTTGTGGTACTCACATAAAATATTTTGTGATACATTGAAACAATTTTAAAAACATCTTTACTGTAATATCAGTGTTTGACTTAATCAGAAAGAAAAAAAATATAGATACTTTGAAAATATTTTTACAACTTATGTACTGTAATATCGGCGTTTTTTTGAGCTTACTATAAAATGTATTTATATATTAATTTTGTAAATGAAGGAACAAACTTTGTACTTGTAGAAATTAATTTGAAAACATTTGATAAATACTTACAATAAATAAATACTGTATCACTATGCATTGTATCAAGTGCTTTATCAAAAATATGCAGAACCAATGGTCCCTTTAATTGTCGTGACGCACACAGCCACACAAGAATGGACAGTGCAACTGAACTGCATTACAGATAGGTAGCAAGCATGCAATTTCTGTGTCCTACCTACTGTGTTGCAAGCTTAAGATACCGTAACAACCAGAGCCCCTTACTTTGTGTCCCCCCATTATTTTGTCAATTAGGGTGGAGGGAGGGAATGGAAACTACATGTCTTCAAATGTACTGGTATGATAAGAACACTATATCAAGCACTGAAGGACAAAGGTAACATATAAAAGAAGTTACACAAAGGAAGGCTGCACAAGAAGGAAGGCGGATCTTGTACACAAACAAGTAAGTCAGCAAAACAACAACAAGTGAACAAGACCAAGAACACTGGAACAGATGCTGTGGAACAGATTGCGATAAGAGGTAGAAAGATACTGTAAAAAATGCAGAGTTCAAATAAAGAAAAATTCAAAAAGATGTCATACATGATGAAAAAGACGCTGGAGTAACACTATTGTTCTTAATAATGCCCTTGGGATTTGCCCCCCCCTTGGTCAAATTAAAACACAAATGCTTATCAAGGACACATTTGGAGAATTATATAATACATTGGAGACCGTGAAGGAAGCCCCAAAGCCCCCACGATCCCAGCCAGCTCCCCGTGTCCTACGGAAGGCAGCATTACTTTTCCTCAGGGGGAGCAGCTAACATGCTGCTTCCCCTGAGGAAAAGTAATCTGCCTTCCTATTTGGAAGACAGAACAGATTTCCTGCTCTCTCTTCCAAATAAGAAAGCAGTTTGCAATGACAGGGTGAGAGCCGCGAGGCTCCCGCCCTGCCATTGCAAACAGCAGTATCCTTGGGGTGGACACCCCGGAACACTACAAAAGCTGGCGCAGGGGGGTTGCGGTCCCCAGGGCCATCTGCGGCCCCTCTCCAACAAATTAAAAAAGCCCTGGGGAGTAGCGGTCCCGGGGGCTGTGGGGGTCATACAATCCCACCACCCTTTTTAACAAGCCACAGGGAGGTGGCGGTCCCCGAGTCTACGGGGAGGGCGGGGGGGCCAGTGAGCCCCCCAATATATATAAATTTAGAGCCTGACGGATGCTGCTGGGGGACTAATAACCTTTAAATGGCGAGACCCAGCGTTTCATTTTTTGTTATTTTTCGGCACAAAATGTGCGGATCCTACACGCACCCCGTGCTTTTTTTAAAAAAATTAACATTTTGTTGCCCTAAAGGTCCTTGTGTGACCCCCTGAGCAGGCCTAGGAGGTCAGGGTGTGTCTACCCTGCCCCCTTGGCGCAGTTTGCACACATATTTCACTGACTTCCTCAGCCTCGCTTCTACTGAGGCACAAAATGGCTACCAACAGTTCCTGGTTTCGAATGTTTACAACCGCTTGACAGTCAATTAGAATTGAGCGTGTGATCGGGGCAGTGAGCTTATCCTACGAGGCCAATATTCACACAATCCGCGAATCCTCTGCGCCCACAGATATATAAATGACTTTAACAGCAATTTTCTCAAAAACTACTGAACATATTGACACAAGATTGGCTAAAGGCACAAGTCAGAACTGAGGACTACCTCTCTGCCAAATTTGGTGTAATTCCGTTCAGCCATTCGGGCTGTAGCCATGGCTAAAGGTCTTATGGGAAATTGAATGGGGAAAACTTGTTTTGGGACCCCCTTTTTTTTTGGTCCCCGCTTAACCATTCACCCCCGAATTTTCAGGGAAGGAGCAGTGCTGGCCTAAAGTTTGGAAAATTTCAAGACGATTCATCAATCAACGCCAAAGTTATTGGCAATAGTATGATGCGGTTTCCTATGGATAATAGGTCCTAACTATAACTATCTACTGGCGACCGCCAGTCACATATATATATATATATATTCACTGAAAAAAACATGGGTTATACACCATATATAGTTAGGAATTAGCATTTACAACACCTTATTTTACTCACACAAAACCATTGAAATTCCATATATAGTTAGTTGCACTAACTATATATCGCGCACCCGCAATCCACTGCTGATGATGTCACATATTACATCATTCATGACATGGTCAGTGACATCACTGATGACATCACTGATGACATCTCAAATGACATCACTGATGACATCACTGATGACAACATCCAGTGACTGTATGTTTCTGTAAAGTTAAAATATGTCTTACATATTGAAGAATGAGTGGATGTATAAGTGTCAGGATGAAGGATTTAGTAGATGCATGACAGACTGTATGAGAGAGTGATTAAATGTGTCTCACTGAGTGCATGGGTTAGTGACTAAACTGTCTTAATTTGTGCATCATTATGTCTGTTGTTCTGTAAACTGCTGCATGTGTTGATCAGTAGCTATATGAGTAACTATATGGGTTATTGATTGGTTGCCCAAGTATTTGTACGGGAGAGTGAGTGTGTGTGTGTGGGAGGCTGGGAGGTGTGTGACTGTGCATAGATGTGTGAACAGTTGATTCACTAAATGTATGGGTTCAAATCTGCATGTGGAAACAGCTGTATGGGTGGTTGACTGTGTGCATGAGTGTATTGGTGAGTGAATGGATATCTCAGTGCTATATGTCAAAGTAAGCACATACGTAAAACACAGTACATGTGAGAGTTGACATATATAAATTACTATTTATAATAGCTAGTGAATGTGTGAGTGGCTGCATGGATCATTGAAAACTTGTATCAGTGATTGTATAAGAGAGTAAATATGTGTTAGAATAAGTTTCAATAAGTAAGGTGTGTATAACTGTATAGTTGAGGAAATGGAGGTGTGATTGATTCTTTGCATGACTGACTAGGTGTATGAGTAACACTATGGATGAGTGACAATCTGTGAGTGTCTCTTTACACTGAGTGTATCTTAGGTTATATTAGAGTCTGAACAGATTCATCATATTATCACATGAATGACGTCATCAGTGATATTGTCAGTGATGTCATTTGAGTTGTCATCAGTGATGTCATCAGTGATGTCACTGACCATGTCATGAATGATGTAATATGTGACATCATCAGCAGTGGATTGCGGGTGTGCGATATATAGTTAGTGCAACTAACTATATATGGAATTTCAATGGTTTTGTGTGAGTAAAATAAGGTTTTGTAAATGCTAATTCCTAACTATATATGGTCTATAACCCATGGTTTTTTCAGTGAATTTTCAAGGTTTTGTAAATGCTAATTCCTAACTATATATGGTCTATAACCTATGGTTTTTTCAGTGAATTTTCAAGGTTTTGTAAATGCTAATTCCTAACTATATATGGTCTATAACCCATGTTTTTTTCAGTGAATTTTCAAGGTTTTGTAAATGCTAATTCCTAACTATATATGGTCTATAACCCATGGTTTTTTCAGTGAATTTTCAAGGTTTTGTAAATGCTAATTCCTAACTATATATGGTCTATAACCTATGGTTTTTTCAGTGAATTTCAATGGTTTTTTAATAGCAAATATCAAAAGCTGTAAAATGTCAAGTACGTGGTAGGTAAAAACATTTTGGTGTCTATGCACGCTGATGTGCTTTGAACGCTGCCCCCCCTCTTTTCTTTTAGGAGTATTCTCACTTTGCAGATAGTGAAGGGTAGGTAACGCAGGCCTTTGCCCCAGTTGTAATCCGTCATGCCTGCTTCCCTCTCCATTTGATTGATTGTTATCCAAGCATTTACTGTTTTGGAATTGGTTCTCTTTGGTTCATTCTCTATTTACAAACAAGTACAGAGTCGCAATACTCTGTTTAGTCTTTGCAGATAGTGAAAAATCATTAGAAAAAACAAAAGGAATCAAGCAAAATCAGTAGGCCACTAATGGGATCTCTTTTTGACCTCGCTAAAATAGAAACATTATGAACAACCCCTCATGAGAAATATGAAACTAGTGAGAGGAACTGAGCTCGACGCCATGATGGCTGCAAGACAGCTCGGCTCCGCCGCCCACCCCGCCCAAAACAACGACAAACCCTATGCAAATATTATAAATATATACAACACACCAGCAAAGTAACAGGGTAAAACGTTTTATTAAATAACTATTTACATGGCAGCCTGCTGCAACATCGATCCAAATGCATGCCGCCGTTCCCGGGATTTCTCCCCGACTACTCTGCGGCCTACGAGATGGAGAGGCCGGGGCGTTGACTAGGCGGGGCCTCCGGCCACAACCACAGCGCCAACGATCGCTGCTGACAGAGGGGAGCCTTGCCGGTGACAGCCACTGATCTGAAGAACCGCTGCCTGCGGTGCCTCCCTGAGCCGCTTGACGGAGGCCCCCGAGGGGAGGTGTGCTGGCGCGGACTCGGAGGGGGCGCTTGACTCCTGCCCCCTCCCCAAGTCTTGTTTCCTGGTGTGGCCTGAGATCGCCCCGACATAGGCGGTCGGCTCCCGGGGTCAGGCGGAACTTGTTGCCTTTTGGTGACTCTTCCATTCTGGACCTTGTCCCACAATCCGTTTGACCTGAAGACACGTCCTGCGGTGCCCTGGTCCAAACATCACATATACCTGCGCCAGGAGACGGCGTGGGGTGCACTGGAAGGTAGAGGCGGCGCGAACGAGCCTCCCCCACCTCCCCAGGTGGAGGTTTCTCAGCTACACCCCAGCGCTTCACTCGGCCACCTGAGTTGCGCCCGCTCCTGCGGCACAGGGCCTCGCTCGGCCAGCTGAATTGCGCCTGCTCTTGTTATTACAGCGTCTCACCCGCCATCCGGATGAATTGCACCCACTCTTGCGGTACAGCGACAGGCGGCTACAACGGAGCTCAGGAAATGGCGGTTGGCTCCACAGACTTGGGCCTGGCCTGCAAGGATGGCTCTGGGCAACCCTGGAACTCGGACGCTTGACTGCTAGGGCAAGGGCCCCATTCCCAAAAGCATCCCCTCAGCCTTGAAGATTCTACAAGAGTCACCGGGGCCCCCGACTCCCGCAGACTTCCGGTGGGGAGCGACTGCCATGATTGCTCGCGGAATGGCCACGACGTAGCCACGGAAAGCTCTCATGATGACGCCAGCTTCAGTCTGAAACATCCAGAAACACTGTAGACTACCAATTTGATCAGTTCCGGTGGAGCCCCAACGTGACCCGGTAGAGAAGAACTTGCCCTCCCCTCTTTGACTGATGGTTCTTGTTGCCTGTCCCTTCTCTTGTCATTTAACAGAACTTTTTGGACTGCTGAAAGGGGTTGTGTTCCGACCGCTGGTTGGTGGAGCCATTTTGACTATATTCTGGACCTGCGTTGTCGCGTAATGCGTCATATGACGAGCCGCGTTAGCGCACCCGGAAGTCCTCCGGTGCGCGAGGCGCAGCTTCCCGGAAACGATCCAGAGCGCGGCGCGCAGCGCGTAACGTAAGCATAACAGGTCATGTGACTTGTTAATAAAACTTTTCATTGGTTCATTTTACTTTTGTTATTCTAATGATGAAAGGCTTGGTCATAAGACCTAAAAATAACGCTTTTCATTGCTTTCAAACATTTTTTTTCCCAAATGATGAAAGCCCCACCTTTTTTTTTCTCACTCTGACTTGTAAAGCAAAGGACCCAGATGCATTTACAGTTTATCACTAACAATGTTCCAGGCTAATGTATTTTCCCGGGAAATTTACAACTGTCCTGCAAGTAAAATATTCCTTTTTTGAGAAAAAGGGCGTTTCTTTGTTCCATGAGGGAGCCGTTGAGCAAAAGAGGCTCGGCCTGCTGTCTTAGTCGCTGATAGGCATGAATATCGGATTCTTATCGATCACTTTATGTTGCAGGAGTAGAAAACACAACAGCCCTTGACCATTTATCTTTACTGCGTTCCTGCGTATTATACCTTTTAACCGTCATGTAATTGGACTGCTTTATTTCACTTGCCTTTTACTGATTCGAAAACAGTGGCTATTATTCAAAACTTTACCAATGTAGGTACTACTACCATGTTTTGTTTTAAAAACCTTTATTGTGAAAATGTCAGTATACAAATACGGGCCTATTACCACGTGGGCCGGCCACGAAGCAAACTGGAATCGTATATGATGAGGGGACATTTACACTGTAGAAGAAAGTAACGGGCGACCCATTTGGTTGCAAGAACTTAGGTGTCTAACATTTGTGGAATCGGTGGACGTACATTTTATAATTAAAGTACGACAGGGCCAGTTACAATAAAATTATCTAGATATACATTTGCGGGCAAGTACCATGGGTGACGTTAATTCGAACTTTCAATAGTGCAGTAATCAATAACACATCAGAACTTAATATCAATAGGGCTGTCCAAATGTTCAATCAATTCTCGTCCCCGCCCGCCATGTGCTTCAAAACTGCATACGTATCTCGTGATATCAAGGTTGGGCAACCAGTACACAACAAGGAGTTACGAGTCCCATTTATACCGGCACCATTTTGGGCGAGGCCGGGCAGGTCCAGGATATAGTCAAAATGTCTCCACCAACCAGCGGTCGGACCAGAACCCTTTTCGGCAGTCCAAAAAGGTTCCGTTAAATAACAACAGAAGAAATAGGCAACAAGAACAATCAGTCAAAAGAGGGGACGCTTTCGTGAATGGGGCCCATGCCCTAGCAGGCAAGCGTCCAAGTTCCAAGGTGTCCCAGAGCCATTTTAGTGGACCAGGCCCAAATCCAAAGAGCTGGCCACCATTTTGAGAGTCCTGTGGCAGCCGCCTATCGCTGCACCGCAAGAGTGGGCGCAATTCAGCTAGATGGTGGGTGAGTCACTGTACCGCAAAAGCGGGCGGATCTCAGCTGGAAGGCGAGTGAAACGCTAAGAGGCGCCCCACTGCAGATGAGGTGCCTCCACCTGGGGAGGAGGGAGAGGCCTGTTTGCGCTGCCTCCCTCCCCCCCTGGGCACCCCACGCCGTCTTTCGGCGCAGCATTGTAGGATGGCCACACCAGTGAAACTTGCTGGACACCACCTCGGTGCCATCCGGATCTCGGCGCGTTCGAGTCACTGTACCGCAAGAGCGGGAGAAACTCAGCTGGATGGCGGGCGAGACGCTGTGCCGCAAGAGCGGGCGGAACTCTACTGGAAGGCAAGTGAAACGCTAAGAGGCGCCCCACTGCAGATGAGGTGCCTTCACCTGGGGAGGCGGAAGAGGTCCATTTACCCCGCCTCTCCCCCCCACCCGGGCACCCCACGCCGTCTTTCGGCGCAGCATTGTAGGATGGCCACACCAGTGAAACTTGCTGGACACCACCTCGGTACCATCTGGATCTCGGCGCGTTGTGCTGCCTTCAGCGTACTGTAGCAGCAAGAGTAACCGCAACTCAGCTGGACACGCCGTCTTTCGGCGCAGCATTGTAGGATGGCCCCACCAGTGCGGCAACTTGCTGGACACCACCTCGATGCCATCCGGATCTCGGCGCGTTGTGCTGCCTTCGGCCTAATCGCACATCGGTCCGCTACTGACGCCGCCTCACAGGCCAACGGATTTTGTAGGCTTTTTATTGCCCAAAGCCGCATAACAGGTCATGTGACTTGTTTATAAAACTTTTCATTGGTTCATTTTACTTTTGGTTTCCTAATGATGAAATGCTTGATCATATGACCTAAAAATAACACTTTTCATTGGATTAAAACATTTTTTTTCCCAAACGATGAAAGCCCCACCTTTTTTTTTCTCACTCGGCAATCCAAAAAGGTTCCGTTAGATGACAACAGAGGGGACAGGCAACAAGAACCATCACTCAAAAAAGGGGAGGGCAAGTTCTTCCCTACCGGGTCACGTTGGGACTCCACCGGAACTCATCGAATTGATAGTCTACAGTGTTTCTAGATGTTTCAGACTGAAGCTGGCGTCAGCATGAGAGCACCACCATCTCGTAGTTCCGTCGTGGCCATTCCGCAAGCAATCATGGCAGCCGCTCCCCACCGGAAGCCTGCGGGAGTCGGGGGCCCCCAAGACTTTTGTAGAATCTTCAAGGCTGAGGGGACGCTTTCGAGAATGGGGCCCAAGCCCTAGCAGACAAGCGTCCGAGTTCCAAGGTGTCCCAGGGCCATTTTAGTGGACCAGGCCCAAATCCGTAGAGCCGGCCGCCATTTTAAGAGTCCTGTGGCAGCCGCCTATCGCTGCACCTCAAGAGTGGGCGCAATTCAACTAGATGGTGAGCGAGACGCTGTAGCCGCAAGAGCGGGCGGTAAACAGCTGAATGGCGGATGAGGCACAGTGCAGCAAAAGCGGGCGGAAAACCGCTGAATGGCAAGTGAAACGCTAAAGGGGCGCCCCACTACAGCAGACGAGCCTCCACCTGGGGAGGCCCATTCACGCCGCCCCTCCCCGGTGCGCCCCACGCCGTTTTTCGGAGCAGCATTGTAGGATGCCAAAACCAGTGCGGCAAGTAAAGGACATCACCTGGGTGCCGTCCAGATCTCAGCGCGTTGTGCTGCCTTCGGACTATTCGCACAACAGACCGCTACTGACGAGGCACAGTGCAGCAAAAGTGGGCGGAAAACCGCTGAATGGCAAGTGAAACGCTAAAGGGGCGCCCCACTGCAGCAGAGGAGCATCCACCTGGGGAGGCCCGTTCACGCCGCCTCCCCCCACCGGGGGCGCCCCACGACGTTTTTCGGAGCAGCATTGTAGAATACCAAAACCAGTGCGGCAAGTAAAGGACATCACCTGGGTGCCATCCAGAACTCAGCACGTTATGCTGCCTTCGGACTATTCGCACAACAGACAGCTACTGACCATTGTTGCTTCTGTTTAAAACATTTTTTTAACGTGTTTACTGTTTTTGGTGCGTTGTATATATTTATAAGTTATTAAAGTGTTATAATCCTACTACTTTGTTGGAGTGCTATATATTTTTAATGTGACACATAATTGTGAAGACTTTGATGTACAAAAAGGCATCCTTGGAATCTTCCACTTCAGGCTCGGTCCCACACACCCTCACAGTGAGAATCCCCTCCCCAATCACAATACAGGATCATTATCAGATAGTAGGAACGCGTGTGGTGTGACGGATCTCATCAGGTGGGGGCCTTGATCTACTGTAACTCCTTTGAAGAGGGGTGATTCTTTACAGTTGAGGCCATAAACTACATCCGCAGGGCTAGGTGATAGCCTGGGACCGGCCTGGACAATCAGACACAAAGGAAGAGGAATGTCAGAGGGTGCGGTAGTGAATAGGGTGAAAGGGAGGTGTCGGGCGGGCACAGGGTGTGATTCTCAGGGAAGAGCAGCGCAGATGGGGGGAGGTTTATGGCCCATGCATAAGACAGAGAGCGGGGGTGACCAGTGCGTGGGGGAGATGCTTGCGAGGGTGGGGAGCCATGCTGAGGATCAGCGGCGTGCAGAGAGTGGGTCTGGTCAAGACATCTAAAATGGCTGCCGTGCACGACAAAAGTGTGGCATTGGAAAAAAAGCAAGATGGCGCAGACAATGTTTATCAATACGAATTCATTTATAACAATTATTTTTAACAATATATTTACTCGCAGTGTCAAAATGGCGGTCAACACTTCCTGATTTCCTTCAAATCGACCGTTAACAGACGTCACGCAGCAAAAAAAAAAAACGCTCACGCGCAGCCGCTGGAAGACAAGTATCAACATATATGAGCATCCTCAGCCACCCTCAGAAAACATAGGGGGTCAGGATACGTCTCCCGTACCCCCTTATACCCATTTCTCACATTGTTTTTCCTCCATCTTGTAATTTAATTAAATCGAAACACAAAATGGCGAATTCCCGTTTCGCATCCCAGTTCACTACCCGGTTCGCGAACCGGAAAGCACTTCTACCGCAAAAAAACAATATTTTTTTATTTGCCCCACGGGACCCTTTAATAACCCCAACATCATTCCTAGGGGGTCAAGAAGGGTCTACCTTGCCCCCTTTCATTAAATTCCCCCTTCATTTTTTTTTCTCCTCTTCTTGTCTCTCAATCCTACCGAGAGACAAGATGGCGGCCGCTCCGGACTGTTTAGAATGTTGACAGACACCGGAGAGCCAATCAGCTTCGCTACGCAAAGTTCCGTTACGCGAAAAGTTCGCGAACCGGAGCGCTATCCGGGACACTGTCACAGATATATCTGTTTTTTAAAACATTAATTTCTCAAAATACACTGGAGCACATATATTGAGACCCAGCAAAGGCACATCGGGCTAACAGTCCCTACAATTTTGCCAAGTTTCGTGCAAATCCATTCAGCCGTTCGATCTAAAAGTGAGGCCAAACGCCCAACAAAGGAAGCAGGCAGATAGGAATATGTAATGTTTTCAAATAACAAGCCCCACCCTGAATGGGCGTTAACAATGGCATTCTGGTCATGGTAGTTCAAAATAATGCAGTTCCTCAATCCAAGTGGACATCGCTGCCTCAGTTTGTTTTAAAAATATCTTACCCAGCAGACAAAAATCAAAATCGCGTGTCTGATAATATTGTGCATGATTGTGAGGACACTCCATTTTTACAGGCTCCAGATGTTGAGGGGGTAGTAACTATGCATGATCTCCTCGAGGAAGAGGAGCCTAACAACAGTCAACCTCTTGATCCCATCGATTTTTATACCCAAGACAGATTGCGAAAAATTGACTTTGTCCAACAAGGGGCGGGTTTGAGTCCTTTTAGGAATAAATCTAAATTTGTACCCCTGATGCCGAAAGACTCTATTGACACCTACCATGATATGGTTATAAGAGATCTTAAACAATTGAATGTTAGCACTAAAAAGAATAAGTATCATCGAGGTGCTACATTTAGAAGATTTGCATACAACAAATTGGTCAAAAAACTTGGTGACAATTGTAATATCGTGATAAAAAAATCCGATAAAGGGGGTAACCTTGTGTTATGGCCTAAAAAACAGTACATAGCTGAAGCTGAAAAACAACTAGGCAATACGCAATGCTACCAAAAAGCCACTTCCAAAGAATATGACAATGCTAGACTATCTGTGCAAAAAATGATAGCCCAATGGAGAAGGGAAGGTCTGCTTTCCAACGAGGAAAGTAAATTTCTTTTCAAAGAACACCCGGTCCTACCTGTTTTGTATCTTATTCCTAAGATACATAAGCAGGTAGTACCTGTACCCGGCAGACGTATCATTTCCGCCATAAATAGTGCTAGCGAAAATATTGGTCAATACATCGACCATTTCTTACAGGATTTGGTTAAAACACTCCCAAGTTATGTAAAAGATACTGGTGATTTTCTCACTAAAATCAAACATGTGGATTGGTCTGATGATTTATGTCTAATGACCTTAGACATAGATCCTTGTATACCAGCATCAATCATACACAAGGATTAGCTGCAGTTAGACATTTTCTAGCCACTAGACCCATTGAAATGTATGCGCATAACAAAGTGATTGTAGAGCTAATTGATTGGTGCCTACACAACAATTTTTTCCTTTTTGATAACACCTTATACAAACAGAGGAGGGGAGTTGCTATGGGGGCCTGCTTTTCCCCCAGCTATGCGTGTTTACACGTAGGCTGGTGGGAGGAGCAGGTCCTTAAGCATGAATACATGCAGGCCATAGATCAACACATGGTGTTGTATCTCCGGTACATCGACGATGTTTTCATCATCTGGCGCGGTGACACAGTATCCGCACAGAGTTTTGTCGACAGCATCAATAAAAATAACCTTAACCTGACTTTCACTTCCCACATCCATACCTCTGAAATAGAATTCTTGGATGTGAAGTTAAGAATTGTTAACAACACACTACAAAGCACCCTACACAGGAAAAGCACAGCTGGTAATATTACATTGCACGCAAACAGCTCACATCCCAAACACCTCATCGCCAGCATACCGTACGGAGAGGTCTTGCGGCTCAAACGTATTTGCAGCGATGAGGATGATTTCAGGAAATGTGTTGAGAACATGCGCACAAGACTCAGGGTAAGAGGCTATAGCAATAAAATCATCAACACAGCCATTACTAGAGCAGAAGAACGCCCGAGAAGCAGTTTATTTAAAGATGATTCTGTCCAATCCACTACTGAAAACATCAACTCTGACAATCCCAGATTAATCTTGACCTATTCACATCAGGAAAGGAAAATCAGGTCCATTATCCATAAACATTGGCCGATTGTCCTTACTGACAGCATTCTGGGCGAAAGGTTATCTATTCCCCCCGCTGTAACCTTCAGAAAGGGAAGATCTATGGGGAATGATCTGGATAAAAATTCCCCAGAAACCAGAAAACCGACAATATGGCTTCAACCCACAAAGGGGTTTAAAAAATGCTCCACTTGTCGGGCCTGCAAATTTGGCTGCAACAAATCTACATATGAGACCCCTTTTAACACATCCCCTGTACCCATCAAGGGGAATTTTAATTGCAAAACGGACTTCGCTGTCTACATCCTGACATGCACCTGTGGTTTAAATTATGTAGGAAGCACAAAACTACAGGTGCATGTCAGGATCCTACAACATCTGAGGGCCATCCTCCATAATGATGCTGCCTATCCCGTGGCTAGGCATTTTGCCAAATGCCACAATAAAGACATCAATTGTCTTTCTTATTTTGTTATCGCCGCGGTTCCGAAATCTAAACGCGGCGGCAACAGAGAGAGAAAGCTCAGACAGCTGGAAACAAAATTTATATTGGAGTTAGACAGCAAGTGGCCCAAGGGTCTTAATAATTCGGAAGATATGTATACATATCTATAGAAAACTATTGTGTCTTATAAGGTATCTGTGTAAAACGACTTTCTCTGTTTTCATTCACTCTTCTTACACACTGCAGAATAGGCAGCTACTTTTGCATTTAGTTCTTAGCCCAGTTACATACCTATACATTCTCTCTGCCATGACAACTCCCATGACTCTCCCCTGTCCTTGAAATAGTCTATACTAACTTTTTACAATACATAACATATATTATATGACTTCATTCCAGAGGTAATATGTACACTGGCAAAGATTTTGTTTGAAATAATGAATTTTATGAAATTATATGTTTATGTGTATATAGTAATGTATAGCTATAGAATTTTAAATTGACCAGTTTTGTTATCATTAATTGCACGTCGAATACTTTTTATTTATTTCCTTTTTGCACTATCACACAAGCAGCACTTTATGTAGAAATTCGTTGGAAATTTGCCATGGTCTAATAGCACTCACATTATTCTTACTTTGAGTACATGATTACAGGATGTAATTTACGTATGGCATATGTTAGTTGGTCTAAGTGATATTCCCTTGAGGCTGTATAAATGACCCACAGTGGGTTCACCATTGGTAACAATTTCATAAATGGATTCAACCTGTTATTTTAAATCTAATGTCATATATCAACTTGCCTTATGGACGTAATTATAAGACAGCTATGCCATAGAATTTTAAACCTGCATTTAAGCAGTTAGTAAGATGGTGTTTTCAATTTTTTGTAAATTAACCTGAGAAAGACGTATATCCATGTGATAGTCTTTTCTTCATGTTTATTAATCATGTGACCTTCTGACCATGCAGTGTAGGGGGGTGTGTACATTTGATGTTTGAAAAAACGTATAAAACCATAACAGTCGCGATATTTGCTGAATGTGATCAAGGGCTCCTGAAGCCCGAAACGCGTCGTTGCAGGCTGAAGAAGAAACGCAAATAAAATCTGTATCTTTTGCCTAACTTGCTGTGGTGGTTTGAGTTCCTTCCTCGCCGCACGCCGGAAGTGGTGGGAATTCCCGACCGCTTCTCGAAGCGGTCGTAAGGGGCGTAGACCTCCTCTCCACAGTCAGATCAGATGGATGTTAAATCATTAACGCCACAACACCGGTAAAAGTGCCAGCAGTGCAAAATTTATTTTCAAAAAGTGTCAGAGCAAGTGCCCTCCCTGACGCGTTTCACTCAGCGGACGGAGCTTGGTCACATGACGCGTCAGGAGTAGGCAGAGCATTATATGGATGATAAAAGCCCATGCGCCTAAAGAAACAGAACGCATGGGTGAAATGTGTTGTGAATCAAGCATAGAATCAAACAAATATAGTAAACATATCCAAATAGCGGGAGACAATCAAAAGAAATGATTAATATATATATTTTTTATTTTTTTTTCTCAAAAACATTGCCCTCGAAAGATGCCACACAGAGGAGTTGAAACACAAAACACCACAGGCAGCAAGATTCCCAGCATGTCACAAGCTTCGCAATACATGCCATCTGCATTTCGAGCAAACACATTGCTCTTGTTCACTGGCTGCACAACAGAGGAAGCAGGCCAATAGGAATATGTAATTTTTTCAAATAACAAGCCCCACCCTGAATGGGCGTTAACAATGGCATTCTGGTCATGGTAGTTCAAAATAATGCAGTTCCTCAATCCAAGTGGACATCGCTGCCTCAGTTTGTTTTCAAAATATCTTACCCAGTTGGGTGAGAAGTCTTGCCACCACTGCTGAAAACTCTCCAATAAATCCCTACGGTTGAGGCCCCCTCCGTTCAAAGTAGTGCTTGTTACTCCAAGTAATCAAGATACGCCCGACGGGCGGTGGGGCATCTTCGCGGCAGGACCAGCCGCATTTGTGTTCTCACAAAGGTTGCCCCCTGGAAGATGCCACACATGGAGGAGTTGAAACACAAAACACCACAAGCTGCAAGTTTCCCAGCATGTCACAAGCTTCCCAAAACATGCCATACGCGTTTCGAGCAAACACACTGCTCTTGATCACTGGCTGCATGACAAAGGTCGAGGACCGAAGGCTGCGCTTGCGCAGTCTCCGGTGGGAGATTTAATGTTTTTAGGTATGGGGGCTTGAACCCGCCTCTCTCCTCCGTTGGCTGGTTTCCTAAACGGAGGTCAGCCATTGGAGGAGAGGGGCATCACTCCGTTCAAGCCCCGTCTCTTTCGGATTCGGGGGCGTGCGGGCATCACTCCGTTCAAGCCCCGTCTCTTTCGGATTCGGGGGCATGCTTTTTTCGTTCTTTGTACCTGTGACGTCATCCGTCACTCAGAATGCCAAAAACAAGCCCCTGATTCCGAAATTTTCGGACGTTTGCTGCCGGCATTTCTTTTTGTTTCTTGCCTTCTGCCGTGCCCCTTCTGCCCCCTGCTTATTTGCAAAGGTTTATTGCAACTCAGGCACGGGCTGCCTGCAGTTATTGTTCACACAGCTCTGATGATGCACCTCAGGCACGGGCTCACAGCTGTTATTATTCACACAGCTCTGATGATGCACCTCAGACACGGGCTAACGCAGTTATTATTCACACAGCTCTAATGATGCACCTCAGGCACAGGCTGACGCAGTTATTATTCACACAGCTCTGATGATGTACCTCCGGCACGGGCTCACAGCTGTTATTATTCACACAGCTCTGATGATGCACCTCAGGCACGGGCTCTGATGATGCACCTCAGGCACAGGCTCATAGCTGTTATTATTCACACAGCTCTGATGATGCACCTCAGGCATGGGGCTGACGCAGTTATTATTCACACAGCTCTGATGATGCACCTCAGGCACGGGCTCAAAGCTGTTATTATTCACACAGCTCTGATGATGCACCTCAGGCACAGGCTCACAGCTGGTATTATTCACACAGCTCTGATCATGCACCTCAGGCACGGGCTGCCTGCAGTTATTATTCACACAGCTCTGATGATGCACCTCAGGCACGGGTTCACAGCTGTTATTATTCACACAGCTCTGATGATGCAACTCAGGCACGGGGCAGACGCAGTTATTATTCACACAGCTCTGATGATGCACCTCAGGCATGGGCTGACACAGTTATTATTCACACAGCTCTGATGATGCAACTCAGGCACGGGGCTGATGCAGTTATTATTCACACAGCTCTGATGATGCACCTCAGGCACGTGCTCACAGCTGTTATTATTTACACATCTCTGATGATGTGGTGTGGGCAGAGTGTTGAGGGCAGAGGACAGAGTGTTAAGGGCGGAGGGCAGAGTGTTGAGGGCAGAGGGCAGAGGGCAGAGTGTTGAAGGCAGAGTGTTGAGGGCAGAGGGCAGAGTGTTGAGGGCAGAGTGTTGAGGGCAGAGTGCAGAGTGTTGAGGGCAGAGTACAGAGTGTTGAGGGCAGAGTGCAGGGTGTTGAGGGCAGAGGGCAGAGTGTTAAGGGCAGAGTGTTGAGGGCAGAGGGCAGAGTTTTAAGGACAGAGTGTTAAGGGCAGAGGGAAGAGAGTTGAAGGCAGAGGGCAGAGTGTTGAGGGCAGAGGGCAGAATGTTGAGGGCAGAGGGCAGAGTGTTGAGGGCAGTGTTGAGGGCAGAGGGCAGAGTGTTGAGGACAAAGTGTAGAGTGGTGAGGGCAGAGTGTAGAGTGTTGAGGGCAGAGGGCAGAGTGTTGAGGGCAGAGTGTTGAGGGCCGAGTGTAGAGTGTTGAGGGCAGAGTGTTGAGGGCTGAGTGTTGAGGGCAGAGTGTTGGGGGCAGAGGGCAGCGTGTTGAGGGCAGAGGCCAGAGTGTTGAGGGCAGAGTGTTGAGGGCAGAGTGTTGGGGGCAGAGGGCAGCGTGTTGAGGGCAGAGGCTAGAGTGTTGAGGGCAGAGTGTTGAGGGCGGAGGCCAGAGTGTTGAGGGCAGAGGGCAGAGTATTGAGGGCAGAGTGTTGAGGGCAGAGTGTTGAGGATTGAGGGCAGAGTGTTGAGGGCAGAGTGTTGAGGATTGAGGGCAGAGTGTTGAGGGCAGAGTGTTGAGGTCAGAGTGTTGAGGGCAGAGTGTTGAGGATTGAGGGCAGAGTGTTGAGGGCAGAGGGCAGAGTGTTGAGGATTGAAGGCAGAGTGTTGAGGGCAGAGTGTTGAGGGCTGAGGGCAGAGTGCTGAGGGCAGAGGGCAGAGTTCTGATAGTAGAGTTTTGAGGGCAGAGTGTAGAGGGCAGAGTGTTGAGGATTGAGGGCAGAGTTTTGAGGATTGAGGGCAGGGTGTTGAGGGCAGAGTGTTGAGGGCAGAGGGCAGAGGGTTGAGGGCAGAGGACAGAGCGTTGAGGGCAGAGGGCAGAGTGTTCAGGGCAGAGTGTCGAGGGTAGAGTGTTGAGGGCAGAGTATTGGGGGCAGAGGGCAGAGTGTTAAGGACAGAGTGTTAAGGGCAGAGGGAAGAGTGTTGAAGGCAGAGGGCAGAGTGTTGAGGGCAGAGGGCAGAATGTTGAGGGCAGAGGGCAGAGTGTTGAGGGCAGAGTGTTGAGGGCAGAGGGCAGAGTGTTGAGGACAAAGTGTAGAGTGGTGAGGGCAGAGTGTAGAGTGTTGAGGGCAGAGGGCAGAGTGTTGAGGGCAGAGTGTTGAGGGCAGAGTGTAGAGTGTTGAGGGCAGAGTGTTGAGGGCTGAGTGTTGAGGGCAGAGTGTTGGGGGCAGAGGGCAGCGTGTTGAGGGCAGAGGCCAGAGTGTTGAGGGCAGGGTGTTGAGGGCGGAGGCCAGAGTGTTGAGGGCGGAGGCCAGAGTGTTGAGGGCAGAGGGTAGAGTATTGAGGGCAGAGTGTTGAGGGCAGAGTGTTGAGGATTGAGGGCAGAGTGTTGAGGGCAGAGTGTTGAGGATTGAGGGCAGAGTGTTGAGGTCAGAGTGTTGAGGATTGAGGGCAGAGTGTTGAGGTCAGAGTGTTGAGGGCAGAGTGTTGAGGATTGAGGGCAGAGTGTTGAGGGCAGAGGGCAGAGTGTTGAGGATTGAAGGCAGAGTGTTGAGGGCAGAGTGTTGAGGGCTGAGGGCAGAGTGCTGAGGGCAGAGGGCAGAGTTCTGATGGTAGAGTTTTGAGGGCAGAGTGTAGAGGGCAGAGTGTTGAGGATTGAGGGCAGAGTTTTGAGGATTGAGGGCAGGGTGTTGAGGGCAGAGGGCAGAGGGTTGAGGGCAGAGGACAGAGCGTTGAGGGCAGAGGGCAGAGTGTTGAGGGCAGAGTGTCGAGGGTAGAGTGTTGAGGGCAGAGTATTGGGGCAGAGGGCAGAGTGTTGAGGGCAGAGTGTTGAGGGCAGAGTGTTGAGGATTGAGGGCCGAGTGTTGAGGATCGAGGGAAGAGTGTTGAGGGCAGAGTGTTGAGGGCAGAGGGCAGAGTGTTGAGGGCAGAGGGCAGAGTGTTGAGGGCAGAGTGTTGAGGGCAGAGGGTAGAGTTTTTGAGGGCAGGGGGCAGAGTGTTAAGGGCAGATTGTTGAGGGCAGAGGGCAGACTGTTGAGGGCAGAGTGTTGAGGGCAGAGGGCAGAGTGTTGAGGGCAGAGGGCAGAGTGTTGAGGGCAGAGGGCAGAGTGTTGAGGGCAGAGTGTTGAGGGCATAATTTTGAGGATTGAGGGCAGAGTGTTGAGGGCAGAGTGTTGAGGATTGACGGCAGAGTGTTGAGGATTGAGGGCAGAGAGTTTAGGGCAGAGTGTTGAGAGCAGAGTTTTGAGGGCAGAGTGTTGAGGGCAGAGGGCAGAGTGTTGAGGGCAGAGTGTTGAGGGCAGAGTGTTGAGGGCAGAGGGCAGAGTGTTGAGGGCAGAGTGTAGAGGGCAGAGGGTTGAGGGCAGAGTGTTGAGGGCAGAGGGCAGAGTGTTGAGGGAAGAGTGTTGAGGGCAGAGTGTTGAGGGCAGAGCGCAGAGTGTTGAGGGCAGAGTGACAAGGGCAGAGTGTTGAGGGCAGGGTGTTGAGGGCAGAAGGCAGAGTGTTGAGGGCAGAGGAAAGAGTATTGAGGGCAGAGTGCAGAGGGCATAGTGTTGAATACAGAGGGCAGAGTGTTGAGGGCAGAGTGTTGAGGGCAGAGTGTTGAGAGCAGATAGTTGAGGGCAGACGTTTGAGGGCAGAGGGCAGAGTGTTGAGGGCAGAGGGCAGAGTGTTGAGGGCAGAGGGCAGAGTGCAGAGGGCAGAATTTTGAGTGCAGAGGGCAATGTGTTGAGTGCAGAGGGCAGAGTGAGGGCAGAGGGCAGAGTGTTGAGGGCAGAGGGTAAAGTGTTGAGGGCAGAGTATTGGGGGAAGAGGGCAGAGTGTTGAGGGCAGAGTGTTGAGGGCAGAGGGCAGAGTGTTGAGGGCAGAGTGTTGAGGATTGAGGGCCGAGTGTTGAGGATCGAGGGAAGAGTGTTGAGGGCAGAGTGTTGAGGGCAGAGGGCAGAGTGTTGAGGGCAGAGGGCAGAGTGTTGAGGGCAGAGTGTTGAGGGCAGAGGGTAGAGTTTTTGAGGGCAGGGGGCAGAGTGTTAAGGGCAGACTGTTGAGGGCAGAGAGCAGACTGTTGAGGGCAGAGTGTTGAGGGCAGAGGGCAGAGTTTTGAGGGCAGAGGGCAGAGTGTTGAGGGCAGAGGGCAGAGTGTTGAGGGAAGAGGGCAGAGTGTTGAGGGCAGAGTGTTGAGGGCATAATTTTGAGGATTGAGGGCAGAGTGTTGAGGGCAGAGTGATGAGGATTGACGGCAGAGTGTTGAGGATTGAGGGCAGAGTGTTTAGGGCTAAGTGTTGAGAGCAGAGTTTTGAGGGCAGAGTGTTGAGGGCAGAGTGTTGAGGGCAGAGGGCAGAGTGTTGAGGGCAGAGTGTTGAGGGAAGAGTGTTGAGGGCAGAGTGTTGAGGGCAGAAAGTAGAGGGCAGAGGGTTGAGGGCAGAGGGTTGAGGGCAGAGGGCAGAGTGTTGAGGGAAGAGTGTTGATGGCAGAGTGTTGAGGGCAGAGGGCAGAGTGTTGAGGGCAGAGTGACGAGGGCAGAGTGTTGAGGGCAGGGTGTTGAGGGCAGAAGGCAGTGTGTTGAGGGCAGAGGAAAGAGTATTGAGGGCAGAGTGCAATGGGCAGAGTGTTGAGTACAGAGGGCAGAGTGTTGAGTACAGAGGGCAGAGTGTTGAGGGCAGAGTGTTGAGAGCAGAGAGTTGAGGGCAGAGGTTTGAGGGCAGAGGGCAAAGTGTTGAGGGCAGAGGGCAGAGTGTTGAGGGCAGAGGGCAGAGTGTTGAGGGCAGTGCGTTGAGGGCAGAGTGCAGAGGGCAGAGGGCAGAGTGTTGAGGGCAGAGGGCAGAGTGTTGAGGGCAGAGGGCAGAGTGTTGAAGGCAGAGTGTTGTGGGCAGAGTGTTGAGGGCAGAGTATTGAGGGCAGAGGGCAGAGTGTTGAGGGCAGAGTGTTGAGGGCAGAGTGTTGAGGGCAGAGGGTAGAGTTTTTAGGGTAGGGGCAGATTGTTGAGGGTAGATTGTTGAGGGCAGAGGGCAGAGTGTTGAGGGCAGAGGGCAGAGTGTTGAGGGCAGAGTACAGAGTGTTGAGGGCAGAGTGTTGAGGGCAGAGGGCAAAGTGTTGAGGGCAGAGTGTTGAGGGCAGAGTGTTGAGGATTGAGGGCAGAGTGTTGAGGATCGAGGGAAGAGTGTTGAGGGCAGAGTGTTGAGGATTGAGGGCAGAGTGTTGAGGGCAAAGTGTTGAGAACAGAGGGCAGAGTGTTGAGGGCAGAGGCAGAGTGTTGAGGGCAGAGGGCAGAGTGTTGAGGGCAGAGTGTTGAGGATTGAGGGCCAAGTGTTGAGGATCGAGGGAAGAGTGTTGAGGGCAGAGTGTTGAGGGCAGAGGGCAGAGTGTTGAGGGCAGAGGGCAGAGTGTTGAGGGCAGAGTGTTGAGGGCAGAGGGTAGAGTTTTTGAGGGCAGGGGGCAGAGTGTTAAGGGCAGACTGTTGAGGGCAGAGAGCAGACTGTTGAGGGCAGAGTGTTGAGGGCAGAGGGCAGAGTTTTGAGGGCAGAGGGCAGAGTGTTGAGGGCAGAGGGCAGAGTGTTGAGGGAAGAGGGCGGAGTGTTGAGGGCATAATTTTGAGGATTGAGGGCAGAGTGTTGAGGGCAGAGTGATGAGGATTGACGGCAGAGTGTTGAGGATTGAGGGCAGAGTGTTTAGGGCTAGGTGTTGAGAGCAGAGTTTTGAGGGCAGAGTGTTGAGGGCAGAGTGTTGAGGGAAGAGTGTTGAGGGCAGAGTGTTGAGGGCAGAAAGTAGAGGGCAGAGGGTTGAGGGCAGAGGGTTGAGGGCAGAGGGCAGAGTGTTGAGGGAAGAGTGTTGATGGCAGAGTGTTGAGGGCAGAGGGCAGAGTGTTGAGGGCAGAGTGACGAGGGCAGAGTGTTGAGGGCAGGGTGTTGAGGGCAGAAGGCAGTGTGTTGAGGGCAGAGGAAAGAGTATTGAGGGCAGAGTGCAATGGGCAGAGTGTTGAGTACAGAGGGCAGAGTGTTGAGTACAGAGGGCAGAGTGTTGAGGGCAGAGTGTTGAGAGCAGAGAGTTGAGGGCAGAGGTTTGAGGGCAGAGGGCAAAGTGTTGAGGGCAGAGGGCAGAGTGTTGAGGGCAGAGGGCAGAGTGTTGAGGGCAGTGCGTTGAGGGCAGAGTGCAGAGGGCAGAGGGCAGAGTGTTGAGGGCAGAGGGCAGAGTGTTGAGGGCAGAGGGCAGAGTGTTGAAGGCAGAGTGTTGTGGGCAGAGTGTTGAGGGCAGAGTATTGAGGGCAGAGGGCAGAGTGTTGAGGGCAGAGTGTTGAGGGCAGAGTGTTGAGGGCAGAGGGTAGAGTTTTTAGGGTAGGGGCAGATTGTTGAGGGTAGATTGTTGAGGGCAGAGGGCAGAGTGTTGAGGGCAGAGGGCAGAGTGTTGAGGGCAGAGTGCAGAGTGTTGAGGGCAGAGTGTTGAGGGCAGAGGGCAAAGTGTTGAGGGCAGAGTGTTGAGGGCAGAGTGTTGAGGATTGAGGGCAGAGTGTTGAGGATCGAGGGTAGAGTGTTGAGGGCAGAGTGTTGAGGATTGAGGGCAGAGTGTTGAGGGCAAAGTGTTGAGAACAGAGGGCAGAGTGTTGAGGGCAGAGGCAGAGTGTTGAGGGCAGAGGGCAGAGTGTTGAGGGCAGAGTGTGGAGGGCAGAGGGTAGAGTGTTGAGGGCAGTGCGTTGAGGGCAAAGTGCAGAGGGCAGAGGGCAGAGTGTTGAGGGCAGAGGGCAGAGTGTTGAGGGAAGAGTGTTGAGGGCAGAGTGTTGAGGGCAGAGGGTAGAGTGTTGAGGGCAGTGCGTTGAGGGCAGAGTGCAGAGGGCAGAGGGCAGAGTGTTGAGGGCAGAGGGCAGAATTTTGAGTGCAGAGGGCAGAGTGTTGAGTGCAGAGGGCAGAGTGAGGGCAGAGGGCAGAGTGTTGAGGGCAGAGGGTAGAGTGTTGAGGGCAGTGCGTTGAGGGCAGAGTGCAGAGGGCAGAGTGTTGAGGGCAGAGTACAGAGTGTTGAGGGCAGAGTGTTGAGGGCAGAGGGCAAAGTGTTGAGGGCAGAGTGTTGAGGGCAGAGTGTTGAGGATTGAGGGCAGAGTGTTGAGGATCGAGGGAAGAGTGTTGAGGGCAGAGTGTTGAGGATTGAGGGCAGAGTGTTGAGGGCAAAGTGTTGAGAACAGAGGGCAGAGTGTTGAGGGCAGAGGCAGAGTGTTGAGGGCAGAGGGCAGAGTGTTGAGGGCAGAGTGTTGAGGATTGAGGGCCGAGTGTTGAGGATCGAGGGAAGAGTGTTGAGGGCAGAGTGTTGAGGGCAGAGGGCAGAGTGTTGAGGGCAGAGGGCAGAGTGTTGAGGGCAGAGTGTTGAGGGCAGAGGGTAGAGTTTTTGAGGGCAGGGGGCAGAGTGTTAAGGGCAGACTGTTGAGGGCAGAGAGCAGACTGTTGAGGGCAGAGTGTTGAGGGCAGAGGGCAGAGTTTTGAGGGCAGAGGGCAGAGTGTTGAGGGCAGAGGGCAGAGTGTTGAGGGAAGAGGGCAGAGTGTTGAGGGCAGAGTGTTGAGGGCATAATTTTGAGGATTGAGGGCAGAGTGTTGAGGGCAGAGTGATGAGGATTGACGGCAGAGTGTTGAGGATTGAGGGCAGAGTGTTTAGGGCTAAGTGTTGAGAGCAGAGTTTTGAGGGCAGAGTGTTGAGGGCAGAGTGTTGAGGGCAGAGGGCAGAGTGTTGAGGGCAGAGTGTTGAGGGAAGAGTGTTGAGGGCAGAGTGTTGAGGGCAGAAAGTAGAGGGCAGAGGGTTGAGGGCAGAGGGTTGAGGGCAGAGGGCAGAGTGTTGAGGGAAGAGTGTTGATGGCAGAGTGTTGAGGGCAGAGGGCAGAGTGTTGAGGGCAGAGTGACGAGGGCAGAGTGTTGAGGGCAGGGTGTTGAGGGCAGAAGGCAGTGTGTTGAGGGCAGAGGAAAGAGTATTGAGGGCAGAGTGCAATGGGCAGAGTGTTGAGTACAGAGGGCAGAGTGTTGAGTACAGAGGGCAGAGTGTTGAGGGCAGAGTGTTGAGAGCAGAGAGTTGAGGGCAGAGGTTTGAGGGCAGAGGGCAAAGTGTTGAGGGCAGAGGGCAGAGTGTTGAGGGCAGAGGGCAGAGTGTTGAGGGCAGTGCGTTGAGGGCAGAGTGCAGAGGGCAGAGGGCAGAGTGTTGAGGGCAGAGGGCAGAGTGTTGAGGGCAGAGGGCAGAGTGTTGAAGGCAGAGTGTTGTGGGCAGAGTGTTGAGGGCAGAGTATTGAGGGCAGAGGGCAGAGTGTTGAGGGCAGAGTGTTGAGGGCAGAGTGTTGAGGGCAGAGGGTAGAGTTTTTAGGGTAGGGGCAGATTGTTGAGGGTAGATTGTTGAGGGCAGAGGGCAGAGTGTTGAGGGCAGAGGGCAGAGTGTTGAGGGCAGAGTACAGAGTGTTGAGGGCAGAGTGTTGAGGGCAGAGGGCAAAGTGTTGAGGGCAGAGTGTTGAGGGCAGAGTGTTGAGGATTGAGGGCAGAGTGTTGAGGATCGAGGGAAGAGTGTTGAGGGCAGAGTGTTGAGGATTGAGGGCAGAGTGTTGAGGGCAAAGTGTTGAGAACAGAGGGCAGAGTGTTGAGGGCAGAGGCAGAGTGTTGAGGGCAGAGGGCAGAGTGTTGAGGGCAGAGTGTTGAGGATTGAGGGCCAAGTGTTGAGGATCGAGGGAAGAGTGTTGAGGGCAGAGTGTTGAGGGCAGAGGGCAGAGTGTTGAGGGCAGAGGGCAGAGTGTTGAGGGCAGAGTGTTGAGGGCAGAGGGTAGAGTTTTTGAGGGCAGGGGGCAGAGTGTTAAGGGCAGACTGTTGAGGGCAGAGAGCAGACTGTTGAGGGCAGAGTGTTGAGGGCAGAGGGCAGAGTTTTGAGGGCAGAGGGCAGAGTGTTGAGGGCAGAGGGCAGAGTGTTGAGGGAAGAGGGCAGAGTGTTGAGGGCATAATTTTGAGGATTGAGGGCAGAGTGTTGAGGGCAGAGTGATGAGGATTGACGGCAGAGTGTTGAGGATTGAGGGCAGAGTGTTTAGGGCTAGGTGTTGAGAGCAGAGTTTTGAGGGCAGAGTGTTGAGGGCAGAGTGTTGAGGGAAGAGTGTTGAGGGCAGAGTGTTGAGGGCAGAAAGTAGAGGGCAGAGGGTTGAGGGCAGAGGGTTGAGGGCAGAGGGCAGAGTGTTGAGGGAAGAGTGTTGATGGCAGAGTGTTGAGGGCAGAGGGCAGAGTGTTGAGGGCAGAGTGACGAGGGCAGAGTGTTGAGGGCAGGGTGTTGAGGGCAGAAGGCAGTGTGTTGAGGGCAGAGGAAAGAGTATTGAGGGCAGAGTGCAATGGGCAGAGTGTTGAGTACAGAGGGCAGAGTGTTGAGTACAGAGGGCAGAGTGTTGAGGGCAGAGTGTTGAGAGCAGAGAGTTGAGGGCAGAGGTTTGAGGGCAGAGGGCAAAGTGTTGAGGGCAGAGGGCAGAGTGTTGAGGGCAGAGGGCAGAGTGTTGAGGGCAGTGCGTTGAGGGCAGAGTGCAGAGGGCAGAGGGCAGAGTGTTGAGGGCAGAGGGCAGAGTGTTGAGGGCAGAGGGCAGAGTGTTGAAGGCAGAGTGTTGTGGGCAGAGTGTTGAGGGCAGAGTATTGAGGGCAGAGGGCAGAGTGTTGAGGGCAGAGTGTTGAGGGCAGAGTGTTGAGGGCAGAGGGTAGAGTTTTTAGGGTAGGGGCAGATTGTTGAGGGTAGATTGTTGAGGGCAGAGGGCAGAGTGTTGAGGGCAGAGGGCAGAGTGTTGAGGGCAGAGTGCAGAGTGTTGAGGGCAGAGTGTTGAGGGCAGAGGGCAAAGTGTTGAGGGCAGAGTGTTGAGGGCAGAGTGTTGAGGATTGAGGGCAGAGTGTTGAGGATCGAGGGTAGAGTGTTGAGGGCAGAGTGTTGAGGATTGAGGGCAGAGTGTTGAGGGCAAAGTGTTGAGAACAGAGGGCAGAGTGTTGAGGGCAGAGGCAGAGTGTTGAGGGCAGAGGGCAGAGTGTTGAGGGCAGAGTGTGGAGGGCAGAGGGTAGAGTGTTGAGGGCAGTGCGTTGAGGGCAAAGTGCAGAGGGCAGAGGGCAGAGTGTTGAGGGCAGAGGGCAGAGTGTTGAGGGAAGAGTGTTGAGGGCAGAGTGTTGAGGGCAGAGGGTAGAGTGTTGAGGGCAGTGCGTTGAGGGCAGAGTGCAGAGGGCAGAGGGCAGAGTGTTGAGGGCAGAGGGCAGAATTTTGAGTGCAGAGGGCAGAGTGTTGAGTGCAGAGGGCAGAGTGAGGGCAGAGGGCAGAGTGTTGAGGGCAGAGGGTAGAGTGTTGAGGGCAGTGCGTTGAGGGCAGAGTGCAGAGGGCAGAGTGTTGAGGGCAGAGTACAGAGTGTTGAGGGCAGAGTGTTGAGGGCAGAGGGCAAAGTGTTGAGGGCAGAGTGTTGAGGGCAGAGTGTTGAGGATTGAGGGCAGAGTGTTGAGGATCGAGGGAAGAGTGTTGAGGGCAGAGTGTTGAGGATTGAGGGCAGAGTGTTGAGGGCAAAGTGTTGAGAACAGAGGGCAGAGTGTTGAGGGCAGAGGCAGAGTGTTGAGGGCAGAGGGCAGAGTGTTGAGGGCAGAGTGTTGAGGATTGAGGGCCGAGTGTTGAGGATCGAGGGAAGAGTGTTGAGGGCAGAGTGTTGAGGGCAGAGGGCAGAGTGTTGAGGGCAGAGGGCAGAGTGTTGAGGGCAGAGTGTTGAGGGCAGAGGGTAGAGTTTTTGAGGGCAGGGGGCAGAGTGTTAAGGGCAGACTGTTGAGGGCAGAGAGCAGACTGTTGAGGGCAGAGTGTTGAGGGCAGAGGGCAGAGTTTTGAGGGCAGAGGGCAGAGTGTTGAGGGCAGAGGGCAGAGTGTTGAGGGAAGAGGGCAGAGTGTTGAGGGCAGAGTGTTGAGGGCATAATTTTGAGGATTGAGGGCAGAGTGTTGAGGGCAGAGTGATGAGGATTGACGGCAGAGTGTTGAGGATTGAGGGCAGAGTGTTTAGGGCTAAGTGTTGAGAGCAGAGTTTTGAGGGCAGAGTGTTGAGGGCAGAGGGCAGAGTGTTGAGGGCAGAGTGTTGAGGGAAGAGTGTTGAGGGCAGAGTGTTGAGGGCAGAAAGTAGAGGGCAGAGGGTTGAGGGCAGAGGGTTGAGGGCAGAGGGCAGAGTGTTGAGGGAAGAGTGTTGATGGCAGAGTGTTGAGGGCAGAGGGCAGAGTGTTGAGGGCAGAGTGACGAGGGCAGAGTGTTGAGGGCAGGGTGTTGAGGGCAGAAGGCAGTGTGTTGAGGGCAGAGGAAAGAGTATTGAGGGCAGAGTGCAATGGGCAGAGTGTTGAGTACAGAGGGCAGAGTGTTGAGTACAGAGGGCAGAGTGTTGAGGGCAGAGTGTTGAGAGCAGAGAGTTGAGGGCAGAGGTTTGAGGGCAGAGGGCAAAGTGTTGAGGGCAGAGGGCAGAGTGTTGAGGGCAGAGGGCAGAGTGTTGAGGGCAGTGCGTTGAGGGCAGAGTGCAGAGGGCAGAGGGCAGAGTGTTGAGGGCAGAGGGCAGAGTGTTGAGGGCAGAGGGCAGAGTGTTGAAGGCAGAGTGTTGTGGGCAGAGTGTTGAGGGCAGAGTATTGAGGGCAGAGGGCAGAGTGTTGAGGGCAGAGTGTTGAGGGCAGAGTGTTGAGGGCAGAGGGTAGAGTTTTTAGGGTAGGGGCAGATTGTTGAGGGTAGATTGTTGAGGGCAGAGGGCAGAGTGTTGAGGGCAGAGGGCAGAGTGTTGAGGGCAGAGTGCAGAGTGTTGAGGGCAGAGTGTTGAGGGCAGAGGGCAAAGTGTTGAGGGCAGAGTGTTGAGGGCAGAGTGTTGAGGATTGAGGGCAGAGTGTTGAGGATCGAGGGTAGAGTGTTGAGGGCAGAGTGTTGAGGATTGAGGGCAGAGTGTTGAGGGCAAAGTGTTGAGAACAGAGGGCAGCGTGTTGAGGGCAGAGGCAGAGTGTTGAGGGCAGAGGGCAGAGTGTTGAGGGCAGAGTGTGGAGGGCAGAGGGTAGAGTGTTGAGGGCAGTGCGTTGAGGGCAGAGTGCAGAGGGCAGAGGGCAGAGTGTTGAGGGCAGAGTGTTGAGGGAAGAGTGTTGAGGGCAGAGTGTTGAGGGCAGAGGGTAGAGTGTTGAGGGCAGTGCGTTGAGGGCAGAGTGCAGAGGGCAGAGGGCAGAGTGTTGAGGGCAGAGGGCAGAATTTTGAGTGCAGAGGGCAGAGTGTTGAGTGCAGAGGGAAGAGTGAGGGCAGAGGGCAGAGTGTTGAGGGCAGAGGGTAGAGTGTTGAGGGCAGTGCGTTGAGGGCAGAGTGCAGAGGGCAGAGTGTTGAGGGCAGAGTGTTGAGGGCAGAGGGCAGAGTGTTGAAGGCAGAGTGCAGAGGGCAGAGTGTTGTGGGCAGAGTGTTGAGGGCAGAGTATTGAGGGCAGAGGGCAGAATGTTGAGGGCAGAGTGTTGAGGGCAGAGTGTTGAGGGCAGAGGGTAGAGTTTTTAGGGTAGGGGCATATTGTTGAGGGTAGATTGTTGAGGGCAGAGGGCAGAGTGTTGAGGGCAGAGGGCAGAGTGTTGAGGGCAGAGGGCAGAGTGTTGAGTGCAGAGTGTTGAGGGCAGAGGGCAAAGTGTTGAGGGCAGAGTGTTGAGGGCAGAGTGTTGAGGATTGAGGGCAGAGGGTAGAGTTTTTGAGGGCAGGGGGCAGAGTGTTAAGGGCAGATTGTTGAGGGCAGAGGGCAGACTGTTGAGGGCAGAGTGTTGAGGGCAGAGGGCAGAGTGTTGAGGGCAGAGGGCAGAGTGTTGAGGGCAGAGGGCAGAGTGTTGAGGGCAGAGTGTTGAGGGCATAATTTTGATGATTGAGGGCAGAGTGTTGAGGGCAGAGTGTTGAGGATTGACGGCAGAGTGTTGAGGATTGAGGGCAGAGTGTTTAGGGCAGAGTGTTGAGGGCAGAGGGCAGAGTGTTGAGGGCAGAGTGTTGAGGGAAGAGTGTTGAGGGCAGAGGGCAGAGTGTTGAGGGCAGAGTGTAGAGGGCAGAGGGTTGAGGGCAGAGTGTTGAGGGCAGAGGGCAGAGTGTTGAGGGAAGAGTGTTGAGGGCAGAGTGTTGAGGGCAGAGCGCAGAGTGTTGAGGGCAGAGTGATGAGGGCAGAGTGTTGAGGGCAGAGCGCAGAGTGTTGAGGGCAGAGTGATGAGGGCAGAGTGTTGAGGGCAGGGTGTTGAGGGCAGAAGGCAGAGTGTTGAGGGCAGAGTGCAGAGGGCAGAGTGTTGAGTACAGAGGGCAGAGTGTTGAGGGCAGAGTGTTGAGGGCAGAGTATTGAGAGCAGAGAGTTGAGGGCAGACGTTTGAGGGCAGAGGGCAGAGTGTTGAGGGCAGAGGGCAGAGTGTTGAGGGCAGAGGGCAGAGTGCAGAGGGCAGAATTTTGAGTGCAGAGGGAAATGTGTTGAGTGCAGAGGGCAGAGTGAGGGCAGAGGGCAGAGTGTTGAGGGCAGAGGGTAAAGTGTTGAGGGCAGAGTATTGGGGGCAGAGGGCAGAGTGTTGAGGGCAGAGTGTTGAGGGCAGAGGGCAGAGTGTTGAGGGCAGAGTGTTGAGGATTGAGGGCCGAGTGTTGAGGATCGAGGGAAGAGTGTTGAGGGCAGAGGGTAGAGTTTTTGAGGGCAGGGGGCAGAGTGTTAAGGGCAGATTGTTGAGGGCAGAGGGCAGACAGTTAAGGGCAGAGTGTTAAGGGCACAGGGCAGAGTGTTGAGGGCAGAGGGCAGAGTGTTGAGGGCAGAGGGCAGAGTGTTGAGGGAAGAGGGCAGAGTGTTGAGGGCAGAGGGTTGAGGGCATAATTTTGAGGATTGATGGCAGAGTGTTGAGGGCAGAGGTTTGAGGGCAGAGTGTAGAGGGCAGAGTGTTGAAGGCAGAGTGCAGAGGGCAGAGTGTTGTGGGCAGAGTGTTGAGGGCAGAGTATTGAGTGCAGAGGGCAGAGTGTTGAGGGCAGAGTGTTGAGGGAAGAGTGTTGAGGGCAGAGTGTTGAGGGCAGAAAGTATAGGGCAGAGGGTTGAGGGCAGAGGGTTGATGGCAGAGGGCAGAGTGTTGAGGGAAGAGTGTTGAGGGCAGAGTGTTGAGGGCAGAGTGTTGAGGGCAGAGGGCAGAGTGTTGAGGGCAGAGGGCAAAGTGTTGAGGGCAGAGTGTTGAGGGCAGAGTGTTGAGGATTGAGGGCAGAGTGTTGAGGATCGAGGGAAGAGTGTTGAGGGCAGAGTGTTGAGGATTGAGGGCAGAGTGTTGAGGGCAAAGTGTTGAGAACAGAGGGCAGAGTGTTGAGGGCAGAGGCAGAGTGTTGAGGGCAGAGGGCAGAGTGTTGAGGGCAGAGTGTTGAGGGCAGAGTGTTGAGGGCAGAGGGTAGAGTGTTGAGGGCAGTGCGTTGAGGGCAGAGTGCAGAGGGCAGAGGGCAGAGTGTTGAGGGCAGAGTGTTGAGGGCAGAGTGTTGAGGGCAGAGTGTTGAGGGCAGAGGGTAGAGTGTTGAGGGCAGTGCGTTGAGGGCAGAGTGCAGAGGGCAGAGGGCAGAGTGTTGAGGGCAGAGGGCAGAATTCTGAGTGCAGAGGGCAGAGTGTTGAGTGCAGAGGGCAGAGTGAGGGCAGAGGGCAGAGTGTTGAGGGCAGAGGGTAGAGTGTTGAGGGCAGTGCGTTGAGGGCAGAATGCAGAGTGCAGAGGGCAGAGGGCAGAGTGTTGAGGGCAGAGTGTTGAGGGCAGAGTGTTGAAGGCAGAGTGCAGAGGGCAGAGTGTTGTGGGCAGAGTGTTGAGGGAAGAGTGTTGAGGGCAGAGTGTTGAGGGCAGAGGGCAGAGTGTTGAGGGCAGAGGGTAGAGTGTTGAGGGCAGTGCGTTGAGGGCAGAGTGCAGAGGGCAGAGTGTTGAGGGCAGAGGGCAGAGTGTTGAGGGAAGAGTGTTGAGGGCAGAGTGTTGAGGGCAGAGGGTAGAGTGTTGAGGGCAGTGCGTTGAGGGCAGAGTGCAGAGGGCAGAGGGCAGAGTGTTGAGGGCAGAGGGCAGAATTTTGAGTGCAGAGGGCAGAGTGTTGAGTGCAGAGGGCAGAGTGAGGGCAGAGGGCAGAGTGTTGAGGGCAGAGGGTAGAGTGTTGAGGGCAGTGCGTTGAGGGCAGAGTGCAGAGGGCAGAGTGTTGAGGGCAGAGTGTTGAGGGCAGAGGGCAGAGTGTTGAAGGCAGAGTGCAGAGGGCAAAGTGTTGTGGGCAGAGTGTTGAGGGCAGAGTATTGAGGGCAGAGGGCAGAGTGTTGAGGGCAGAGTGTTGAGGGCAGAGGGTAGAGTTTTTAGGGTAGGGGCATATTGTTGAGGGTAGATTGTTGAGGGCAGAGGGCAGAGTGTTGAAGGCAGAGGGTTGAGGGCAGAGGGCAGAGTGTTGAGGGCAGAGTGTTGAGGGCAGAGGGCAAAGTATTGAGGGCAGAGTGTTGAGGGCAGAGTGTTGAGGATTGAGGGCAGAGGGTAGAGTTTTTGAGGAGAGGGGGCAAAGTGTTAAGGGCAGATTGTTGAGGGCAGAGGGCAGACTGTTGAGGGCAGAGTGTTGAGGGCAGAGGGCAGAGTGTTGAGGGCAGAGGGCAGAGTGTTGCGGGCAGAGGGCAGAGTGTTGAGGGCAGAGTGTTGAGGGCATAATTTTGAGGATTGAGGGCAGAGTGTTGAGGGCAGAGTGTTGAGGATTGACGGCAGAGTGTTGAGGATTGAGGGCAGAGTGTTTAGGGCAGAGTGTTGAGAGCAGAGTTTTGAGGGCAGAGTGTTGAGGGCAGAGTGTTGAGGGCAGAGGGCAGAGTGTTGAGGGCAGAGTGTTGAGGGAAGAGTGTTGAGGGCAGAGGGCAGAGTGTTGAGGGCAGAGTGTAGAGGGCAGAGGGTTGAGGGCAGAGTGTTGAGGGCAGAGGGCAGAGTGTTGAGGGAAGAGTGTTGAGGGCAGAGTGTTGAGGGCAGAGCGCAGAGTGTTGAGGGCAGAGTGATGAGGGCAGAGTGTTGAGGGCAGGGTGTTGAGGGCAGAAGGCAGAGTGTTGAGGGCAGAGTGTTGAGGGCAAAGGGGAGAGTTTTTAGGGTAGGGGCATATTGTTGAGGGTAGATTGTTGAGGGCAGAGGGCAGAGTGTTGAAGGCAGAGGGTTGAGGGCAGAGGGCAGAGTGTTGAGGGCAGAGTGTTGAGGGCAGAGGGCAAAGTATTGAGGGCAGAGTGTTGAGGGCAGAGTGTTGAGGATTGAGGGCAGAGGGTAGAGTTTTTGAGGAGAGGGGGCAAAGTGTTAAGGGCAGATTGTTGAGGGCAGAGGGCAGACTGTTGAGGGCAGAGTGTTGAGGGCAGAGGGCAGAGTGTTGAGGGCAGAGGGCAGAGTGTTGCGGGCAGAGGGCAGAGTGTTGAGGGCAGAGTGTTGAGGGCATAATTTTGAGGATTGAGGGCAGAGTGTTGAGGGCAGAGTGTTGAGGATTGACGGCAGAGTGTTGAGGATTGAGGGCAGAGTGTTTAGGGCAGAGTGTTGAGAGCAGAGTTTTGAGGGCAGAGTGTTGAGGGCAGAGTGTTGAGGGCAGAGGGCAGAGTGTTGAGGGCAGAGTGTTGAGGGAAGAGTGTTGAGGGCAGAGGGCAGAGTGTTGAGGGCAGAGTGTAGAGGGCAGAGGGTTGAGGGCAGAGTGTTGAGGGCAGAGGGCAGAGTGTTGAGGGAAGAGTGTTGAGGGCAGAGTGTTGAGGGCAGAGCGCAGAGTGTTGAGGGCAGAGTGATGAGGGCAGAGTGTTGAGGGCAGGGTGTTGAGGGCAGAAGGCAGAGTGTTGAGGGCAGAGTGCAGAGGGCAGAGTGATGAGGGCAGAGTGTTGAGGGCAGGGTGTTGAGGGCAGAAGGCAGAGTGTTGAGGGCAGAGTGCAGAGGGCAGAGTGTTGAGTACAGAGGGCAGAGTGTTGAGGGCAGAGTGTTGAGGGCAGAGTATTGAGAGCAGAGAGTTGAGGGCAGACGTTTGAGGGCAGAGGGCAGAGTGTTGAGGGCAGAGGGCAGAGTGTTGAGGGCAGAGTGTTGAGGATTGACGGCAGAGTGTTGAGGATTGAGGGCAGAGTGTTTAGGGCAGAGTGTTGAGGGCAGAGGGCAGAGTGTTGAGGGAAGAGTGTTGAGGGAAGAGTGTTGAGGGCAGAGGGCAGAGTGTTGAGGGCAGAGTGTAGAGGGCAGAGGGTTGAGGGCAGAGTGTTGAGGGCAGAGGGCAGAGTGTTGTGGGAAGAGTGTTGAGGGCAGAGTGTTGAGGGCAGAGCGCAGAGTGTTGAGGGCAGAGTGATGAGGGCAGAGTGTTGAGGGCAGAGCGCAGAGTGTTGAGGGCAGAGTGTTGAGTACAGAGGGCAGAGTGTTGAGGGCAGAGTGTTGAGGGCAGAGTATTGAGAGCAGAGAGTTGAGGGCAGACGTTTGAGGGCAGAGGGCAGAGTGTTGAGGGCAGAGGGCAGAGTGTTGAGGGCAGAGGGCAGAGTGCAGAGGGCAGAATTTTGAGTGCAGAGGGAAATGTGTTGAGTGCAGAGGGCAGAGTGAGGGCAGAGGGCAGAGTGTTGAGGGCAGAGGGTAAAGTTTTGAGGGCAGAGTATTGGGGGCAGAGGGCAGAGTGTTGAGGGCAGAGTGTTGAGGGCAGAGGGCAGAGTGTTGAGGGCAGAGTGTTGAGGATTGAGGGCCGAGTGTTGAGGATCGAGGGAAGAGTGTTGAGGGCAGAGGGTAGAGTTTTTGAGGGCAGGGGGCAGAGTGTTAAGGGCAGATTGTTGAGGGCAGAGGGCAGACAGTTAAGGGCAGAGTGTTAAGGGCACAGGGCAGAGTGTTGAGGGCAGAGGGCAGAGTGTTGAGGGCAGAGGGCAGAGTGTTGAGGGAAGAGGGCAGAGTGTTGAGGGCAGAGGGTTGAGGGCATAATTTTGAGGATTGATGGCAGAGTGTTGAGGGCAGAGTGTTGAGGGCAGAGTGTTGAGGGCAGAGGGCAGAGGGCAGAGTGTTGAGGGCAGAGTGACGAGGGCAGAGTGTTGAGGGCAGGGTGTTGAGGGCAGAAGGCAGTGTGTTGAGGGCAGAGGAAAGAGTATTGAGGGCAGAGTGAAATGGGCAGAGTGTTGAGTACAGAGGGCAGAGTGTTGAGTACAGAGGGCAGAGTGTTGAGGGCAGAGTGTTGAGAGCAGAGAGTTGAGGGCAGAGGTTTGAGGGCAGAGGGCAAAGTGTTGAGGGCAGAGTGTTGAGGGCAGAGGGCAGAGTGTTGAGGGCAGTGCGTTGAGGGCAGAGTGCAGAGGGCAGAGGGCAGAGTGTTGAGGGCAGAGTGTAGAGGGCAGAGTGTTGAAGGCAGAGTGCAGAGGGCAGAGTGTTGTGGGCAGAGTGTTGAGGGCAGAGTATTGAGTGCAGAGGGCAGAGTGTTGAGGGCAGAGTGTTGAGGGCAGAGGGTAGAGTTTTTAGGGTAGGGGCAGATTGTTGAGGGTAGATTGTTGAGGGCAGAGGGCAGAGTGTTGAGGGCAGAGGGCAGAGTGTTGAGGGCAGAGGGCAGAGTGTTGAGGGCAGAGTGTTGAGGGCAGAGGGCAAAGTGTTGAAGGCAGAGTGTTGAGGGCAGAGTGTTGAGGATTGAGGGCAGAGTGTTGAGGATCGAGGGAAGAGTGTTGAGGGCAGAGTGTTGAGGATTGAGGGCAGAGTGTTGAGGGCAAAGTGTTGAGAACAGAGGGCAGAGTGTTGAGGGCAGAGGCAGAGTGTTGAGGGCAGAGGGCAGAGTGTTGAGGGCAGAGTGTTGAGGGCAGAGTGTTGAGGGCAGAGGGTAGAGTGTTGAGGGCAGTGCGTTGAGGGCAGAGTGCAGAGGGCAGAGGGCAGAGTGTTGAGGGCAGAGTGTTGAGGGCAGAGTGTTGAGGGCAGAGTGTTGAGGGCAGAGGGTAGAGTGTTGAGGGCAGTGCGTTGAGGGCAGAGTGCAGAGGGCAGAGGGCAGAGTGTTGAGGGCAGAGGGCAGAATTCTGAGTGCAGAGGGCAGAGTGTTGAGTGCAGAGGGCAGAGTGAGGGCAGAGGGCAGAGTGTTGAGGGCAGAGGGTAGAGTGTTGAGGGCAGTGCGTTGAGGGCAGAATGCAGAGTGCAGAGGGCAGAGGGCAGAGTGTTGAGGGCAGAGTGTTGAGGGCAGAGTGTTGAAGGCAGAGTGCAGAGGGCAGAGTGTTGTGGGCAGAGTGTTGAGGGAAGAGTGTTGAGGGCAGAGTGTTGAGGGCAGAGGGCAGAGTGTTGAGGGCAGAGGGTAGAGTGTTGAGGGCAGTGCGTTGAGGGCAGAGTGCAGAGGGCAGAGTGTTGAGGGCAGAGGGCAGAGTGTTGAGGGAAGAGTGTTGAGGGCAGAGTGTTGAGGGCAGAGGGTAGAGTGTTGAGGGCAGTGCGTTGAGGGCAGAGTGCAGAGGGCAGAGGGCAGAGTGTTGAGGGCAGAGGGCAGAATTTTGAGTGCAGAGGGCAGAGTGTTGAGTGCAGAGGGCAGAGTGAGGGCAGAGGGCAGAGTGTTGAGGGCAGAGGGTAGAGTGTTGAGGGCAGTGCGTTGAGGGCAGAGTGCAGAGGGCAGAGTGTTGAGGGCAGAGTGTTGAGGGCAGAGGGCAGAGTGTTGAAGGCAGAGTGCAGAGGGCAAAGTGTTGTGGGCAGAGTGTTGAGGGCAGAGTATTGAGGGCAGAGGGCAGAGTGTTGAGGGCAGAGTGTTGAGGGCAGAGTGTTGAGGGCAGAGGGTAGAGTTTTTAGGGCAGGGGCATATTGTTGAGGGTAGATTGTTGAGGGCAGAGGGCAGAGTGTTGAAGGCAGAGGGTAGAGTGTTGAGGGCAGAGGGCAGAGTGTTGAGGGCAGAGTGTTGAGGGCAGAGGGCAAAGTATTGAGGGCAGAGTGTTGAGGGCAGAGTGTTGAGGATTGAGGGCAGAGGGTAGAGTTTTTGAGGAGAGGGGGCAGAGTGTTAAGGGCAGATTGTTGAGGGCAGAGGGCAGACTGTTGAGGGCAGAGTGTTGAGGGCAGAGGGCAGAGTGTTGAGGGCAGAGGGCAGAGTGTTGCGGGCAGAGGGCAGAGTGTTGAGGGCAGAGTGTTGAGGGCATAATTTTGAGGATTGAGGGCAGAGTGTTGAGGGCAGAGTGTTGAGGATTGACGGCAGAGTGTTGAGGATTGAGGGCAGAGTGTTTAGGGCAGAGTGTTGAGAGCAGAGTTTTGAGGGCAGAGTGTTGAGGGCAGAGTGTTGAGGGCAGAGGGCAGAGTGTTGAGGGCAGAGTGTTGAGGGAAGAGTGTTGAGGGCAGAGGGCAGAGTGTTGAGGGCAGAGTGTAGAGGGCAGAGGGTTGAGGGCAGAGTGTTGAGGGCAGAGGGCAGAGTGTTGAGGGAAGAGTGTTGAGGGCAGAGTGTTGAGGGCAGAGCGCAGAGTGTTGAGGGCAGAGTGATGAGGGCAGAGTGTTGAGGGCAGGGTGTTGAGGGCAGAAGGCAGAGTGTTGAGGGCAGAGTGCAGAGGGCAGAGTGTTGAGTACAGAGGGCAGAGTGTTGAGGGCAGAGTGTTGAGGGCAGAGTATTGAGAGCAGAGAGTTGAGGGCAGACGTTTGAGGGCAGAGGGCAGAGTGTTGAGGGCAGAGGGCAGAGTGTTGAGGGCAGAGGGCAGAGTGCAGAGGGCAGAATTTTGAGTGCAGAGGGAAATGTGTTGAGTGCAGAGGGCAGAGTGAGGGTAGAGGGCAGAGTGTTGAGGGCAGAGGGTAAAGTTTTGAGGGCAGAGTATTGGGGGCAGAGGGCAGAGTGTTGAGGGCAGAGTGTTGAGGGCAGAGGGCAGAGTGTTGAGGGCAGAGTGTTGAGGATTGAGGGCCGAGTGTTGAGGATCGAGGGAAGAGTGTTGAGGGCAGAGGGTAGAGTTTTTGAGGGCAGGGGGCAGAGTGTTAAGGGCAGATTGTTGAGGGCAGAGGGCAGACAGTTAAGGGCAGAGTGTTAAGGGCACAGGGCAGAGTGTTGAGGGCAGAGGGCAGAGTGTTGAGGGCAGAGGGCAGAGTGTTGAGGGAAGAGGGCAGAGTGTTGAGGGCAGAGGGTTGAGGGCATAATTTTGAGGATTGATGGCAGAGTGTTGAGGGCAGAGTGTTGAGGATTGACCGCAGAGTGTTGAGGATTGAGGGCAGAGTGTTTAGGGCTGGGTGTTGAGAGCAGAGTTTTGAGGGCAGAGTGTTGAGGGCAGAGTGTTGAGGGCAGAGGGCAGAGTGTTGAGGGCAGAGTGTTGAGGGAAGAGTGTTGAGGGCAGAGTGTTGAGGGCAGAAAGTATAGGGCAGAGGGTTGAGGGCAGAGGGTTGATGGCAGAGGGCAGAGTGTTGAGGGAAGAGTGTTTAGGGCAGAGTGTTGAGGGCAGAGTGTTGAGGGCAGAGGGCAGAGGGCAGAGTGTTGAGGGCAGAGTGACGAGGGCAGAGTGTTGAGGGCAGGGTGTTGAGGGCAGAAGGCAGTGTGTTGAGGGCAGAGGAAAGAGTATTGAGGGCAGAGTGAAATGGGCAGAGTGTTGAGTACAGAGGGCAGAGTGTTGAGTACAGAGGGCAGAGTGTTGAGGGCAGAGTGTTGAGAGCAGAGAGTTGAGGGCAGAGGTTTGAGGGCAGAGGGCAAAGTGTTGAGGGCAGAGGGCAGAGTGTTGAGGGCAGTGCATTGAGGGCAGAGGGTTGATGGCAGAGGGCAGAGTGTTGAGGGAAGAGTGTTGAGGGCAGAGTGTTGAGGGCAGAGTGTTGAGGGCAGAGGGCAGAGTGTTGAGGGCAGAGGGCAGAGTGTTGAGGGCAGAGTGTTGAGGGAAGAGGGCAGAGTGTTGAGGGCAGAGTGTTGAGGGCATAATTTTGAGGATTGATGGCAGAGTGTTGAGGGCAGAGTGTTGAGGATTGACGGCAGAGTGTTGAGGATTGAGGGCAGAGTGTTTAGGGCTGAGTGTTGAGAGCAGAGTTTTGAGGGCAGAGTGTTGAGGGCAGAGTGTTGAGGGCAGAGGGCAGAGTGTTGAGGGCAGAGTGTTGAGGGAAGAGTGTTGAGGGCAGAGTGTTGAGGGCAGAAAGTATAGGGCAGAGGGTTGAGGGCAGAGGGTTGATGGCAGAGGGCAGAGTGTTGAGGGAAGAGTGTTGAGGGCAGAGTGTTGAGGGCAGAGTATTGAGTGCAGAGGGCAGAGTGTTGAGGGCAGAGTGTTGAGGGCAGAGGGTAGAGTTTTTAGGGTAGGGGCAGATTGTTGAGGGTAGATTGTTGAGGGCAGAGGGCAGAGTGTTGAGGGCAGAGGGCAGAGTGTTGAGGGCAGAGGGCAGAGTGTTGAGGGCAGAGTGTTGAGGGCAGAGGGCAAAGTGTTGAGGGCAGAGTGTTGAGGGCAGAGTGTTGAGGATTGAGGGCAGAGTGTTGAGGATCGAGGGAAGAGTGTTGAGGGCAGAGTGTTGAGGATTGAGGGCAGAGTGTTGAGGGCAAAGTGTTGAGAACAGAGGGCAGAGTGTTGAGGGCAGAGGCAGAGTGTTGAGGGCAGAGGGCAGAGTGTTGAGGGCAGAGTGTTGAGGGCAGAGTGTTGAGGGCAGAGGGTAGAGTGTTGAGGGCAGTGCGTTGAGGGCAGAGTGCAGAGGGCAGAGGGCAGAGTGTTGAGGGCAGAGTGTTGAGGGCAGAGTGTTGAGGGCAGAGTGTTGAGGGCAGAGGGTAGAGTGTTGAGGGCAGTGCGTTGAGGGCAGAGTGCAGAGGGCAGAGGGCAGAGTGTTGAGGGCAGAGGGCAGAATTCTGAGTGCAGAGGGCAGAGTGTTGAGTGCAGAGGGCAGAGTGAGGGCAGAGGGCAGAGTGTTGAGGGCAGAGGGTAGAGTGTTGAGGGCAGTGCGTTGAGGGCAGAATGCAGAGTGCAGAGGGCAGAGGGCAGAGTGTTGAGGGCAGAGTGTTGAGGGCAGAGTGTTGAAGGCAGAGTGCAGAGGGCAGAGTGTTGTGGGCAGAGTGTTGAGGGAAGAGTGTTGAGGGCAGAGTGTTGAGGGCAGAGGGCAGAGTGTTGAGGGCAGAGGGTAGAGTGTTGAGGGCAGTGCGTTGAGGGCAGAGTGCAGAGGGCAGAGTGTTGAGGGCAGAGGGCAGAGTGTTGAGGGAAGAGTGTTGAGGGCAGAGTGTTGAGGGCAGAGGGTAGAGTGTTGAGGGCAGTGCGTTGAGGGCAGAGGGCAGAGGGCAGAGTGTTGAGGGCAGAGGGCAGAATTTTGAGTGCAGAGGGCAGAGTGTTGAGTGCAGAGGGCAGAGTGAGGGCAGAGGGCAGAGTGTTGAGGGCAGAGGGTAGAGTGTTGAGGGCAGTGCGTTGAGGGCAGAGTGCAGAGGGCAGAGTGTTGAGGGCAGAGTGTTGAGGGCAGAGGGCAGAGTGTTGAAGGCAGAGTGCAGAGGGCAAAGTGTTGTGGGCAGAGTGTTGAGGGCAGAGTATTGAGGGCAGAGGGCAGAGTGTTGAGGGCAGAGTGTTGAGGGCAGAGTGTTGAGGGCAGAGGGTAGAGTTTTTAGGGTAGGGGCATATTGTTGAGGGTAGATTGTTGAGGGCAGAGGGCAGAGTGTTGAAGGCAGAGGGTAGAGTGTTGAGGGCAAAGGGCAGAGTGTTGAGGGCAGAGTGTTGAGGGCAGAGGGCAAAGTATTGAGGGCAGAGTGTTGAGGGCAGAGTGTTGAGGATTGAGGGCAGAGGGTAGAGTTTTTGAGGAGAGGGGGCAGAGTGTTAAGGGCAGATTGTTGAGGGCAGAGGGCAGACTGTTGAGGGCAGAGTGTTGAGGGCAGAGGGCAGAGTGTTGAGGGCAGAGGGCAGAGTGTTGCGGGCAGAGGGCAGAGTGTTGAGGGCAGAGTGTTGAGGGCATAATTTTGAGGATTGAGGGCAGAGTGTTGAGGGCAGAGTGTTGAGGATTGACGGCAGAGTGTTGAGGATTGAGGGCAGAGTGTTTAGGGCAGAGTGTTGAGAGCAGAGTTTTGAGGGCAGAGTGTTGAGGGCAGAGTGTTGAGGGCAGAGGGCAGAGTGTTGAGGGCAGAGTGTTGAGGGAAGAGTGTTGAGGGCAGAGGGCAGAGTGTTGAGGGCAGAGTGTAGAGGGCAGAGGGTTGAGGGCAGAGTGTTGAGGGCAGAGGGCAGAGTGTTGAGGGAAGAGTGTTGAGGGCAGAGTGTTGAGGGCAGAGCGCAGAGTGTTGAGGGCAGAGTGATGAGGGCAGAGTGTTGAGGGCAGGGTGTTGAGGGCAGAAGGCAGAGTGTTGAGGGCAGAGTGCAGAGGGCAGAGTGATGAGGGCAGAGTGTTGAGGGCAGGGTGTTGAGGGCAGAAGGCAGAGTGCAGAGGGCAGAGTGTTGAGTACAGAGGGCAGAGTGTTGAGGGCAGAGTGTTGAGGGCAGAGTATTGAGAGCAGAGAGTTGAGGGCAGACGTTTGAGGGCAGAGGGCAGAGTGTTGAGGGCAGAGGGCAGAGTGTTGAGGGCAGAGTGTTGAGGATTGACGGCAGAGTGTTGAGGATTGAGGGCAGAGTGTTTAGGGCAGAGTGTTGAGGGCAGAGGGCAGAGTGTTGAGGGCAGAGGGCAGAGTGTTGCGGGCAGAGGGCAGAGTGTTGAGGGCAGAGTGTTGAGGGCATAATTTTGAGGATTGAGGGCAGAGTGTTGAGGGCAGAGTGTTGAGGATTGACGGCAGAGTGTTGAGGATTGAGGGCAGAGTGTTTAGGGCAGAGTGTTGAGAGCAGAGTTTTGAGGGCAGAGTGTTGAGGGCAGAGTGTTGAGGGCAGAGGGCAGAGTGTTGAGAGCAGAGTTTTGAGGGCAGAGTGTTGAGGGCAGAGTGTTGAGGGCAGAGGGCAGAGTGTTGAGGGCAGAGTGTTGAGGGAAGAGTGTTGAGGGCAGAGGGCAGAGTGTTGAGGGCAGAGTGTAGAGGGCAGAGGGTTGAGGGCAGAGTGTTGAGGGCAGAGGGCAGAGTGTTGAGGGAAGAGTGTTGAGGGCAGAGTGTTGAGGGCAGAGCGCAGAGTGTTGAGGGCAGAGTGATGAGGGCAGAGTGTTGAGGGCAGGGTGTTGAGGGCAGAAGGCAGAGTGTTGAGGGCAGAGTGCAGAGGGCAGAGTGATGAGGGCAGAGTGTTGAGGGCAGGGTGTTGAGGGCAGAAGGCAGAGTGTTGAGGGCAGAGTGCAGAGGGCAGAGTGTTGAGTACAGAGGGCAGAGTGTTGAGGGCAGAGTGTTGAGGGCAGAGTATTGAGAGCAGAGAGTTGAGGGCAGACGTTTGAGGGCAGAGGGCAGAGTGTTGAGGGCAGAGGGCAGAGTGTTGAGGGCAGAGTGTTGAGGATTGACGGCAGAGTGTTGAGGATTGAGGGCAGAGTGTTTAGGGCAGAGTGTTGAGGGCAGAGGGCAGAGTGTTGAGGGAAGAGTGTTGAGGGAAGAGTGTTGAGGGCAGAGGGCAGAGTGTTGAGGGCAGAGTGTAGAGGGCAGAGGGTTGAGGGCAGAGTGTTGAGGGCAGAGGGCAGAGTGTTGAGGGAAGAGTGTTGAGGGCAGAGTGTTGAGGGCAGAGCGCAGAGTGTTGAGGGCAGAGTGATGAGGGCAGAGTGTTGAGGGCAGAGCGCAGAGTGTTGAGGGCAGAGTGTTGAGTACAGAGGGCAGAGTGTTGAGGGCAGAGTGTTGAGGGCAGAGTATTGAGAGCAGAGAGTTGAGGGCAGACGTTTGAGGGCAGAGGGCAGAGTGTTGTGGGCAGAGGGCAGAGTGTTGAGGGCAGAGGGCAGAGTGCAGAGGGCAGAATTTTGAGTGCAGAGGGAAATGTGTTGAGTGCAGAGGGCAGAGTGAGGGCAGAGGGCAGAGTGTTGAGGGCAGAGGGTAAAGTTTTGAGGGCAGAGTATTGGGGGCAGAGGGCAGAGTGTTGAGGGCAGAGTGTTGAGGGCAGAGGGCAGAGTGTTGAGGGCAGAGTGTTGAGGATTGAGGGCCGAGTGTTGAGGATCGAGGGAAGAGTGTTGAGGGCAGAGGGTAGAGTTTTTGAGGGCAGGGGGCAGAGTGTTAAGGGCAGATTGTTGAGGGCAGAGGGCAGACAGTTAAGGGCAGAGTGTTAAGGGCACAGGGCAGAGTGTTGAGGGCAGAGGGCAGAGTGTTGAGGGCAGAGGGCAGAGTGTTGAGGGAAGAGGGCAGAGTGTTGAGGGCAGAGGGTTGAGGGCATAATTTTGAGGATTGATGGCAGAGTGTTGAGGGCAGAGTGTTGAGGGCAGAGTGTTGAGGGCAGAGGGCAGAGGGCAGAGTGTTGAGGGCAGAGTGACAAGGGCAGAGTGTTGAGGGCAGGGTGTTGAGGGCAGAAGGCAGTGTGTTGAGGGCAGAGGAAAGAGTATTGAGGGCAGAGTGAAATGGGCAGAGTGTTGAGTACAGAGGGCAGAGTGTTGAGTACAGAGGGCAGAGTGTTGAGGGCAGAGTGTTGAGAGCAGAGAGTTGAGGGCAGAGGTTTGAGGGCAGAGGGCAAAGTGTTGAGGGCAGAGTGTTGAGGGCAGAGGGCAGAGTGTTGAGGGCAGTGCGTTGAGGGCAGAGTGCAGAGGGCAGAGGGCAGAGTGTTGAGGGCAGAGTGTAGAGGGCAGAGTGTTGAAGGCAGAGTGCAGAGGGCAGAGTGTTGTGGGCAGAGTGTTGAGGGCAGAGTATTGAGTGCAGAGGGCAGAGTGTTGAGGGCAGAGTGTTGAGGGCAGAGGGTAGAGTTTTTAGGGTAGGGGCAGATTGTTGAGGGTAGATTGTTGAGGGCAGAGGGCAGAGTGTTGAGGGCAGAGGGCAGAGTGTTGAGGGCAGAGGGCAGAGTGTTGAGGGCAGAGTGTTGAGGGCAGAGGGCAAAGTGTTGAAGGCAGAGTGTTGAGGGCAGAGTGTTGAGGATTGAGGGCAGAGTGTTGAGGATCGAGGGAAGAGTGTTGAGGGCAGAGTGTTGAGGATTGAGGGCAGAGTGTTGAGGGCAAAGTGTTGAGAACAGAGGGCAGAGTGTTGAGGGCAGAGGCAGAGTGTTGAGGGCAGAGGGCAGAGTGTTGAGGGCAGAGTGTTGAGGGCAGAGTGTTGAGGGCAGAGGGTAGAGTGTTGAGGGCAGTGCGTTGAGGGCAGAGTGCAGAGGGCAGAGGGCAGAGTGTTGAGGGCAGAGTGTTGAGGGCAGAGTGTTGAGGGCAGAGTGTTGAGGGCAGAGGGTAGAGTGTTGAGGGCAGTGCGTTGAGGGCAGAGTGCAGAGGGCAGAGTGTTGAGGGCAGAGGGCAGAATTCTGAGTGCAGAGGGCAGAGTGTTGAGTGCAGAGGGCAGAGTGAGGGCAGAGGGCAGAGTGTTGAGGGCAGAGGGTAGAGTGTTGAGGGCAGTGCGTTGAGGGCAGAATGCAGAGTGCAGAGGGCAGAGGGCAGAGTGTTGAGGGCAGAGTGTTGAGGGCAGAGTGTTGAAGGCAGAGTGCAGAGGGCAGAGTGTTGTGGGCAGAGTGTTGAGGGAAGAGTGTTGAGGGCAGAGTGTTGAGGGCAGAGGGCAGAGTGTTGAGGGCAGAGGGTAGAGTGTTGAGGGCAGTGCGTTGAGGGCAGAGTGCAGAGGGCAGAGTGTTGAGGGCAGAGGGCAGAGTGTTGAGGGAAGAGTGTTGAGGGCAGAGTGTTGAGGGCAGAGGGTAGAGTGTTGAGGGCAGTGCGTTGAGGGCAGAGTGCAGAGGGCAGAGGGCAGAGTGTTGAGGGCAGAGGGCAGAATTTTGAGTGCAGAGGGCAGAGTGTTGAGTGCAGAGGGCAGAGTGAGGGCAGAGGGCAGAGTGTTGAGGGCAGAGGGTAGAGTGTTGAGGGCAGTGCGTTGAGGGCAGAGTGCAGAGGGCAGAGTGTTGAGGGCAGAGTGTTGAGGGCAGAGGGCAGAGTGTTGAAGGCAGAGTGCAGAGGGCAAAGTGTTGTGGGCAGAGTGTTGAGGGCAGAGTATTGAGGGCAGAGGGCAGAGTGTTGAGGGCAGAGTGTTGAGGGCAGAGTGTTGAGGGCAGAGGGTAGAGTTTTTAGGGCAGGGGCATATTGTTGAGGGTAGATTGTTGAGGGCAGAGGGCAGAGTGTTGAAGGCAGAGGGTAGAGTGTTGAGGGCAGAGGGCAGAGTGTTGAGGGCAGAGTGTTGAGGGCAGAGGGCAAAGTATTGAGGGCAGAGTGTTGAGGGCAGAGTGTTGAGGATTGAGGGCAGAGGGTAGAGTTTTTGAGGAGAGGGGGCAGAGTGTTAAGGGCAGATTGTTGAGGGCAGAGGGCAGACTGTTGAGGGCAGAGTGTTGAGGGCAGAGGGCAGAGTGTTGAGGGCAGAGGGCAGAGTGTTGCGGGCAGAGGGCAGAGTGTTGAGGGCAGAGTGTTGAGGGCATAATTTTGAGGATTGAGGGCAGAGTGTTGAGGGCAGAGTGTTGAGGATTGACGGCAGAGTGTTGAGGATTGAGGGCAGAGTGTTTAGGGCAGAGTGTTGAGAGCAGAGTTTTGAGGGCAGAGTGTTGAGGGCAGAGTGTTGAGGGCAGAGGGCAGAGTGTTGAGGGCAGAGTGTTGAGGGAAGAGTGTTGAGGGCAGAGGGCAGAGTGTTGAGGGCAGAGTGTAGAGGGCAGAGGGTTGAGGGCAGAGTGTTGAGGGCAGAGGGCAGAGTGTTGAGGGAAGAGTGTTGAGGGCAGAGTGTTGAGGGCAGAGCGCAGAGTGTTGAGGGCAGAGTGATGAGGGCAGAGTGTTGAGGGCAGGGTGTTGAGGGCAGAAGGCAGAGTGTTGAGGGCAGAGTGCAGAGGGCAGAGTGTTGAGTACAGAGGGCAGAGTGTTGAGGGCAGAGTGTTGAGGGCAGAGTATTGAGAGCAGAGAGTTGAGGGCAGACGTTTGAGGGCAGAGGGCAGAGTGTTGAGGGCAGAGGGCAGAGTGTTGAGGGCAGAGGGCAGAGTGCAGAGGGCAGAATTTTGAGTGCAGAGGGAAATGTGTTGAGTGCAGAGGGCAGAGTGAGGGTAGAGGGCAGAGTGTTGAGGGCAGAGGGTAAAGTTTTGAGGGCAGAGTATTGGGGGCAGAGGGCAGAGTGTTGAGGGCAGAGTGTTGAGGGCAGAGGGCAGAGTGTTGAGGGCAGAGTGTTGAGGATTGAGGGCCGAGTGTTGAGGATCGAGGGAAGAGTGTTGAGGGCAGAGGGTAGAGTTTTTGAGGGCAGGGGGCAGAGTGTTAAGGGCAGATTGTTGAGGGCAGAGGGCAGACAGTTAAGGGCAGAGTGTTAAGGGCACAGGGCAGAGTGTTGAGGGCAGAGGGCAGAGTGTTGAGGGCAGAGGGCAGAGTGTTGAGGGAAGAGGGCAGAGTGTTGAGGGCAGAGGGTTGAGGGCATAATTTTGAGGATTGATGGCAGAGTGTTGAGGGCAGAGTGTTGAGGATTGACCGCAGAGTGTTGAGGATTGAGGGCAGAGTGTTTAGGGCTGGGTGTTGAGAGCAGAGTTTTGAGGGCAGAGTGTTGAGGGCAGAGTGTTGAGGGCAGAGGGCAGAGTGTTGAGGGCAGAGTGTTGAGGGAAGAGTGTTGAGGGCAGAGTGTTGAGGGCAGAAAGTATAGGGCAGAGGGTTGAGGGCAGAGGGTTGATGGCAGAGGGCAGAGTGTTGAGGGAAGAGTGTTTAGGGCAGAGTGTTGAGGGCAGAGTGTTGAGGGCAGAGGGCAGAGGGCAGAGTGTTGAGGGCAGAGTGACGAGGGCAGAGTGTTGAGGGCAGGGTGTTGAGGGCAGAAGGCAGTGTGTTGAGGGCAGAGGAAAGAGTATTGAGGGCAGAGTGAAATGGGCAGAGTGTTGAGTACAGAGGGCAGAGTGTTGAGTACAGAGGGCAGAGTGTTGAGGGCAGAGTGTTGAGAGCAGAGAGTTGAGGGCAGAGGTTTGAGGGCAGAGGGCAAAGTGTTGAGGGCAGAGGGCAGAGTGTTGAGGGCAGTGCATTGAGGGCAGAGGGTTGATGGCAGAGGGCAGAGTGTTGAGGGAAGAGTGTTGAGGGCAGAGTGTTGAGGGCAGAGTGTTGAGGGCAGAGGGCAGAGTGTTGAGGGCAGAGGGCAGAGTGTTGAGGGCAGAGTGTTGAGGGAAGAGGGCAGAGTGTTGAGGGCAGAGTGTTGAGGGCATAATTTTGAGGATTGATGGCAGAGTGTTGAGGGCAGAGTGTTGAGGATTGACGGCAGAGTGTTGAGGATTGAGGGCAGAGTGTTTAGGGCTGAGTGTTGAGAGCAGAGTTTTGAGGGCAGAGTGTTGAGGGCAGAGTGTTGAGGGCAGAGGGCAGAGTGTTGAGGGCAGAGTGTTGAGGGAAGAGTGTTGAGGGCAGAGTGTTGAGGGCAGAAAGTATAGGGCAGAGGGTTGAGGGCAGAGGGTTGATGGCAGAGGGCAGAGTGTTGAGGGAAGAGTGTTGAGGGCAGAGTGTTGAGGGCAGAGTATTGAGTGCAGAGGGCAGAGTGTTGAGGGCAGAGTGTTGAGGGCAGAGGGTAGAGTTTTTAGGGTAGGGGCAGATTGTTGAGGGTAGATTGTTGAGGGCAGAGGGCAGAGTGTTGAGGGCAGAGGGCAGAGTGTTGAGGGCAGAGGGCAGAGTGTTGAGGGCAGAGTGTTGAGGGCAGAGGGCAAAGTGTTGAGGGCAGAGTGTTGAGGGCAGAGTGTTGAGGATTGAGGGCAGAGTGTTGAGGATCGAGGGAAGAGTGTTGAGGGCAGAGTGTTGAGGATTGAGGGCAGAGTGTTGAGGGCAAAGTGTTGAGAACAGAGGGCAGAGTGTTGAGGGCAGAGGCAGAGTGTTGAGGGCAGAGGGCAGAGTGTTGAGGGCAGAGTGTTGAGGGCAGAGTGTTGAGGGCAGAGGGTAGAGTGTTGAGGGCAGTGCGTTGAGGGCAGAGTGCAGAGGGCAGAGGGCAGAGTGTTGAGGGCAGAGTGTTGAGGGCAGAGTGTTGAGGGCAGAGTGTTGAGGGCAGAGGGTAGAGTGTTGAGGGCAGTGCGTTGAGGGCAGAGTGCAGAGGGCAGAGGGCAGAGTGTTGAGGGCAGAGGGCAGAATTCTGAGTGCAGAGGGCAGAGTGTTGAGTGCAGAGGGCAGAGTGAGGGCAGAGGGCAGAGTGTTGAGGGCAGAGGGTAGAGTGTTGAGGGCAGTGCGTTGAGGGCAGAATGCAGAGTGCAGAGGGCAGAGGGCAGAGTGTTGAGGGCAGAGTGTTGAGGGCAGAGTGTTGAAGGCAGAGTGCAGAGGGCAGAGTGTTGTGGGCAGAGTGTTGAGGGAAGAGTGTTGAGGGCAGAGTGTTGAGGGCAGAGGGCAGAGTGTTGAGGGCAGAGGGTAGAGTGTTGAGGGCAGTGCGTTGAGGGCAGAGTGCAGAGGGCAGAGTGTTGAGGGCAGAGGGCAGAGTGTTGAGGGAAGAGTGTTGAGGGCAGAGTGTTGAGGGCAGAGGGTAGAGTGTTGAGGGCAGTGCGTTGAGGGCAGAGGGCAGAGGGCAGAGTGTTGAGGGCAGAGGGCAGAATTTTGAGTGCAGAGGGCAGAGTGTTGAGTGCAGAGGGCAGAGTGAGGGCAGAGGGCAGAGTGTTGAGGGCAGAGGGTAGAGTGTTGAGGGCAGTGCGTTGAGGGCAGAGTGCAGAGGGCAGAGTGTTGAGGGCAGAGTGTTGAGGGCAGAGGGCAGAGTGTTGAAGGCAGAGTGCAGAGGGCAAAGTGTTGTGGGCAGAGTGTTGAGGGCAGAGTATTGAGGGCAGAGGGCAGAGTGTTGAGGGCAGAGTGTTGAGGGCAGAGTGTTGAGGGCAGAGGGTAGAGTTTTTAGGGTAGGGGCATATTGTTGAGGGTAGATTGTTGAGGGCAGAGGGCAGAGTGTTGAAGGCAGAGGGTAGAGTGTTGAGGGCAAATGGCAGAGTGTTGAGGGCAGAGTGTTGAGGGCAGAGGGCAAAGTATTGAGGGCAGAGTGTTGAGGGCAGAGTGTTGAGGATTGAGGGCAGAGGGTAGAGTTTTTGAGGAGAGGGGGCAGAGTGTTAAGGGCAGATTGTTGAGGGCAGAGGGCAGACTGTTGAGGGCAGAGTGTTGAGGGCAGAGGGCAGAGTGTTGAGGGCAGAGGGCAGAGTGTTGCGGGCAGAGGGCAGAGTGTTGAGGGCAGAGTGTTGAGGGCATAATTTTGAGGATTGAGGGCAGAGTGTTGAGGGCAGAGTGTTGAGGATTGACGGCAGAGTGTTGAGGATTGAGGGCAGAGTGTTTAGGGCAGAGTGTTGAGAGCAGAGTTTTGAGGGCAGAGTGTTGAGGGCAGAGTGTTGAGGGCAGAGGGCAGAGTGTTGAGGGCAGAGTGTTGAGGGAAGAGTGTTGAGGGCAGAGGGCAGAGTGTTGAGGGCAGAGTGTAGAGGGCAGAGGGTTGAGGGCAGAGTGTTGAGGGCAGAGGGCAGAGTGTTGAGGGAAGAGTGTTGAGGGCAGAGTGTTGAGGGCAGAGCGCAGAGTGTTGAGGGCAGAGTGATGAGGGCAGAGTGTTGAGGGCAGGGTGTTGAGGGCAGAAGGCAGAGTGTTGAGGGCAGAGTGCAGAGGGCAGAGTGATGAGGGCAGAGTGTTGAGGGCAGGGTGTTGAGGGCAGAAGGCAGAGTGTTGAGGGCAGAGTGCAGAGGGCAGAGTGTTGAGTACAGAGGGCAGAGTGTTGAGGGCAGAGTGTTGAGGGCAGAGTATTGAGAGCAGAGAGTTGAGGGCAGACGTTTGAGGGCAGAGGGCAGAGTGTTGAGGGCAGAGGGCAGAGTGTTGAGGGCAGAGTGTTGAGGATTGACGGCAGAGTGTTGAGGATTGAGGGCAGAGTGTTTAGGGCAGAGTGTTGAGGGCAGAGGGCAGAGTGTTGAGGGCAGAGGGCAGAGTGTTGCGGGCAGAGGGCAGAGTGTTGAGGGCAGAGTGTTGAGGGCATAATTTTGAGGATTGAGGGCAGAGTGTTGAGGGCAGAGTGTTGAGGATTGACGGCAGAGTGTTGAGGATTGAGGGCAGAGTGTTTAGGGCAGAGTGTTGAGAGCAGAGTTTTGAGGGCAGAGTGTTGAGGGCAGAGTGTTGAGGGCAGAGGGCAGAGTGTTGAGGGCAGAGTGTTGAGGGAAGAGTGTTGAGGGCAGAGGGCAGAGTGTTGAGGGCAGAGTGTAGAGGGCAGAGGGTTGAGGGCAGAGTGTTGAGGGCAGAGGGCAGAGTGTTGAGGGAAGAGTGTTGAGGGCAGAGTGTTGAGGGCAGAGCGCAGAGTGTTGAGGGCAGAGTGATGAGGGCAGAGTGTTGAGGGCAGGGTGTTGAGGGCAGAAGGCAGAGTGTTGAGGGCAGAGTGCAGAGGGCAGAGTGATGAGGGCAGAGTGTTGAGGGCAGAGTGTTGAGGGCAGGGTGTTGAGGGCAGAAGGCAGAGTGTTGAGGGCAGAGTGCAGAGGGCAGAGTGTTGAGTACAGAGGGCAGAGTGTTGAGGGCAGAGTGTTGAGGGCAGAGTATTGAGAGCAGAGAGTTGAGGGCAGACGTTTGAGGGCAGAGGGCAGAGTGTTGAGGGCAGAGGGCAGAGTGTTGAGGGCAGAGTGTTGAGGATTGACGGCAGAGTGTTGAGGATTGAGGGCAGAGTGTTTAGGGCAGAGTGTTGAGGGCAGAGGGCAGAGTGTTGAGGGCAGAGTGTTGAGGGAAGAGTGTTGAGGGCAGAGGGCAGAGTGTTGAGGGCAGTGCGTTGAGGGCAGAGGGTTGAGGGCAGAGTGTTGAGGGCAGAGGGCAGAGTATTGAGTGCAGAGGGCAGAGTGTTGAGGGCAGAGTGTTGAGGGCAGAGGGTAGAGTTTTTAGGGTAGGGGCAGATTGTTGAGGGTAGATTGTTGAGGGCAGAGGGCAGAGTGTTGAGGGCAGAGGGCAGAGTGTTGAGGGCAGAGGGCAGAGTGTTGAGGGCAGAGTGTTGAGGGCAGAGGGCAAAGTGTTGAGGGCAGAGTGTTGAGGGCAGAGTGTTGAGGATTGAGGGCAGAGTGTTGAGGATCGAGGGAAGAGTGTTGAGGGCAGAGTGTTGAGGATTGAGGGCAGAGTGTTGAGGGCAAAGTGTTGAGAACAGAGGGCAGAGTGTTGAGGGCAGAGGCAGAGTGTTGAGGGCAGAGGGCAGAGTGTTGAGGGCAGAGTGTTGAGGGCAGAGGGTAGAGTGTTGAGGGCAGTGCGTTGAGGGCAGAGTGCAGAGGGCAGAGGGCAGAGTGTTGAGGGCAGAGTGTTGAGGGCAGAGTGTTGAGGGCAGAGTGTTGAGGGCAGAGGGTAGAGTGTTGAGGGCAGTGCGTTGAGGGCAGAGTGCAGAGGGCAGAGGGCAGAGTGTTGAGGGCAGAGGGCAGAATTCTGAGTGCAGAGGGCAGAGTGTTGAGTGCAGAGGGCAGAGTGAGGGCAGAGGGCAGAGTGTTGAGGGCAGAGGGTAGAGTGTTGAGGGTAGTGCGTTGAGGGCAGAATGCAGAGTGCAGAGGGCAGAGTGTTGAGGGCAGAGTGTTGAGGGCAGAGTGTTGAAGGCAGAGTGCAGAGGGCAGAGTGTTGTGGGCAGAGTGTTGAGGGAAGAGTGTTGAGGGCAGAGTGTTGAGGGCAGAGGGCAGAGTGTTGAGGGCAGAGGGTAGAGTGTTGAGGGCAGTGCGTTGAGGGCAGAGTGCAGAGGGCAGAGTGTTGAGGGCAGAGGGCAGAGTGTTGAGGGAAGAGTGTTGAGGGCAGAGTGTTGAGGGCAGAGGGTAGAGTGTTGAGGGCAGTGCGTTGAGGGCAGAGTGCAGAGGGCAGAGGGCAGAGTGTTGAGGGCAGAGGGCAGAATTTTGAGTGCAGAGGGCAGAGTGTTGAGTGCAGAGGGCAGAGTGAGGGCAGAGGGCAGAGTGTTGAGGGCAGAGGGTAGAGTGTTGAGGGCAGTGCGTTGAGGGCAGAGTGCAGAGGGCAGAGTGTTGAGGGCAGAGTGTTGAGGGCAGAGGGCAGAGTGTTGAAGGCAGAGTGCAGAGGGCAAAGTGTTGTGGGCAGAGTGTTGAGGGCAGAGTATTGAGGGCAGAGGGCAGAGTGTTGAGGGCAGAGTGTTGAGGGCAGAGGGTAGAGTTTTTAGGGTAGGGGCATATTGTTGAGGGTAGATTGTTGAGGGCAGAGGGCAGAGTGTTGAAGGCAGAGGGTAGAGTGTTGAGGGCAGAGGGCAGAGTGTTGAGGGCAGAGTGTTGAGGGCAGAGGGCAAAGTATTGAGGGCAGAGTGTTGAGGGCAGAGTGTTTAGGATTGAGGGCAGAGGGTAGAGTTTTTGAGGAGAGGGGGCAGAGTGTTAAGGGCAGATTGTTGAGGGCAGAGGGCAGACTGTTGAGGGCAGAGTGTTGAGGGCAGAGGGCAGAGTGTTGAGGGCAGAGGGCAGAGTGTTGCGGGCAGAGGGCAGAGTGTTGAGGGCATAATTTTGAGGATTGAGGGCAGAGTGTTGAGGGCAGAGTGTTGAGGATTGACAGCAGAGTGTTGAGGATTGAGGGCAGAGTGTTTAGGGCAGAGTGTTGAGAGCAGAGTTTTGAGGGCAGAGTGTTGAGGGCAGAGTGTTGAGGGCAGAGGGCAGAGTGTTGAGGGCAGAGTGTTGAGGGAAGAGTGTTGAGGGCAGAGGGCAGAGTGTTGAGGGCAGAGTGTAGAGGGCAGAGGGTTGAGGGCAGAGTGTTGAGGGCAGAGGGCAGAGTGTTGAGGGAAGAGTGTTGAGGGCAGAGTGTTGAGGGCAGAGCGCAGAGTGTTGAGGGCAGAGTGATGAGGGCAGAGTGTTGAGGGCAGGGTGTTGAGGGCAGAAGGCAGAGTGTTGAGGGCAGAGTGCAGAGGGCAGAGTGATGAGGGCAGAGTGTTGAGGGCAGGGTGTTGAGGGCAGAAGGCAGAGTGTTGAGGGCAGAGTGCAGAGGGCAGAGTGTTGAGTACAGAGGGCAGAGTGTTGAGGGCAGAGTGTTGAGGGCAGAGTATTGAGAGCAGAGAGTTGAGGGCAGACGTTTGAGGGCAGAGGGCAGAGCGTTGAGGGCAGAGGGCAGAGTGTTGAGGGCAGAGTGTTGAGGATTGACGGCAGAGTGTTGAGGATTGAGGGCAGAGTGTTTAGGGCAGAGTGTTGAGGGCAGAGGGCAGAGTGTTGAGGGCAGAGTGTTGAGGGAAGAGTGTTGAGGGCAGAGGGCAGAGTGTTGAGGGCAGAGTGTAGAGGGCAGAGGGTTGAGGGCAGAGTGTTGAGGGCAGAGGGCAGAGTGTTGAGGGAAGAGTGTTGAGGGCAGAGTGTTGAGGGCAGAGCGCAGAGTGTTGAGGGCAGAGTGATGAGGGCAGAGTGTTGAGGGCAGAGCGCAGAGTGTTGAGGGCAGAGTGTTGAGTACAGAGGGCAGAGTGTTGAGGGCAGAGTGTTGAGGGCAGAGTATTGAGAGCAGAGAGTTGAGGGCAGAGGTTTGAGGGCAGAGTGTTGAGGGCAGAGGGCAGAGTGTTGAGGGCAGAGGGCAGAGTGCAGAGGGCAGAATTTTGAGTGCAGAGGGAAATGTGTTGAGTGCAGAGGGCAGAGTGAGGGCAGAGGGCAGAGTGTTGAGGGCAGAGGGTAAAGTTTTGAGGGCAGAGTATTGGGGGCAGAGGGCAGAGTGTTGAGGGCAGAGTGTTGAGGGCAGAGGGCAGAGTGTTGAGGGCAGAGTGTTGAGGATTGAGGGCCGAGTGTTGAGGATCGAGGGAAGAGTGTTGAGGGCAGAGGGTAGAGTGAGGGCAGAGGGCAGAGTGTTGAGGGCAGAGGGTAGAGTGTTGAGGGCAGTGCGTTGAGGGCAGAGTGCAGAGGGCAGAGTGTTGAGGGCAGAGTGTTGAGGGCAGAGGGCAGAGTGTTGAAGGCAGAGTGCAGAGGGCAAAGTTTTGTGGGCAGAGTGTTGAGGGCAGAGTATTGAGGGCAGAGGGCAGAGTGTTGAGGGCAGAGTGTTGAGGGCAGAGTGTTGAGGGCAGAGGGTAGAGTTATTAGGGTAGGGGCATATTGTTGAGGGTAGATTGTTGAGGGCAGAGGGCAGAGTGTTGAGGGCAGAGGGCAGAGTGTTGAGGGCAGAGGGCAGAGTGTTGAGGGCAGAGTGTTGAGGGCAGAGGGCAAAGTGTTGAGGGCAGAGTGTTGAGGGCAGAGTGTTGAGGATTGAGGGCAGAGGGTAGAGTTTTTGAGGAGAGGGGGCAGAGTGTTAAGGGCAGATTGTTGAGGGCAGAGGGCAGACTGTTGAGGGCAGAGTGTTGAGGGCAGAGGGCAGAGTGTTGAGGGCAGAGGGCAGAGTGTTGAGGGCAGAGGGCAGAGTGTTGAGGGCAGAGTGTTGAGGGCATAATTTTGAGGATTGAGGGCAGAGTGTTGAGGGCAGAGTGTTGAGGATTGACGGCAGAGTGTCTAGGATTGAGGGCAGAGTGTTTAGGGCAGAGTGTTGAGAGCAGAGTTTTGAGGGCAGAGTGTTGAGGGCAGAGTGCAGAGGGCAGAATTTTGAGTGCAGAGGGAAATGTGTTGAGTGCAGAGGGCAGAGTGAGGGCAGAGGGCAGAGTGTTGAGGGCAGAGGGTAAAGTGTTGAGGGCAGAGTATTGGGGGCAGAGGGCAGAGTGTTGAGGGCAGAGTGTTGAGGGCAGAGGGCAGAGTGTTAAGGGCAGAGTGTTGAGGATTGAGGGCCGAGTGTTGAAGATCGAGGGAAGAGTGTTGAGGGCAGAGGGTAGAGTTTTTGAGGGCAGGGGGCAGAGTGTTAAGGGCAGATTGTTGAGGGCAGAGGGCAGACAGTTAAGGGCAGAGTGTTAAGGGCACAGGGCAGAGTGTTGAGGGCAGAGGGCAGAGTGTTGAGGGCAGAGTGTTGAGGGAAGAGGGCAGAGTGTTGAGGGCAGAGTGTTGAGGGCATAATTTTGAGGATTGATGGCAGAGTGTTGAGGGCAGAGTGTTGAGGATTGACGGCAGAGTGTTGAGGATTGAGGGCAGAGTGTTTAGGGCTGAGTGTTGAGAGCAGAGTTTTGAGGGCAGAGTGTTGAGGGCAGAGTGTTGAGGGCAGAGGGCAGAGTGTTGAGGGCAGAGTGTTGAGGGAAGAGCGTTGAGGGCAGAGTGTTGAGGGCAGAAAGTATAGGGCAGAGGGTTGAGGGCAGAGGGTTGATGGCAGAGGGCAGAGTGTTGAGGGAAGAGTGTTGAGGGCAGAGTGTTGAGGGCAGAGTGTTGAGGGCAGAGGGCAGAGTGTTGAGGGCAGAGTGACGAGGGCAGAGTGTTGAGGGCAGGGTGTTGAGGGCAGAAGGCAGTGTGTTGAGGGCAGAGGAAAGAGTATTGAGGGCAGAGTGAAATGGGCAGAGTGTTGAGTACAGAGGGCAGAGTGTTGAGTACAGAGGGCAGAGTGTTGAGGGCAGAGTGTTGAGAGCAGAGAGTTGAGGGCAGAGGTTTGAGGGCAGAGGGCAAAGTGTTAAGGGCAGAGGGCAGAGTGTTGAGGGCAGTGCATTGAGGGCAGAGTGCAGAGGGCAGAGTGTTGAGGGCAGAGTGTAGAGGGCAGAGTGTTGAAGGCAGAGTGCAGAGGGCAGAGTGTTGTGGGCAGAGTGTTGAGGGCAGAGTATTGAGGGCAGAGGGCAGAGTGTTGAGGGCAGAGTGTTGAGGGCAGAGGGTAGAGTTTTTAGGGTAGGGGCAGATTGTTGAGGGTAGATTGTTGAGGGCAGAGGGCAGAGTGTTGAGGGCAGAGGGCAGAGTGTTGAGGGCAGAGGGCAGAGTGTTGAGGGCAGAGTGTTGAGGGCAGAGGGCAAAGTGTTGAGGGCAGAGTGTTGAGGGCAGAGTGTTGAGGATTGAGGGCAGAGTGTTGAGGATCGAGGGAAGAGTGTTGAGGGCAGAGTGTTGAGGATTGAGGGCAGAGTGTTGAGGGCAAAGTGTTGAGAACAGAGGGCAGAGTGTTGAGGGCAGAGGCAGAGTGTTGAGGGCAGAGGGCAGAGTGTTGAGGGCAGAGTGTTGAGGGCAGAGTGTTGAGGGCAGAGGGTAGAGTGTTGAGGGCAGTGCGTTGAGGGCAGAGTGCAGAGGGCAGAGGGCAGAGTGTTGAGGGCAGAGTGTTGAGGGCAGAGTGTTGAGGGCAGAGTGGTGAGGGCAGAGTGGTGAGGGCAGAGGGTAGAGTGTTGAGGGCAGTGCGTTGAGGGCAGAGTGCAGAGGGCAGAGGGCAGAGTGTTGAGGGCAGAGGGCAGAATTCTGAGTGCAGAGGGCAGAGTGTTGAGTGCAGAGGGCAGAGTGAGGGCAGAGGGCAGAGTGTTGAGGGCAGAGGGTAGAGTGTTGAGGGCAGTGCGTTGAGGGCAGAAAGCAGAGTGCAGAGGGCAGAGGGCAGAGTGTTGAGGGCAGAGTGTTGAGGGCAGAGTGTTGAAGGCAGAGTGCAGAGGGCAGAGTGTTGTGGGCAGAGTGTTGAGGGAAGAGTGTTGAGGGCAGAGTGTTGAGGGCAGAGGGCAGAGTGTTGAGGGCAGAGGGTAGAGTGTTGAGGGCAGTGCGTTGAGGGCAGAGTGCAGAGGGCAGAGTGTTGAGGGCAGAGGGCAGAGTGTTGAGGGCAGAGGGTAGAGTGTTGAGGGCAGTGCGTTGAGGGCAGAGTGCAGAGGGCAGAGTGTTGAGTGCAGAGGGCAGAGTGAGGGCAGAGGGCAGAGTGTTGAGGGCAGAGGGTAGAGTGTTGAGGGCAGTGCGTTGAGGGCAGAGTGCAGAGGGCAGAGTGTTGAGGGCAGAGTGTTGAGGGCAGAGGGCAGAGTGTTGAAGGCAGAGTGCAGAGGGCAAAGTGTTGTGGGCAGAGTGTTGAGGGCAGAGTATTGAGGGCAGAGGGCAGAGTGTTGAGGGCAGAGTGTTGAGGGCAGAGTGTTGAGGGCAGAGGGTAGAGTTTTTAGGGTAGGGGCATATTGTTGAGGGTAGATTGTTGAGGGCAGAGGGCAGAGTGTTGAGGGCAGAGGGCAGAGTGTTGAGAGCAGAGGGCAGAGTGTTGAGGGCAGAGGGCAAAGTGTTGAGGGCAGAGTGTTGAGGGCAGAGTGTTGAGGATTGAGGGCAGAGGGTAGAGTTTTTGAGGAGAGGGGGCAGAGTGTTAAGGGCAGATTGTTGAGGGCAGAGGGCAGACTGTTGAGGGCAGAGTGTTGAGGGCAGAGGGCAGAGTGTTGAGGGCAGAGGGCAGAGTGTTGAGGGCAGAGGGCAGAGTGTTGAGGGCAGAGTGTTGAGGGCATAATTTTGAGGATTGAGGGCAGAGTGTTGAGGATTGAGGGCAGAGTGTTTAGGGCAGAGTGTTGAGAGCAGAGTTTTGAGGGCAGAGTGTTGAGGGCAGAGTGTTGAGGGCAGATGGCAGAGTGTTGAGGGTAGAGTGTTGAGGGAAGAGTGTTGAGGGCAGAGGGCAGAGTGTTGAGGGCAGAGTGTAGAGGGCAGAGGGTTGAGGGCAGAGTGTTGAGGGCAGAGTGTTGAGGGAAGAGTGTTGAGGGCAGAGTGTTGAGGGCAGAGCACAGAGTGTTGAGGGCAGAGTGATGAGGGCAGAGTGTTGAGGGCAGGGTGTTGAGGGAAGAAGGCAGAGTGTTGAGGGAAGAGTGCAGAGGGCAGAGTGTTGAGTACAGAGGGCAGAGTGTTGAGGGCAGAGTGTTGAGGGCAGAGTATTGAGAGCAGAGAGTTGAGGGCAGACGTTTGAGGGCAGAGGGCAGAGTGTTGAGGGCAGAGGGCAGTGTGTTGAGGGCAGAGGGCAGAGTGCAGAGGGCAGAATTTTGAGTGCAGAGGGCAATGTGTTGAGTGCAGAGGGCAGAGTGAGGGCAGAGGGCAGAGTGTTGAGGGCAGAGGGTAAAGTGTTGAGGGCAGAGTATTGGGGGCAGAGGGCAGAGTGTTGAGGGCAGAGTGTTGAGGGCAGAGGGCAGAGTGTTGAGGGCAGAGTGTTGAGGATTGAGGGCCGAGTGTTGAGGATCGAGGGAAGAGTGTTGAGGGCAGAGTGTTGAGGGCAGAGGGCAGAGTGTTGAGGGCAGAGTTTTGAGGGCAGAGGGTAGAGTTTTTGAGGGCAGGGGGCAGAGTGTTAAGGGCAGATTGTTGATGGCAGAGGGCAGACAGTTAAGGGCAGAGTGTTAAGGGCACAGGGCAGAGTGTTGAGGGCAGAGGGCAGAGTGTTGAGGGCAGAGTGTTGAGGGAAGAGGGCAGAGTGTTGAGGGCAGAGGGCAGAGTGTTGAGGGAAGAGGGCAGAGTGTTGAGGGCAGAGTGTTGAGGGCATAATTTTGAGGATTGATGGCAGAGTGTTGAGGGCAGAGTGTTGAGGATTGACGGCAGAGTGTTGAGGATTGAGGGCAGAGTGTTTAGGGCTGAGTGTTGAGAGCAGACTTTTGAGGGCAGAGTGTTGAGGGCAGAGTGTTGAGGGCAGAGGGCAGAGTGTTGAGGGCAGAGTGACGAGGGCAGAGTGTTGAGGGCAGGGTGTTGAGGGCAGAAGGCAGTGTGTTGAGGGCAGAGGAAAGAGTATTGAGGGCAGAGTGCAATGGGCAGAGTGTTGAGTACAGAGGGCAGAGTGTTGAGTACAGAGGGCAGAGTGTTGAGGGCAGAGTGTTGAGAGCAGAGAGTTGAGGGCAGAGGTTTGAGGGCAGAGGGCAAAGTGTTGAGGGCAGAGTGTTGAGGGCAGAGGGCAGAGTGTTGAGGGCAGTGCGTTGAGGGCAGAGTGCAGAGGGCAGAGTGTTGAGGGCAGAGGGCAGAGTGTAGAGGGCAAAGTGTTGAAGGCAGAGTGCAGAGGGCAGAGTGTTGTGGGCAGAGTGTTGAGGGCAGAGTATTGAGGGCAGAGGGCAGAGTGTTGAGGGCAGAGTGTTGAGGGCAGAGGGTAGAGTTTTTAGGGTAGGGGCAGATTGTTGAGGGTAGATTGTTGAGGGCAGAGGGCAGAGTGTTGAGGGCAGAGGGCAGAGTGTTGAGGGCAGAGGGCAGAGTGTTGAGGGCAGAGTGTTGAGGGCAGAGGGCAAAGTGTTGAGGGCAGAGTGTTGAGGGCAGAGTGTTGAGGATTGAGGGCAGAGTGTTGAGGATCGAGGGAAGAGTGTTGAGGGCAGAGTGTTGAGGATTGAGGGCAGAGTGTTGAGGGCAAAGTGTTGAGAACAGAGGGCAGAGTGTTGAGGGCAGAGGCAGAGTGTTGAGGGCAGAGGGCAGAGTGTTGAGGGCAGAGTGTTGAGGGCAGAGTGTTGAGGGCAGAGGGTAGAGTGTTGAGGGCAGTGCGTTGAGGGCAGAGTGCAGAGGGCAGAGGGCAGAGTGTTGAGGGCAGAGGGCAGAGTGTTGAGGGCAGAGTGTTGAGGGCAGAGTGTTGAGGGCAGAGGGTAGAGTGTTGAGGGCAGTGCCTTGAGGGCAGAGTGCAGAGGGCAGAGGGCAGAGTGTTGAGGGCAGAGGGCAGAATTCTGAGTGCAGAGGGCAGAGTGTTGAGTGCAGAGGGCAGAGTGTTGAGGGCAGAGTGTTGAGGGCATAATTTTGAGGATTGAGGGCAGAGTGTTGAGGGCAGAGTGTTGAGGATTGACGGCAGAGTGTTGAGGATTGAGGGCAGAGTGTTTAGGGCAGAGTGTTGAGGGCAGAGGGCAGAGTGTTGAGGGCAGAGTGTTGAGGGAAGAGTGTTGAGGGCAGAGGGCAGAGTGTTGAGGGCAGAGTGTAGAGGGCAGAGGGTTGAGGGCAGAGTGTTGAGGGCAGAGGGCAGAGTGTTGAGGGAAGAGTGTTGAGGGCAGAGTGTTGAGGGCAGAGCGCAGAGTGTTGAGGGCAGAGTGATGAGGGCAGAGTGTTGAGGGCAGAGCACAGAGTGTTGAGGGCAGAGTGATGAGGGCAGAGTGTTGAGGGCAGGGTGTTGAGGGCAGAAGGCAGAGTGTTGAGGGCAGAGTGCAGAGGGCAGAGTGTTGAGTACAGAGGGCAGAGTGTTGAGGGCAGAGTGTTGAGGGCAGAGTATTGAGAGCAGAGAGTTGAGGGCAGACGTTTGAGGGCAGAGGGCAGAGTGTTGAGGGCAGAGGGCAGAGTGTTGAGGGCAGAGGGCAGAGTGCAGAGGGCAGAATTTTGAGTGCAGAGGGAAATGTGTTGAGTGCAGAGGGCAGAGTGAGGGCAGAGGGCAGAGTGTTGAGGGCAGAGGGTAAAGTGTTGAGGGCAGAGTATTGGGGGCAGAGGGCAGAGTGTTGAGGGCAGAGTGTTGAGGGCAGAGGGCAGAGTGTTGAGGGCAGAGTGTTGAGGATTGAGGGCCGAGTGTTGAGGATCGAGGGAAGAGTGTTGAGGGCAGAGGGTAGAGTTTTTGAGGGCAGGGGGCAGAGTGTTAAGGGCAGATTGTTGAGGGCAGAGGGCAGACAGTTAAGGGCAGAGTGTTAAGGGCACAGGGCAGAGTGTTGAGGGCAGAGGGCAGAGTGTTGAGGGCAGAGGGCAGAGTGTTGAGGGAAGAGGGCAGAGTGTTGAGGGCAGAGGGTTGAGGGCATAATTTTGAGGATTGATGGCAGAGTGTTGAGGGCAGAGTGTTGAGGATTGACGGCAGAGTGTTGAGGATTGAGGGCAGAGTGTTTAGGGCTGAGTGTTGAGAGCAGAGTTTTGAGGGCAGAGTGTTGAGGGCAGAGTGTTGAGGGCAGAGGGCAGAGTGTTGAGGGCAGAGTGTTGAGGGAAGAGTGTTGAGGGCAGAGTGTTGAGGGCAGAAAGTATAGGGCAGAGGGTTGAGGGCAGAGGGTTGATGGCAGAGGGCAGAGTGTTGAGGGAAGAGTGTTGAGGGCAGAGTGTTGAGGGCAGAGTGTTGAGGGCAGAGGGCAGAGTGTTGAGGGCAGAGTGACGAGGGCAGAGTGTTGAGGGCAGGGTGTTGAGGGCAGAAGGCAGTGTGTTGAGGGCAGAGGAAAGAGTATTGAGGGCAGAGTGAAATGGGCAGAGTGTTGAGTACAGAGGGCAGAGTGTTGAGTACAGAGGGCAGAGTGTTGAGGGCAGAGTGTTGAGAGCAGAGAGTTGAGGGCAGAGGTTTGAGGGCAGAGGGCAAAGTGTTGAGGGCAGAGTGTTGAGGGCAGAGGGCAGAGTGTTGAGGGCAGTGCGTTGAGGGCAGAGTGCATAGGGCAGAGGGCAGAGTGTTGAGGGCAGAGTGTAGAGGGCAGAGTGTTGAAGGCAGAGTGCAGAGGGCAGAGTGTTGTGGGCAGAGTGTTGAGGGCAGAGTATTGAGTGCAGAGGGCAGAGTGTTGAGGGCAGAGTGTTGAGGGCAGAGGGTAGAGTTTTTAGGGTAGGGGCAGATTGTTGAGGGTAGATTGTTGAGGGCAGAGGGCAGAGTGTTGAGGGCAGAGGGCAGAGTGTTGAGGGCAGAGGGCAGAGTGTTGAGGGCAGAGTGTTGAGGGCAGAGGGCAAAGTGTTGAGGGCAGAGTGTTGAGGGCAGAGTGTTGAGGATTGAGGGCAGAGTGTTGAGGATCGAGGGAAGAGTGTTGAGGGCAGAGTGTTGAGGATTGAGGGCAGAGTGTTGAGGGCAAAGTGTTGAGAACAGAGGGCAGAGTGTTGAGGGCAGAGGCAGAGTGTTGAGGGCAGAGGGCAGAGTGTTGAGGGCAGAGTGTTGAGGGCAGAGTGTTGAGGGCAGAGGGTAGAGTGTTGAGGGCAGTGCGTTGAGGGCAGAGTGCAGAGGGCAGAGGGCAGAGTGTTGAGGGCAGAGTGTTGAGGGCAGAGTGTTGAGGGCAGAGTGTTGAGGGCAGAGGGTAGAGTGTTGAGGGCAGTGCGTTGAGGGCAGAGTGCAGAGGGCAGAGGGCAGAGTGTTGAGGGCAGAGGGCAGAATTCTGAGTGCAGAGGGCAGAGTGTTGAGTGCAGAGGGCAGAGTGAGGGCAGAGGGCAGAGTGTTGAGGGCAGAGGGCAGAGTGTTGAGGGCAGAGTGTTGAGGGCAGAGTGTTGAAGGCAGAGTGCAGAGGGCAGAGTGTTGTGGGCAGAGTGTTGAGGGAAGAGTGTTGAGGGCAGAGTGTTGAGGGCAGAGGGCAGAGTGTTGAGGGCAGAGGGTAGAGTGTTGAGGGCAGTGCGTTGAGGGCAGAGTGCAGAGGGCAGAGTGTTGAGGGCAGAGGGCAGAGTGTTGAGGGAAGAGTGTTGAGGGCAGAGTGTTGAGGGCAGAGGGTAGAGTGTTGAGGGCAGTGCGTTGAGGGCAGAGTGCAGAGGGCAGAGGGCAGAGTGTTGAGGGCAGAGGGCAGAATTTTGAGTGCAGAGGGCAGAGTGTTGAGTGCAGAGGGCAGAGTGAGGGCAGAGTGTTGAGGGCAGAGGGTAGAGTGTTGAGGGCAGTGCGTTGAGGGCAGAGTGCAGAGGGCAGAGTGTTGAGGGCAGAGTGTTGAGGGCAGAGGGCAGAGTGTTGAAGGCAGAGTGCAGAGGGCAAAGTGTTGTGGGCAGAGTGTTGAGGGCAGAGTATTGAGGGCAGAGGGCATAGTGTTGAGGGCAGAGTGTTGAGGGCAGAGTGTTGAGGGCAGAGGGTAGAGTTTTTAGGGTAGGGGCATATTGTTGAGGGTAGATTGTTGAGGGCAGAGGGCAGAGTGTTGAAGGCAGAGGGTAGAGTGTTGAGGGCAGAGGGCAGAGTGTTGAGGGCAGAGTGTTGAGGGCAGAGGGCAAAGTATTGAGGGCAGAGTGTTGAGGGCAGAGTGTTGAGGATTGAGGGCAGAGGGTAGAGTTTTTGAGGAGAGGGGGCAGAGTGTTAAGGGCAGATTGTTGAGGGCAGAGGGCAGACTGTTGAGGGCAGAGTGTTGAGGGCAGAGGGCAGAGTGTTGAGGGCAGAGGGCAGAGTGTTGCGGGCAGAGGGCAGAGTGTTGAGGGCAGAGTGTTGAGGGCATAATTTTGAGGATTGAGGGCAGAGTGTTGAGGGCAGAGTGTTGAGGATTGACGGCAGAGTGTTGAGGATTGAGGGCAGAGTGTTTAGGGCAGAGTGTTGAGAGCAGAGTTTTGAGTGCAGAGTGTTGAGGGCAGAGTGTTGAGGGCAGAGGGCAGAGTGTTGAGGGAAGAGTGTTGAGGGCAGAGGGCAGAGTGTTGAGGGCAGAGTGTAGAGGGCAGAGGGTTGAGGGCAGAGTGTTGAGGGCAGAGGGCAGAGTGTTGAGGGAAGAGTGTTGAGGGCAGAGTGTTGAGGGCAGAGCGCAGAGTGTTGAGGGCAGAGTGATGAGGGCAGAGTGTTGAGGGCAGGGTGTTGAGGGCAGAAGGCAGAGTGTTGAGGGCAGAGTGCAGAGGGCAGAGTGATGAGGGCAGAGTGTTGAGGGCAGGGTGTTGAGGGCAGAAGGCAGAGTGTTGAGGGCAGAGTGCAGAGGGCAGAGTGTTGAGTACAGAGGGCAGAGTGTTGAGGGCAGAGTGTTGAGGGCAGAGTATTGAGAGCAGAGAGTTGAGGGCAGACGTTTGAGGGCAGAGGGCAGAGTGTTGAGGGCAGAGGGCAGAGTGTTGAGGGCAGAGTGTTGAGGATTGACGGCAGAGTGTTGAGGATTGAGGGCAGAGTGTTTAGGGCAGAGTGTTGAGGGCAGAGGGCAGAGTGTTGAGGGCAGAGTGTTGAGGGAAGAGTGTTGAGGGCAGAGGGCAGAGTGTTGAGGGCAGAGTGTAGAGGGCAGAGGGTTGAGGGCAGAGTGTTGAGGGCAGAGGGCAGAGTGTTGAGGGAAGAGTGTTGAGGGCAGAGTGTTGAGGGCAGAGCGCAGAGTGTTGAGGGCAGAGTGATGAGGGCAGAGTGTTGAGGGCAGAGCGCAGAGTGTTGAGGGCAGAGTGTTGAGTACAGAGGGCAGAGTGTTGAGGGCAGAGTGTTGAGGGCAGAGTATTGAGAGCAGAGAGTTGAGGGCAGACGTTTGAGGGCAGAGGGCAGAGTGTTGAGGGCAGAGGGCAGAGTGTTGAGGGCAGAGGGCAGAGTGCAGAGGGCAGAATTTTGAGTGCAGAGGGAAATGTGTTGAGTGCAGAGGGCAGAGTGAGGGCAGAGGGCAGAGTGTTGAGGGCAGAGGGTACAGTTTTGAGGGCAGAGTATTGGGGGCAGAGGGCAGAGTGTTGAGGGCAGAGTGTTGAGGGCAGAGGGCAGAGTGTTGAGGGCAGAGTGTTGAGGATTGAGGGCCGAGTGTTGAGGATCGAGGGAAGAGTGTTGAGGGCAGAGGGTAGAGTGTTGAGGGCAGAGTGTTGAGGGCAGAGGGTAGAGTTTTTAGGGTAGGGGCAGATTGTTGAGGGTAGATTGTTGAGGGCAGAGGGCAGAGTGTTGAGGGCAGAGGGCAGAGTGTTGAGGGCAGAGGGCAGAGTGTTGAGGGCAGAGTGTTGAGGGCAGAGGGCAAAGTGTTGAGGGCAGAGTGTTGAGGGCAGAGTGTTGAGGATTGAGGGCAGAGTGTTGAGGATCGAGGGAAGAGTGTTGAGGGCAGAGTGTTGAGGATTGAGGGCAGAGTGTTGAGGGCAAAGTGTTGAGAACAGAGGGCAGAGTGTTGAGGGCAGAGGCAGAGTGTTGAGGGCAGAGGGCAGAGTGTTGAGGGCAGAGTGTTGAGGGCAGAGGGTAGAGTGTTGAGGGCAGTGCGTTGAGGGCAGAGTGCAGAGGGCAGAGGGCAGAGTGTTGAGGGCAGAGTGTTGAGGGCAGAGTGTTGAGGGCAGAGTGTTGAGGGCAGAGGGTAGAGTGTTGAGGGCAGTGCGTTGAGGGCAGAGTGCAGAGGGCAGAGGGCAGAGTGTTGAGGGCAGAGGGCAGAATTCTGAGTGCAGAGGGCAGAGTGTTGAGTGCAGAGGGCAGAGTGAGGGCAGAGGGCAGAGTGTTGAGGGCAGAGGGTAGAGTGTTGAGGGTAGTGCGTTGAGGGCAGAATGCAGAGTGCAGAGGGCAGAGTGTTGAGGGCAGAGTGTTGAGGGCAGAGTGTTGAAGGCAGAGTGCAGAGGGCAGAGTGTTGTGGGCAGAGTGTTGAGGGAAGAGTGTTGAGGGCAGAGTGTTGAGGGCAGAGGGCAGAGTGTTGAGGGCAGAGGGTAGAGTGTTGAGGGCAGTGCGTTGAGGGCAGAGTGCAGAGGGCAGAGTGTTGAGGGCAGAGGGCAGAGTGTTGAGGGAAGAGTGTTGAGGGCAGAGTGTTGAGGGCAGAGGGTAGAGTGTTGAGGGCAGTGCGTTGAGGGCAGAGTGCAGAGGGCAGAGGGCAGAGTGTTGAGGGCAGAGGGCAGAATTTTGAGTGCAGAGGGCAGAGTGTTGAGTGCAGAGGGCAGAGTGAGGGCAGAGGGCAGAGTGTTGAGGGCAGAGGGTAGAGTGTTGAGGGCAGTGCGTTGAGGGCAGAGTGCAGAGGGCAGAGTGTTGAGGGCAGAGTGTTGAGGGCAGAGGGCAGAGTGTTGAAGGCAGAGTGCAGAGGGCAAAGTGTTGTGGGCAGAGTGTTGAGGGCAGAGTATTGAGGGCAGAGGGCAGAGTGTTGAGGGCAGAGTGTTGAGGGCAGAGGGTAGAGTTTTTAGGGTAGGGGCATATTGTTGAGGGTAGATTGTTGAGGGCAGAGGGCAGAGTGTTGAAGGCAGAGGGTAGAGTGTTGAGGGCAGAGGGCAGAGTGTTGAGGGCAGAGTGTTGAGGGCAGAGGGCAAAGTATTGAGGGCAGAGTGTTGAGGGCAGAGTGTTTAGGATTGAGGGCAGAGGGTAGAGTTTTTGAGGAGAGGGGGCAGAGTGTTAAGGGCAGATTGTTGAGGGCAGAGGGCAGACTGTTGAGGGCAGAGTGTTGAGGGCAGAGGGCAGAGTGTTGAGGGCAGAGGGCAGAGTGTTGCGGGCAGAGGGCAGAGTGTTGAGGGCATAATTTTGAGGATTGAGGGCAGAGTGTTGAGGGCAGAGTGTTGAGGATTGACAGCAGAGTGTTGAGGATTGAGGGCAGAGTGTTTAGGGCAGAGTGTTGAGAGCAGAGTTTTGAGGGCAGAGTGTTGAGGGCAGAGTGTTGAGGGCAGAGGGCAGAGTGTTGAGGGCAGAGTGTTGAGGGAAGAGTGTTGAGGGCAGAGGGCAGAGTGTTGAGGGCAGAGTGTAGAGGGCAGAGGGTTGAGGGCAGAGTGTTGAGGGCAGAGGGCAGAGTGTTGAGGGAAGAGTGTTGAGGGCAGAGTGTTGAGGGCAGAGCGCAGAGTGTTGAGGGCAGAGTGATGAGGGCAGAGTGTTGAGGGCAGGGTGTTGAGGGCAGAAGGCAGAGTGTTGAGGGCAGAGTGCAGAGGGCAGAGTGATGAGGGCAGAGTGTTGAGGGCAGGGTGTTGAGGGCAGAAGGCAGAGTGTTGAGGGCAGAGTGCAGAGGGCAGAGTGTTGAGTACAGAGGGCAGAGTGTTGAGGGCAGAGTGTTGAGGGCAGAGTATTGAGAGCAGAGAGTTGAGGGCAGACGTTTGAGGGCAGAGGGCAGAGCGTTGAGGGCAGAGGGCAGAGTGTTGAGGGCAGAGTGTTGAGGATTGACGGCAGAGTGTTGAGGATTGAGGGCAGAGTGTTTAGGGCAGAGTGTTGAGGGCAGAGGGCAGAGTGTTGAGGGCAGAGTGTTGAGGGAAGAGTGTTGAGGGCAGAGGGCAGAGTGTTGAGGGCAGAGTGTAGAGGGCAGAGGGTTGAGGGCAGAGTGTTGAGGGCAGAGGGCAGAGTGTTGAGGGAAGAGTGTTGAGGGCAGAGTGTTGAGGGCAGAGCGCAGAGTGTTGAGGGCAGAGTGATGAGGGCAGAGTGTTGAGGGCAGAGCGCAGAGTGTTGAGGGCAGAGTGTTGAGTACAGAGGGCAGAGTGTTGAGGGCAGAGTGTTGAGGGCAGAGTATTGAGAGCAGAGAGTTGAGGGCAGAGGTTTGAGGGCAGAGTGTTGAGGGCAGAGTATTGAGAGCAGAGAGTTGAGGGCAGACGTTTGAGGGCAGAGGGCAGAGTGTTGAGGGCAGAGGGCAGAGTGTTGAGGGCAGAGTGTTGAGGATTGACGGCAGAGTGTTGAGGATTGAGGGCAGAGTGTTTAGGGCAGAGTGTTGAGGGCAGAGGGCAGAGTGTTGAGGGCAGAGTGTTGAGGGAAGAGTGTTGAGGGCAGAGGGCAGAGTGTTGAGGGCAGAGTGTAGAGGGCAGAGGGTTGAGGGCAGAGTGTTGAGGGCAGAGGGCAGAGTGTTGAGGGAAGAGTGTTGAGGGCAGAGTGTTGAGGGCAGAGCGCAGAGTGTTGAGGGCAGAGTGATGAGGGCAGAGTGTTGAGGGCAGAGCGCAGAGTGTTGAGGGCAGAGTGTTGAGTACAGAGGGCAGAGTGTTGAGGGCAGAGTGTTGAGGGCAGAGTATTGAGAGCAGAGAGTTGAGGGCAGACGTTTGAGGGCAGAGGGCAGAGTGTTGAGGGCAGAGGGCAGAGTGTTGAGGGCAGAGGGCAGAGTGCAGAGGGCAGAATTTTGAGTGCAGAGGGAAATGTGTTGAGTGCAGAGGGCAGAGTGAGGGCAGAGGGCAGAGTGTTGAGGGCAGAGGGTACAGTTTTGAGGGCAGAGTATTGGGGGCAGAGGGCAGAGTGTTGAGGGCAGAGTGTTGAGGGCAGAGGGCAGAGTGTTGAGGGCAGAGTGTTGAGGATTGAGGGCCGAGTGTTGAGGATCGAGGGAAGAGTGTTGAGGGCAGAGGGTAGAGTGTTGAGGGCAGAGTGTTGAGGGCAGAGGGTAGAGTTTTTAGGGTAGGGGCAGATTGTTGAGGGTAGATTGTTGAGGGCAGAGGGCAGAGTGTTGAGGGCAGAGGGCAGAGTGTTGAGGGCAGAGGGCAGAGTGTTGAGGGCAGAGTGTTGAGGGCAGAGGGCAAAGTGTTGAGGGCAGAGTGTTGAGGGCAGAGTGTTGAGGATTGAGGGCAGAGTGTTGAGGATCGAGGGAAGAGTGTTGAGGGCAGAGTGTTGAGGATTGAGGGCAGAGTGTTGAGGGCAAAGTGTTGAGAACAGAGGGCAGAGTGTTGAGGGCAGAGGCAGAGTGTTGAGGGCAGAGGGCAGAGTGTTGAGGGCAGAGTGTTGAGGGCAGAGGGTAGAGTGTTGAGGGCAGTGCGTTGAGGGCAGAGTGCAGAGGGCAGAGGGCAGAGTGTTGAGGGCAGAGTGTTGAGGGCAGAGTGTTGAGGGCAGAGTGTTGAGGGCAGAGGGTAGAGTGTTGAGGGCAGTGCGTTGAGGGCAGAGTGCAGAGGGCAGAGGGCAGAGTGTTGAGGGCAGAGGGCAGAATTCTGAGTGCAGAGGGCAGAGTGTTGAGTGCAGAGGGCAGAGTGAGGGCAGAGGGCAGAGTGTTGAGGGCAGAGGGTAGAGTGTTGAGGGTAGTGCGTTGAGGGCAGAATGCAGAGTGCAGAGGGCAGAGTGTTGAGGGCAGAGTGTTGAGGGCAGAGTGTTGAAGGCAGAGTGCAGAGGGCAGAGTGTTGTGGGCAGAGTGTTGAGGGAAGAGTGTTGAGGGCAGAGTGTTGAGGGCAGAGGGCAGAGTGTTGAGGGCAGAGGGTAGAGTGTTGAGGGCAGTGCGTTGAGGGCAGAGTGCAGAGGGCAGAGTGTTGAGGGCAGAGGGCAGAGTGTTGAGGGAAGAGTGTTGAGGGCAGAGTGTTGAGGGCAGAGGGTAGAGTGTTGAGGGCAGTGCGTTGAGGGCAGAGTGCAGAGGGCAGAGGGCAGAGTGTTGAGGGCAGAGGGCAGAATTTTGAGTGCAGAGGGCAGAGTGTTGAGTGCAGAGGGCAGAGTGAGGGCAGAGGGCAGAGTGTTGAGGGCAGAGGGTAGAGTGTTGAGGGCAGTGCGTTGAGGGCAGAGTGCAGAGGGCAGAGTGTTGAGGGCAGAGTGTTGAGGGCAGAGGGCAGAGTGTTGAAGGCAGAGTGCAGAGGGCAAAGTGTTGTGGGCAGAGTGTTGAGGGCAGAGTATTGAGGGCAGAGGGCAGAGTGTTGAGGGCAGAGTGTTGAGGGCAGAGGGTAGAGTTTTTAGGGTAGGGGCATATTGTTGAGGGTAGATTGTTGAGGGCAGAGGGCAGAGTGTTGAAGGCAGAGGGTAGAGTGTTGAGGGCAGAGGGCAGAGTGTTGAGGGCAGAGTGTTGAGGGCAGAGGGCAAAGTATTGAGGGCAGAGTGTTGAGGGCAGAGTGTTTAGGATTGAGGGCAGAGGGTAGAGTTTTTGAGGAGAGGGGGCAGAGTGTTAAGGGCAGATTGTTGAGGGCAGAGGGCAGACTGTTGAGGGCAGAGTGTTGAGGGCAGAGGGCAGAGTGTTGAGGGCAGAGGGCAGAGTGTTGCGGGCAGAGGGCAGAGTGTTGAGGGCATAATTTTGAGGATTGAGGGCAGAGTGTTGAGGGCAGAGTGTTGAGGATTGACAGCAGAGTGTTGAGGATTGAGGGCAGAGTGTTTAGGGCAGAGTGTTGAGAGCAGAGTTTTGAGGGCAGAGTGTTGAGGGCAGAGTGTTGAGGGCAGAGGGCAGAGTGTTGAGGGCAGAGTGTTGAGGGAAGAGTGTTGAGGGCAGAGGGCAGAGTGTTGAGGGCAGAGTGTAGAGGGCAGAGGGTTGAGGGCAGAGTGTTGAGGGCAGAGGGCAGAGTGTTGAGGGAAGAGTGTTGAGGGCAGAGTGTTGAGGGCAGAGCGCAGAGTGTTGAGGGCAGAGTGATGAGGGCAGAGTGTTGAGGGCAGGGTGTTGAGGGCAGAAGGCAGAGTGTTGAGGGCAGAGTGCAGAGGGCAGAGTGATGAGGGCAGAGTGTTGAGGGCAGGGTGTTGAGGGCAGAAGGCAGAGTGTTGAGGGCAGAGTGCAGAGGGCAGAGTGTTGAGTACAGAGGGCAGAGTGTTGAGGGCAGAGTGTTGAGGGCAGAGTATTGAGAGCAGAGAGTTGAGGGCAGACGTTTGAGGGCAGAGGGCAGAGCGTTGAGGGCAGAGGGCAGAGTGTTGAGGGCAGAGTGTTGAGGATTGACGGCAGAGTGTTGAGGATTGAGGGCAGAGTGTTTAGGGCAGAGTGTTGAGGGCAGAGGGCAGAGTGTTGAGGGCAGAGTGTTGAGGGAAGAGTGTTGAGGGCAGAGGGCAGAGTGTTGAGGGCAGAGTGTAGAGGGCAGAGGGTTGAGGGCAGAGTGTTGAGGGCAGAGGGCAGAGTGTTGAGGGAAGAGTGTTGAGGGCAGAGTGTTGAGGGCAGAGCGCAGAGTGTTGAGGGCAGAGTGATGAGGGCAGAGTGTTGAGGGCAGAGCGCAGAGTGTTGAGGGCAGAGTGTTGAGTACAGAGGGCAGAGTGTTGAGGGCAGAGTGTTGAGGGCAGAGTATTGAGAGCAGAGAGTTGAGGGCAGAGGTTTGAGGGCAGAGTGTTGAGGGCAGAGGGCAGAGTGTTGAGGGCAGAGGGCAGAGTGCAGAGGGCAGAATTTTGAGTGCAGAGGGAAATGTGTTGAGTGCAGAGGGCAGAGTGAGGGCAGAGGGCAGAGTGTTGAGGGCAGAGGGTAAAGTTTTGAGGGCAGAGTATTGGGGGCAGAGGGCAGAGTGTTGAGGGCAGAGTGTTGAGGGCAGAGGGCAGAGTGTTGAGGGCAGAGTGTTGAGGATTGAGGGCCGAGTGTTGAGGATCGAGGGAAGAGTGTTGAGGGCAGAGGGTAGAGTGAGGGCAGAGGGCAGAGTGTTGAGGGCAGAGGGTAGAGTGTTGAGGGCAGTGCGTTGAGGGCAGAGTGCAGAGGGCAGAGTGTTGAGGGCAGAGTGTTGAGGGCAGAGGGCAGAGTGTTGAAGGCAGAGTGCAGAGGGCAAAGTTTTGTGGGCAGAGTGTTGAGGGCAGAGTATTGAGGGCAGAGGGCAGAGTGTTGAGGGCAGAGTGTTGAGGGCAGAGTGTTGAGGGCAGAGGGTAGAGTTATTAGGGTAGGGGCATATTGTTGAGGGTAGATTGTTGAGGGCAGAGGGCAGAGTGTTGAGGGCAGAGGGCAGAGTGTTGAGGGCAGAGGGCAGAGTGTTGAGGGCAGAGTGTTGAGGGCAGAGGGCAAAGTGTTGAGGGCAGAGTGTTGAGGGCAGAGTGTTGAGGATTGAGGGCAGAGGGTAGAGTTTTTGAGGAGAGGGGGCAGAGTGTTAAGGGCAGATTGTTGAGGGCAGAGGGCAGACTGTTGAGGGCAGAGTGTTGAGGGCAGAGGGCAGAGTGTTGAGGGCAGAGGGCAGAGTGTTGAGGGCAGAGGGCAGAGTGTTGAGGGCAGAGTGTTGAGGGCATAATTTTGAGGATTGAGGGCAGAGTGTTGAGGGCAGAGTGTTGAGGATTGACGGCAGAGTGTCTAGGATTGAGGGCAGAGTGTTTAGGGCAGAGTGTTGAGAGCAGAGTTTTGAGGGCAGAGTGTTGAGGGCAGAGTGCAGAGGGCAGAATTTTGAGTGCAGAGGGAAATGTGTTGAGTGCAGAGGGCAGAGTGAGGGCAGAGGGCAGAGTGTTGAGGGCAGAGGGTAAAGTGTTGAGGGCAGAGTATTGGGGGCAGAGGGCAGAGTGTTGAGGGCAGAGTGTTGAGGGCAGAGGGCAGAGTGTTAAGGGCAGAGTGTTGAGGATTGAGGGCCGAGTGTTGAAGATCGAGGGAAGAGTGTTGAGGGCAGAGGGTAGAGTTTTTGAGGGCAGGGGGCAGAGTGTTAAGGGCAGATTGTTGAGGGCAGAGGGCAGACAGTTAAGGGCAGAGTGTTAAGGGCACAGGGCAGAGTGTTGAGGGCAGAGGGCAGAGTGTTGAGGGCAGAGTGTTGAGGGAAGAGGGCAGAGTGTTGAGGGCAGAGTGTTGAGGGCATAATTTTGAGGATTGATGGCAGAGTGTTGAGGGCAGAGTGTTGAGGATTGACGGCAGAGTGTTGAGGATTGAGGGCAGAGTGTTTAGGGCTGAGTGTTGAGAGCAGAGTTTTGAGGGCAGAGTGTTGAGGGCAGAGTGTTGAGGGCAGAGGGCAGAGTGTTGAGGGCAGAGTGTTGAGGGAAGAGCGTTGAGGGCAGAGTGTTGAGGGCAGAAAGTATAGGGCAGAGGGTTGAGGGCAGAGGGTTGATGGCAGAGGGCAGAGTGTTGAGGGAAGAGTGTTGAGGGCAGAGTGTTGAGGGCAGAGTGTTGAGGGCAGAGGGCAGAGTGTTGAGGGCAGAGTGACGAGGGCAGAGTGTTGAGGGCAGGGTGTTGAGGGCAGAAGGCAGTGTGTTGAGGGCAGAGGAAAGAGTATTGAGGGCAGAGTGAAATGGGCAGAGTGTTGAGTACAGAGGGCAGAGTGTTGAGTACAGAGGGCAGAGTGTTGAGGGCAGAGTGTTGAGAGCAGAGAGTTGAGGGCAGAGGTTTGAGGGCAGAGGGCAAAGTGTTAAGGGCAGAGGGCAGAGTGTTGAGGGCAGTGCATTGAGGGCAGAGTGCAGAGGGCAGAGTGTTGAGGGCAGAGTGTAGAGGGCAGAGTGTTGAAGGCAGAGTGCAGAGGGCAGAGTGTTGTGGGCAGAGTGTTGAGGGCAGAGTATTGAGGGCAGAGGGCAGAGTGTTGAGGGCAGAGTGTTGAGGGCAGAGGGTAGAGTTTTTAGGGTAGGGGCAGATTGTTGAGGGTAGATTGTTGAGGGCAGAGGGCAGAGTGTTGAGGGCAGAGGGCAGAGTGTTGAGGGCAGAGGGCAGAGTGTTGAGGGCAGAGTGTTGAGGGCAGAGGGCAAAGTGTTGAGGGCAGAGTGTTGAGGGCAGAGTGTTGAGGATTGAGGGCAGAGTGTTGAGGATCGAGGGAAGAGTGTTGAGGGCAGAGTGTTGAGGATTGAGGGCAGAGTGTTGAGGGCAAAGTGTTGAGAACAGAGGGCAGAGTGTTGAGGGCAGAGGCAGAGTGTTGAGGGCAGAGGGCAGAGTGTTGAGGGCAGAGTGTTGAGGGCAGAGTGTTGAGGGCAGAGGGTAGAGTGTTGAGGGCAGTGCGTTGAGGGCAGAGTGCAGAGGGCAGAGGGCAGAGTGTTGAGGGCAGAGTGTTGAGGGCAGAGTGTTGAGGGCAGAGTGGTGAGGGCAGAGTGGTGAGGGCAGAGGGTAGAGTGTTGAGGGCAGTGCGTTGAGGGCAGAGTGCAGAGGGCAGAGGGCAGAGTGTTGAGGGCAGAGGGCAGAATTCTGAGTGCAGAGGGCAGAGTGTTGAGTGCAGAGGGCAGAGTGAGGGCAGAGGGCAGAGTGTTGAGGGCAGAGGGTAGAGTGTTGAGGGCAGTGCGTTGAGGGCAGAAAGCAGAGTGCAGAGGGCAGAGGGCAGAGTGTTGAGGGCAGAGTGTTGAGGGCAGAGTGTTGAAGGCAGAGTGCAGAGGGCAGAGTGTTGTGGGCAGAGTGTTGAGGGAAGAGTGTTGAGGGCAGAGTGTTGAGGGCAGAGGGCAGAGTGTTGAGGGCAGAGGGTAGAGTGTTGAGGGCAGTGCGTTGAGGGCAGAGTGCAGAGGGCAGAGTGTTGAGGGCAGAGGGCAGAGTGTTGAGGGCAGAGGGTAGAGTGTTGAGGGCAGTGCGTTGAGGGCAGAGTGCAGAGGGCAGAGTGTTGAGTGCAGAGGGCAGAGTGAGGGCAGAGGGCAGAGTGTTGAGGGCAGAGGGTAGAGTGTTGAGGGCAGTGCGTTGAGGGCAGAGTGCAGAGGGCAGAGTGTTGAGGGCAGAGTGTTGAGGGCAGAGGGCAGAGTGTTGAAGGCAGAGTGCAGAGGGCAAAGTGTTGTGGGCAGAGTGTTGAGGGCAGAGTATTGAGGGCAGAGGGCAGAGTGTTGAGGGCAGAGTGTTGAGGGCAGAGTGTTGAGGGCAGAGGGTAGAGTTTTTAGGGTAGGGGCATATTGTTGAGGGTAGATTGTTGAGGGCAGAGGGCAGAGTGTTGAGGGCAGAGGGCAGAGTGTTGAGAGCAGAGGGCAGAGTGTTGAGGGCAGAGGGCAAAGTGTTGAGGGCAGAGTGTTGAGGGCAGAGTGTTGAGGATTGAGGGCAGAGGGTAGAGTTTTTGAGGAGAGGGGGCAGAGTGTTAAGGGCAGATTGTTGAGGGCAGAGGGCAGACTGTTGAGGGCAGAGTGTTGAGGGCAGAGGGCAGAGTGTTGAGGGCAGAGGGCAGAGTGTTGAGGGCAGAGGGCAGAGTGTTGAGGGCAGAGTGTTGAGGGCATAATTTTGAGGATTGAGGGCAGAGTGTTGAGGATTGAGGGCAGAGTGTTTAGGGCAGAGTGTTGAGAGCAGAGTTTTGAGGGCAGAGTGTTGAGGGCAGAGTGTTGAGGGCAGATGGCAGAGTGTTGAGGGTAGAGTGTTGAGGGAAGAGTGTTGAGGGCAGAGGGCAGAGTGTTGAGGGCAGAGTGTAGAGGGCAGAGGGTTGAGGGCAGAGTGTTGAGGGCAGAGTGTTGAGGGAAGAGTGTTGAGGGCAGAGTGTTGAGGGCAGAGCACAGAGTGTTGAGGGCAGAGTGATGAGGGCAGAGTGTTGAGGGCAGGGTGTTGAGGGAAGAAGGCAGAGTGTTGAGGGAAGAGTGCAGAGGGCAGAGTGTTGAGTACAGAGGGCAGAGTGTTGAGGGCAGAGTGTTGAGGGCAGAGTATTGAGAGCAGAGAGTTGAGGGCAGACGTTTGAGGGCAGAGGGCAGAGTGTTGAGGGCAGAGGGCAGTGTGTTGAGGGCAGAGGGCAGAGTGCAGAGGGCAGAATTTTGAGTGCAGAGGGCAATGTGTTGAGTGCAGAGGGCAGAGTGAGGGCAGAGGGCAGAGTGTTGAGGGCAGAGGGTAAAGTGTTGAGGGCAGAGTATTGGGGGCAGAGGGCAGAGTGTTGAGGGCAGAGTGTTGAGGGCAGAGGGCAGAGTGTTGAGGGCAGAGTGTTGAGGATTGAGGGCCGAGTGTTGAGGATCGAGGGAAGAGTGTTGAGGGCAGAGTGTTGAGGGCAGAGGGCAGAGTGTTGAGGGCAGAGTTTTGAGGGCAGAGGGTAGAGTTTTTGAGGGCAGGGGGCAGAGTGTTAAGGGCAGATTGTTGATGGCAGAGGGCAGACAGTTAAGGGCAGAGTGTTAAGGGCACAGGGCAGAGTGTTGAGGGCAGAGGGCAGAGTGTTGAGGGCAGAGTGTTGAGGGAAGAGGGCAGAGTGTTGAGGGCAGAGGGCAGAGTGTTGAGGGAAGAGGGCAGAGTGTTGAGGGCAGAGTGTTGAGGGCATAATTTTGAGGATTGATGGCAGAGTGTTGAGGGCAGAGTGTTGAGGATTGACGGCAGAGTGTTGAGGATTGAGGGCAGAGTGTTTAGGGCTGAGTGTTGAGAGCAGACTTTTGAGGGCAGAGTGTTGAGGGCAGAGTGTTGAGGGCAGAGGGCAGAGTGTTGAGGGCAGAGTGACGAGGGCAGAGTGTTGAGGGCAGGGTGTTGAGGGCAGAAGGCAGTGTGTTGAGGGCAGAGGAAAGAGTATTGAGGGCAGAGTGCAATGGGCAGAGTGTTGAGTACAGAGGGCAGAGTGTTGAGTACAGAGGGCAGAGTGTTGAGGGCAGAGTGTTGAGAGCAGAGAGTTGAGGGCAGAGGTTTGAGGGCAGAGGGCAAAGTGTTGAGGGCAGAGTGTTGAGGGCAGAGGGCAGAGTGTTGAGGGCAGTGCGTTGAGGGCAGAGTGCAGAGGGCAGAGTGTTGAGGGCAGAGGGCAGAGTGTAGAGGGCAAAGTGTTGAAGGCAGAGTGCAGAGGGCAGAGTGTTGTGGGCAGAGTGTTGAGGGCAGAGTATTGAGGGCAGAGGGCAGAGTGTTGAGGGCAGAGTGTTGAGGGCAGAGGGTAGAGTTTTTAGGGTAGGGGCAGATTGTTGAGGGTAGATTGTTGAGGGCAGAGGGCAGAGTGTTGAGGGCAGAGGGCAGAGTGTTGAGGGCAGAGGGCAGAGTGTTGAGGGCAGAGTGTTGAGGGCAGAGGGCAAAGTGTTGAGGGCAGAGTGTTGAGGGCAGAGTGTTGAGGATTGAGGGCAGAGTGTTGAGGATCGAGGGAAGAGTGTTGAGGGCAGAGTGTTGAGGATTGAGGGCAGAGTGTTGAGGGCAAAGTGTTGAGAACAGAGGGCAGAGTGTTGAGGGCAGAGGCAGAGTGTTGAGGGCAGAGGGCAGAGTGTTGAGGGCAGAGTGTTGAGGGCAGAGTGTTGAGGGCAGAGGGTAGAGTGTTGAGGGCAGTGCGTTGAGGGCAGAGTGCAGAGGGCAGAGGGCAGAGTGTTGAGGGCAGAGGGCAGAGTGTTGAGGGCAGAGTGTTGATGTTGGACAGGCCACATGACGGGCCGCTCTCCCCCGGCTCGACCAGGCCCGAGCCAGTCACGCAAGCACCACACACCACCATTGCACGTCCTACGTCCCCTCAGGGACACCTGCCCTCGAGCATGATAACTTCGTGGGTCCGATCCACTGCCGACCCATGCGCCCAGCCGGGGCCGCCATCTTGGACACTTCGCCACGAGGCAGCCTGGCCCCCGATCGACCTCAACCCTGGGCCTAGCCCGGCCTCAGACATTCCGGCACCACCCTCCACCCAGGAGGTGAGCGAGCTACTTGGCCAGTCAATGGGAGGAAGAGGTGTCGATGGTTCTCCCCCGGCCAGTGCCGCTCGCCCATCGCCTCCCCGGGCGCTGGCTCCACCCCCCTGCTGGGTGTCTGGACTCCCTCATCCCGGACCTCCCGACCTCCAAGTGCGAGGGTCCGGACATCAAAGCACGCCAGCCCTATAACTGGGGCAGCTCCAGAGCAGGAAGGCAGTTGTATCTTGGAGTCGAGAGACGAAAGAAGAACTCATCCTGGACGGACTACTGGCGCTGCCGTAGCTCTGTCCTGTGCACCATCATCCTGCCTGTTGGCGCTGCCACAGCCGTCGTAACCTTCATCCTTCATCGTCGTCCGGATCTGCTGGCGAGGCCGCGGACCGTTGTAACCGTCATCTGCATCGGGACCTGCTTGGCTTCTCCACGGCCCGTCGACCATCCTTCATCCATCTCGGGACCTGCTTGGCTCCTCCACGGCCCGATCAGCAAACCCGCCGAGCTCGAGGATTGAGAGCTATTGAACTCATTGGTAACTAAGACTGTCCCGCTACCCTTTTCCTCAACCAGAGATCAGAACCGAGGGGACCCCTGAGTCCAGACCTCCTTGTATCATATTGACGTAACCTAAGAATTGCATATAAAGTCTCGTTAACCTTCAATCTTGTGTGGTGTCCGTCTGTGGGGGGGAAGTTACTTATCTGTACAGTCGTTGGAGACGGCTCTCCCTGGAGACCTCTCCCCGTAACCTCGGCCGACCCTCCCGGTCCGTCTAACATTGGTGGCAGCGGCGGGATCCGAATCACCGCATAACGTACAGAGAGTAGCTCACCCCACAACGAACAACAATGTCGACTAAAGAGAGCGGAGCAACTGAGAAGTTCCAAATGGAAAAACTAGAGGAATACAGCCATCGTGAACTAAAGCAGTTCTGCATCGAACTAGGTATCGCTACCACCGGACTAAGCACCAAGGACGATTTTAAGCATGCCCTAGAATCTTGGGCAGAAACCGGGGATGTCGAAACCCCTGAGCAAAGCACCGCGAAAAAGACCAACACGGCCCCTGAAGAGCAAAGAACGGGTCTCTCGCAAGACGAGATCCAAGAAAGAGAAAAAGCCCGACTACACGAACTCGAAATGGCCCGACTCAAGATGGACGTAGAACTCAAATTGGCCGAGCAAAAAATAAACTTAGAGCACCTTCGCCTCCGAGAAGAAAGAGAGGAGAAACAGAGGCAAAGGGAGCTCGAGGAAAAAAGACTAACGTACGAGCACGAGCGGAACCTAGCCGAGATCAACCTGCGCAAACAGAATAAAGAATTAGGGGTGCCCGACAGACCGTCCACCCCAGGGACCACGGACAAAAAAGTGCACATCCCCAAGGATGTGGTCCGAGAATATTTTCGAGAAGACGACATCCAGCAATGGTTTAAGGCATATGAAATCGCGATGACTGCGCACCGGATCGATAGAGCCGACTGGGGAGCCGGCCTATGGGGCAAATTCCTCAATGAGGGCCGCGATACTCTGTTACAGCTCCCAGACCACCAGATGACCTCCTACGACCATATGAAAGCGGCCCTCCTCACTCGCTATGGCCTCACGCCCGAGATGTACCGTCAGAGGTTCCGAGACTGCACACGCATTCCAGGTACAACTTGGGTGGACTATGTAACGTACTTTAGCCGAGCCTTCGAAGGCTGGATCAGAGGGAACAACGTCACGACCTACGAGCAGTTGTTCAATCTGATGGTATGGGAGCATCTGTCCAACAATTGCTTCATTGAACTACGCCAACACCTCCTCGACAGCAAGCTAACCGATCCCCGGCAGCTCGCAGCTGAAGCTGACCGGTGGGAGATCACCCGAGTGGGCCGGAATGGGTCCTACGAGCAGAACAGGAACAACAATGGTCACTACCGAACCAGAGGAGGAGGAGGGGGCCAAGGACGAGGAAGAGACAATACTCCGGCCGCCCCCGCTACCAGCACCACCCCCCCGGCCAACCGGGGCAGCACCCCGGCGCGACCGGGATACAGAGCCAATGTTACATGTCACCGATGCCAACGAGTCGGCCACTATGCAAACGACCCAAGCTGCCCGCAGTATCAGAGTCCAAGACCCCGCCAGGTGGCCGCCGCGGCACTAGGGGAAGAACAGATCTCCGAGGAACAAGAAACAGGCGAGCAAGAGTATCAAGAGTGGGAGCCAGCCGCCATGACTCTCGCGTGCTTAGGGGGAAGAGACATGGTCCCGCGGGTCCCCCTACCCGCTAACACCCAGAAGTACAGCCAATGGGTGAGCATCAATGGACAGCGGGCCGAAGCCCTTCGAGACACCGGGGCTAGTGTGACAGCCGTCCGCTGCCACCTGGTGACCCCAGAACAATATCTACCGAACATTCTCTGCCCTGTGCGATCAGCCGACAACTCGGAGAGTCTGTGTCGGATGGCCTGCGTCCCCTTTGAGTGGGGAGGGGTCTCCGGCATGTTGAAAGTAACGGTCCGAGACGACGCCCCCGTGGACTGCCTCCTCGGAAATGACCTGGAAAGCTCCCCGTGGGCAGCCGTGGAGCGAAAAGAACACTTGGGGATGTTGGGCGTCCCAGACTGGGCGTGTGTCACCACCCGGTCCATGGCCGCCCGTGCCAACCATCACCCGGAAGAACCAGAATGGCCGGCGCCTCCGCCTCCGGTCGCCCCCGCCGAGACCCCCGACCAGGACATCCCCCTCGAACCTGCTCAACCTTCCGACCTTGCTAATCTTGACCAGTGGGCTCAAGAAGGGGGACCCACACAAGAACAATTTCGTCAGGAGCAGAAGACCTGTCCCTCCCTTGAGGGACTCCGACAACAAGCGCTCGCCCAAAGCGCAGGGGATACCTCCGGAACTCATTGGGTCTACTGGGACAATGACCTATTGTACAGCGAGCAACGAATCGCCGAGCTGGGGGCCAACCGAGTACTAGTGGTGCCCCTCCGCTTCAGAGACTTCCTGCTAAATCTGGCCCACGATGTCCCCCTGGCAGGGCACCTGGGACAAGATAAAACCTACAGCCGCCTAGTGACCCACTTCTTCTGGCCAAAAATGAGAAACGATGTGCACCAGCATTGCCGATCTTGCCCCACGTGCCAAGCTAGTGGGAAGAGCGGCCGCAAGTTAAAGGCCCCCCTGCAACCCTTTCCCGTAGTCACGACCCCATTTGAGAGGGTCGGAATAGACATTGTGGGACCCCTAGACCCGCGTACAAGACAAGGCCATCGTTTCATCCTAGTACTAGTGGACCACGCCACCCGCTACCCTGAGGCTATTCCTCTCCGGACCGTGACAGCCCCAGTGGTCGGCAGGGCCCTGATGGGGATCTTCTCCCGTGTGGGGTTCCCCCGAGAAGTCGTCAGTGACAGAGGCACGAACTTTATTTCCAAATATATGAAGTCCCTCTGGCAACAGTGTGGGGTCACCTACCGCTTCACGACCCCCTATCACCCCCAAGGAAACGGACTTGTTGAGCGGTTCAATCGCACACTAAAAGGGATGATCGGGGGATTGGAAGAACCCCTCCGTCGCCAGTGGGACGTGCTGCTGCCGTGCCTCCTCTTCGCCTACCGGGAGGTCCCACAGAAGTCCCTAGGCTTCAGCCCATTCGAGCTGCTCTATGGGCACCCAGTACGGGGACCACTCAGCCTGATCAAAGAAGGCTGGGAGATGCCTCCGGCCAAGAGTCCTCCAGATGTCTTCCGGTACCTCCTCACCCTCCGCAACCAGTCTCAGCGGTTCAGAGACCTAGCAAAAGCCAACCTAGAGGCCAGTCAAGAGGACATGAAGAAATGGTATGACCAGAACGCCTCATCTATTGAATTCGAGCCGGGGCAACAGGTCTGGGTAATGTCCCCCACAGAACCGTGCGCTCTCCAAGACAAATGGACGGGACCCTTCAAGGTAATCGAGCGCAAGGGTCCTGCCACCTATCTGATCGATATGGAGTCCGCCCGGAATCCGCTCCGAGTCCTCCACACCAACAGACTGAAACCCCACTTTGCACGAACAGAACTCAGCCTCTTGATGGCCACAGACAACGGGGTTGAGGACGACTCCGAGCCTCTCCCTGACCTCTTGCGGACCCAGGAGCAAGACGGCTCCGTGGATGGGGTCCGACTCTCGGAGACCCTCACCCAGGAACAACGCCAAGAGTGCCAAGCCCTCCTATCACGATTTGCCAGCCTGTTCTCCCTCACCCCAGGTGTCACTTCTTGGTGTGTGCACGATGTGGACACCGGAGACAGCCCTCCTATCCGCCACCGGGCCTACCGCGTACCTAATCGGGTACGGGCCTGCATCCAGGCGGAAGTAGCCAAGATGCTCACGCTCGGGGTCATCGAGCCCTCCGACAGTCCATGGGCCAGCCCGGTCGTACTGGTCCCCAAAGCAGCCGCCCCCGGAACCACACCCGAACTCCGGTTCTGTGTCGACTACCGGGGCCTGAATGAAGTCACCAGAACGGACGCACACCCCATCCCCCGGGCAGATGAACTGGTCGACCGAATGGGCGCTGCCCGCTACCTCAGCATCTTCGACCTAACGGCGGGCTATTGGCAGATCGGCCTCACACCCCGAGCACAAGAACGTTCTGCCTTCTCCACCCCCGATGGCCACTATCATTTCACGGTCATGCCCTTCGGCATGAAAAATGCCCCAGCGACTTTCCAACGGCTCGTCAATCAGGTCCTGGCGGGGCTCGAAGAGTTCAGCGCCGCCTACCTGGACGACATCGCTGTGTACAGCCACCATTGGACCGAGCACCTCCACCACCTCCAAGCAGTGTTGCAAGCCCTTCAGCGAGCTGGCCTCACGATCAAGGCCAGCAAATGTCAAATTGGACAAGGGTCGGTGACCTACCTCGGACACCAGGTGGGAAGCGGTCTAGTGGCCCCTCTACAACTGAAAATTGCCGCCATCCAGAACTGGCAACCCCCTATCACTCAAACTGAAATACGAGCCTTCCTGGGCCTCACGGGCTACTACCGAAGGTTCGTGAAAGACTATGGTACCATCGTGGGGCCTCTCACCGAACTCACGTCAAAAAATCAGCCCAAGAAGGTGAACTGGACCCCAGAGTGTCAAGCGGCATTCGAACAGCTAAAGGCCGCCATGTGTTCCGCTCCTGTGCTCCAGGCCCCAGACTACAGCCGAGAGTTCGTCGTCCAGACGGACGCCTCCGACCAGGGCATTGGGGCGGTCCTGTCCCAGGTGAACACCGAAGGCCTTGATCAACCGGTGGCCTTCATCAGCCGGAGACTCCTGCCACGGGAACAACGCTGGAGCACCATAGAGAGGGAAGCCTTCGCTGTGGTATGGGCCCTCAAGAAGCTCCGACCCTACCTTTTTGGCACCCACTTTCGGGTGCAGACTGACCACCGACCCCTGCAGTGGTTGATGCATATGCGGGGGGAAAACCCAAAGCTGCTACGCTGGTCCATCTCCTTGCAAGGTATGGACTTTACCGTTGAACACCGGCCTGGGTCCGACCACGCCAACGCGGATGGCCTGTCCCGGTTTTTCCGCCTCGACGAAGAGAGTCCCCAAGAGGATGGGTAACTCTCCCCGCCTTCAGCTGGGGGGGACGCATGTTGGACAGGCCACATGACGGGCCGCTCTCCCCCGGCTCGACCAGGCCCGAGCCAGTCACGCAAGCACCACACACCACCATTGCACGTCCTACGTCCCCTCAGGGACACCTGCCCTCGAGCATGATAACTTCGTGGGTCCGATCCACTGCCGACCCATGCGCCCAGCCGGGGCCGCCATCTTGGACACTTCGCCACGAGGCAGCCTGGCCCCCGATCGACCTCAACCCTGGGCCTAGCCCGGCCTCAGACATTCCGGCACCACCCTCCACCCAGGAGGTGAGCGAGCTACTTGGCCAGTCAATGGGAGGAAGAGGTGTCGATGGTTCTCCCCCGGCCAGTGCCGCTCGCCCATCGCCTCCCCGGGCGCTGGCTCCACCCCCCTGCTGGGTGTCTGGACTCCCTCATCCCGGACCTCCCGACCTCCAAGTGCGAGGGTCCGGACATCAAAGCACGCCAGCCCTATAACTGGGGCAGCTCCAGAGCAGGAAGGCAGTTGTATCTTGGAGTCGAGAGACGAAAGAAGAACTCATCCTGGACGGACTACTGGCGCTGCCGTAGCTCTGTCCTGTGCACCATCATCCTGCCTGTTGGCGCTGCCACAGCCGTCGTAACCTTCATCCTTCATCGTCGTCCGGATCTGCTGGCGAGGCCGCGGACCGTTGTAACCGTCATCTGCATCGGGACCTGCTTGGCTTCTCCACGGCCCGTCGACCATCCTTCATCCATCTCGGGACCTGCTTGGCTCCTCCACGGCCCGATCAGCAAACCCGCCGAGCTCGAGGATTGAGAGCTATTGAACTCATTGGTAACTAAGACTGTCCCGCTACCCTTTTCCTCAACCAGAGATCAGAACCGAGGGGACCCCTGAGTCCAGACCTCCTTGTATCATATTGACGTAACCTAAGAATTGCATATAAAGTCTCGTTAACCTTCAATCTTGTGTGGTGTCCGTCTGTGGGGGGGAAGTTACTTATCTGTACAGTCGTTGGAGACGGCTCTCCCTGGAGACCTCTCCCCGTAACCTCGGCCGACCCTCCCGGTCCGTCTAACAGTTGAGGGCAGAGTGTTGAGGGCAGAGGGTAGAGTGTTGAGGGCAGTGCCTTGAGGGCAGAGTGCAGAGGGCAGAGGGCAGAGTGTTGAGGGCAGAGGGCAGAATTCTGAGTGCAGAGGGCAGAGTGTTGAGTGCAGAGGGCAGAGTGTTGAGGGCAGAGTGTTGAGGGCATAATTTTGAGGATTGAGGGCAGAGTGTTGAGGGCAGAGTGTTGAGGATTGACGGCAGAGTGTTGAGGATTGAGGGCAGAGTGTTTAGGGCAGAGTGTTGAGGGCAGAGGGCAGAGTGTTGAGGGCAGAGTGTTGAGGGAAGAGTGTTGAGGGCAGAGGGCAGAGTGTTGAGGGCAGAGTGTAGAGGGCAGAGGGTTGAGGGCAGAGTGTTGAGGGCAGAGGGCAGAGTGTTGAGGGAAGAGTGTTGAGGGCAGAGTGTTGAGGGCAGAGCGCAGAGTGTTGAGGGCAGAGTGATGAGGGCAGAGTGTTGAGGGCAGAGCACAGAGTGTTGAGGGCAGAGTGATGAGGGCAGAGTGTTGAGGGCAGGGTGTTGAGGGCAGAAGGCAGAGTGTTGAGGGCAGAGTGCAGAGGGCAGAGTGTTGAGTACAGAGGGCAGAGTGTTGAGGGCAGAGTGTTGAGGGCAGAGTATTGAGAGCAGAGAGTTGAGGGCAGACGTTTGAGGGCAGAGGGCAGAGTGTTGAGGGCAGAGGGCAGAGTGTTGAGGGCAGAGGGCAGAGTGCAGAGGGCAGAATTTTGAGTGCAGAGGGAAATGTGTTGAGTGCAGAGGGCAGAGTGAGGGCAGAGGGCAGAGTGTTGAGGGCAGAGGGTAAAGTGTTGAGGGCAGAGTATTGGGGGCAGAGGGCAGAGTGTTGAGGGCAGAGTGTTGAGGGCAGAGGGCAGAGTGTTGAGGGCAGAGTGTTGAGGATTGAGGGCCGAGTGTTGAGGATCGAGGGAAGAGTGTTGAGGGCAGAGGGTAGAGTTTTTGAGGGCAGGGGGCAGAGTGTTAAGGGCAGATTGTTGAGGGCAGAGGGCAGACAGTTAAGGGCAGAGTGTTAAGGGCACAGGGCAGAGTGTTGAGGGCAGAGGGCAGAGTGTTGAGGGCAGAGGGCAGAGTGTTGAGGGAAGAGGGCAGAGTGTTGAGGGCAGAGGGTTGAGGGCATAATTTTGAGGATTGATGGCAGAGTGTTGAGGGCAGAGTGTTGAGGATTGACGGCAGAGTGTTGAGGATTGAGGGCAGAGTGTTTAGGGCTGAGTGTTGAGAGCAGAGTTTTGAGGGCAGAGTGTTGAGGGCAGAGTGTTGAGGGCAGAGGGCAGAGTGTTGAGGGCAGAGTGTTGAGGGAAGAGTGTTGAGGGCAGAGTGTTGAGGGCAGAAAGTATAGGGCAGAGGGTTGAGGGCAGAGGGTTGATGGCAGAGGGCAGAGTGTTGAGGGAAGAGTGTTGAGGGCAGAGTGTTGAGGGCAGAGTGTTGAGGGCAGAGGGCAGAGTGTTGAGGGCAGAGTGACGAGGGCAGAGTGTTGAGGGCAGGGTGTTGAGGGCAGAAGGCAGTGTGTTGAGGGCAGAGGAAAGAGTATTGAGGGCAGAGTGAAATGGGCAGAGTGTTGAGTACAGAGGGCAGAGTGTTGAGTACAGAGGGCAGAGTGTTGAGGGCAGAGTGTTGAGAGCAGAGAGTTGAGGGCAGAGGTTTGAGGGCAGAGGGCAAAGTGTTGAGGGCAGAGTGTTGAGGGCAGAGGGCAGAGTGTTGAGGGCAGTGCGTTGAGGGCAGAGTGCATAGGGCAGAGGGCAGAGTGTTGAGGGCAGAGTGTAGAGGGCAGAGTGTTGAAGGCAGAGTGCAGAGGGCAGAGTGTTGTGGGCAGAGTGTTGAGGGCAGAGTATTGAGTGCAGAGGGCAGAGTGTTGAGGGCAGAGTGTTGAGGGCAGAGGGTAGAGTTTTTAGGGTAGGGGCAGATTGTTGAGGGTAGATTGTTGAGGGCAGAGGGCAGAGTGTTGAGGGCAGAGGGCAGAGTGTTGAGGGCAGAGGGCAGAGTGTTGAGGGCAGAGTGTTGAGGGCAGAGGGCAAAGTGTTGAGGGCAGAGTGTTGAGGGCAGAGTGTTGAGGATTGAGGGCAGAGTGTTGAGGATCGAGGGAAGAGTGTTGAGGGCAGAGTGTTGAGGATTGAGGGCAGAGTGTTGAGGGCAAAGTGTTGAGAACAGAGGGCAGAGTGTTGAGGGCAGAGGCAGAGTGTTGAGGGCAGAGGGCAGAGTGTTGAGGGCAGAGTGTTGAGGGCAGAGTGTTGAGGGCAGAGGGTAGAGTGTTGAGGGCAGTGCGTTGAGGGCAGAGTGCAGAGGGCAGAGGGCAGAGTGTTGAGGGCAGAGTGTTGAGGGCAGAGTGTTGAGGGCAGAGTGTTGAGGGCAGAGGGTAGAGTGTTGAGGGCAGTGCGTTGAGGGCAGAGTGCAGAGGGCAGAGGGCAGAGTGTTGAGGGCAGAGGGCAGAATTCTGAGTGCAGAGGGCAGAGTGTTGAGTGCAGAGGGCAGAGTGAGGGCAGAGGGCAGAGTGTTGAGGGCAGAGGGCAGAGTGTTGAGGGCAGAGTGTTGAGGGCAGAGTGTTGAAGGCAGAGTGCAGAGGGCAGAGTGTTGTGGGCAGAGTGTTGAGGGAAGAGTGTTGAGGGCAGAGTGTTGAGGGCAGAGGGCAGAGTGTTGAGGGCAGAGGGTAGAGTGTTGAGGGCAGTGCGTTGAGGGCAGAGTGCAGAGGGCAGAGTGTTGAGGGCAGAGGGCAGAGTGTTGAGGGAAGAGTGTTGAGGGCAGAGTGTTGAGGGCAGAGGGTAGAGTGTTGAGGGCAGTGCGTTGAGGGCAGAGTGCAGAGGGCAGAGGGCAGAGTGTTGAGGGCAGAGGGCAGAATTTTGAGTGCAGAGGGCAGAGTGTTGAGTGCAGAGGGCAGAGTGAGGGCAGAGTGTTGAGGGCAGAGGGTAGAGTGTTGAGGGCAGTGCGTTGAGGGCAGAGTGCAGAGGGCAGAGTGTTGAGGGCAGAGTGTTGAGGGCAGAGGGCAGAGTGTTGAAGGCAGAGTGCAGAGGGCAAAGTGTTGTGGGCAGAGTGTTGAGGGCAGAGTATTGAGGGCAGAGGGCATAGTGTTGAGGGCAGAGTGTTGAGGGCAGAGTGTTGAGGGCAGAGGGTAGAGTTTTTAGGGTAGGGGCATATTGTTGAGGGTAGATTGTTGAGGGCAGAGGGCAGAGTGTTGAAGGCAGAGGGTAGAGTGTTGAGGGCAGAGGGCAGAGTGTTGAGGGCAGAGTGTTGAGGGCAGAGGGCAAAGTATTGAGGGCAGAGTGTTGAGGGCAGAGTGTTGAGGATTGAGGGCAGAGGGTAGAGTTTTTGAGGAGAGGGGGCAGAGTGTTAAGGGCAGATTGTTGAGGGCAGAGGGCAGACTGTTGAGGGCAGAGTGTTGAGGGCAGAGGGCAGAGTGTTGAGGGCAGAGGGCAGAGTGTTGCGGGCAGAGGGCAGAGTGTTGAGGGCAGAGTGTTGAGGGCATAATTTTGAGGATTGAGGGCAGAGTGTTGAGGGCAGAGTGTTGAGGATTGACGGCAGAGTGTTGAGGATTGAGGGCAGAGTGTTTAGGGCAGAGTGTTGAGAGCAGAGTTTTGAGTGCAGAGTGTTGAGGGCAGAGTGTTGAGGGCAGAGGGCAGAGTGTTGAGGGAAGAGTGTTGAGGGCAGAGGGCAGAGTGTTGAGGGCAGAGTGTAGAGGGCAGAGGGTTGAGGGCAGAGTGTTGAGGGCAGAGGGCAGAGTGTTGAGGGAAGAGTGTTGAGGGCAGAGTGTTGAGGGCAGAGCGCAGAGTGTTGAGGGCAGAGTGATGAGGGCAGAGTGTTGAGGGCAGGGTGTTGAGGGCAGAAGGCAGAGTGTTGAGGGCAGAGTGCAGAGGGCAGAGTGATGAGGGCAGAGTGTTGAGGGCAGGGTGTTGAGGGCAGAAGGCAGAGTGTTGAGGGCAGAGTGCAGAGGGCAGAGTGTTGAGTACAGAGGGCAGAGTGTTGAGGGCAGAGTGTTGAGGGCAGAGTATTGAGAGCAGAGAGTTGAGGGCAGACGTTTGAGGGCAGAGGGCAGAGTGTTGAGGGCAGAGGGCAGAGTGTTGAGGGCAGAGTGTTGAGGATTGACGGCAGAGTGTTGAGGATTGAGGGCAGAGTGTTTAGGGCAGAGTGTTGAGGGCAGAGGGCAGAGTGTTGAGGGCAGAGTGTTGAGGGAAGAGTGTTGAGGGCAGAGGGCAGAGTGTTGAGGGCAGAGTGTAGAGGGCAGAGGGTTGAGGGCAGAGTGTTGAGGGCAGAGGGCAGAGTGTTGAGGGAAGAGTGTTGAGGGCAGAGTGTTGAGGGCAGAGCGCAGAGTGTTGAGGGCAGAGTGATGAGGGCAGAGTGTTGAGGGCAGAGCGCAGAGTGTTGAGGGCAGAGTGTTGAGTACAGAGGGCAGAGTGTTGAGGGCAGAGTGTTGAGGGCAGAGTATTGAGAGCAGAGAGTTGAGGGCAGACGTTTGAGGGCAGAGGGCAGAGTGTTGAGGGCAGAGGGCAGAGTGTTGAGGGCAGAGGGCAGAGTGCAGAGGGCAGAATTTTGAGTGCAGAGGGAAATGTGTTGAGTGCAGAGGGCAGAGTGAGGGCAGAGGGCAGAGTGTTGAGGGCAGAGGGTACAGTTTTGAGGGCAGAGTATTGGGGGCAGAGGGCAGAGTGTTGAGGGCAGAGTGTTGAGGGCAGAGGGCAGAGTGTTGAGGGCAGAGTGTTGAGGATTGAGGGCCGAGTGTTGAGGATCGAGGGAAGAGTGTTGAGGGCAGAGGGTAGAGTTTTTGAGGGCAGGGGGCAGAGTGTTAAGGGCAGATTGTTGAGGGCAGAGGGCAGAGTGTTGAGGGCAGAGGGCAGAGTGTTGAGGGCAGAGGGCAGAGTGTTGAGGGAAGAGGGCAGAGTGTTGAGGGCAGAGGGTTGAGGGCATAATTTTGAGGATTAATGGCAGAGTGTTGAGGGCAGAGTGTTGAGGGCAGAGTGTTGAGGGCAGAGGGCAGAGGGCAGAGTGTTGAGGGCAGAGTGACGAGGGCAGAGTGTTGAGGGCAGGGTGTTGAGGGCAGAAGGCAGTGTGTTGAGGGCAGAGGAAAGAGTATTGAGGGCAGAGTGAAATGGGCAGAGTGTTGAGTACAGAGGGCAGAGTGTTGAGTACAGAGGGCAGAGTGTTGAGGGCAGAGTGTTGAGAGCAGAGAGTTGAGGGCAGAGGTTTGAGGGCAGAGGGCAAAGTGTTGAGGGCAGAGTGTTGAGGGCAGAGGGCAGAGTGTTGAGGGCAGTGCGTTGAGGGCAGAGTGCAGAGGGCAGAGGGCAGAGTGTTGAGGGCAGAGTGTAGAGGGCAGAGTGTTGAAGGCAGAGTGCAGAGGGCAGAGTGTTGTGGGCAGAGTGTTGAGGGCAGAGTATTGAGTGCAGAGGGCAGAGTGTTGAGGGCAGAGTGTTGAGGGCAGAGGGTAGAGTTTTTAGGGTAGGGGCAGATTGTTGAGGGTAGATTGTTGAGGGCAGAGGGCAGAGTGTTGAGGGCAGAGGGCAGAGTGTTGAGGGCAGAGGGCAGAGTGTTGAGGGCAGAGTGTTGAGGGCAGAGGGCAAAGTGTTGAGGGCAGAGTGTTGAGGGCAGAGTGTTGAGGATTGAGGGCAGAGTGTTGAGGATCGAGGGAAGAGTGTTGAGGGCAGAGTGTTGAGGATTGAGGGCAGAGTGTTGAGGGCAAAATGTTGAGAACAGAGGGCAGAGTGTTGAGGGCAGAGGCAGAGTGTTGAGGGCAGAGGGCAGAGTGTTGAGGGCAGAGTGTTGAGGGCAGAGTGTTGAGGGCAGAGGGTAGAGTGTTGAGGGCAGTGCGTTGAGGGCAGAGTGCAGAGGGCAGAGGGCAGAGTGTTGAGGGCAGAGTGTTGAGGGCAGAGTGTTGAGGGCAGAGTGTTGAGGGCAGAGGGTAGAGTGTTGAGGGCAGTGCGTTGAGGGCAGAGTGCAGAGGGCAGAGGGCAGAGTGTTGAGGGCAGAGGGCAGAATTCTGAGTGCAGAGGGCAGAGTGTTGAGTGCAGAGGGCAGAGTGAGGGCAGAGGGCAGAGTGTTGAGGGCAGAGGGCAGAATTCTGAGTGCAGAGGGCAGAGTGTTGAGTGCAGAGGGCAGAGTGAGGGCAGAGGGCAGAGTGTTGAGGGCAGAGGGTAGAGTGTTGAGGGCAGTGCGTTGAGGGCAGAATGCAGAGTGCAGAGGGCAGAGGGCAGAGTGTTGAGGGCAGAGTGTTGAGGGCAGAGTGTTGAAGGCAGAGTGCAGAGGGCAGAGTGTTGTGGGCAGAGTGTTGAGGGAAGAGTGTTGAGGGCAGAGGGCAGAGTGTTGAGGGCAGAGTGTTGAGGGAAGAGTGTTGAGGGCAGAGGGCAGAGTGTTGAGGGCAGAGTGTAGAGGGCAGAGGGTTGAGGGCAGAGTGTTGAGGGCAGAGGGCAGAGTGTTGAGGGAAGAGTGTTGAGGGCAGAGTGTTGAGGGCAGAGCGCAGAGTGTTGAGGGCAGAGTGATGAGGGCAGAGTGTTGAGGGCAGAGCGCAGAGTGTTGAGGGCAGAGTGTTGAGTACAGAGGGCAGATTGTTGAGGGCAGAGTGTTGAGGGCAGAGTATTGAGAGCAGAGAGTTGAGGGCAGACGTTTGAGGGCAGAGGGCAGAGTGTTGAGGGCAGAGGGCAGAGTGTTGAGGGCAGAGGGCAGAGTGCAGAAGGCAGAATTTTGAGTGCAGAGGGAAATGTGTTGAGTGCAGAGGGCAGAGTGAGGGCAGAGGGCAGAGTGTTGAGGGCAGAGGGTAAAGTTTTGAGGGCAGAGTATTGGGGGCAGAGGGCAGAGTGTTGAGGGCAGAGTGTTGAGGGCAGAGGGCAGAGTGTTGAGGGCAGAGTGTTGAGGATTGAGGGCCGAGTGTTGAGGATCGAGGGAAGAGTGTTGAGGGCAGAGGGTAGAGTTTTTGAGGGCAGGGGGCAGAGTGTTAAGGGCAGATTGTTGAGGGCAGAGGGCAGAGTGTTGAGGGCAGAGGGCAGAGTGTTGAGGGCAGAGGGCAGAGTGTTGAGGGAAGAGGGCAGAGTGTTGAGGGCAGAGGGTTGAGGGCATAATTTTGAGGATTAATGGCAGAGTGTTGAGGGCAGAGTGTTGAGGGCAGAGTGTTGAGGGCAGAGGGCAGAGGGCAGAGTGTTGAGGGCAGAGTGACGAGGGCAGAGTGTTGAGGGCAGGGTGTTGAGGGCAGAAGGCAGTGTGTTGAGGGCAGAGGAAAGAGTATTGAGGGCAGAGTGAAATGGGCAGAGTGTTGAGTACAGAGGGCAGAGTGTTGAGTACAGAGGGCAGAGTGTTGAGGGCAGAGTGTTGAGAGCAGAGAGTTGAGGGCAGAGGTTTGAGGGCAGAGGGCAAAGTGTTGAGGGCAGAGTGTTGAGGGCAGAGGGCAGAGTGTTGAGGGCAGTGCGTTGAGGGCAGAGTGCAGAGGGCAGAGGGCAGAGTGTTGAGGGCAGAGTGTAGAGGGCAGAGTGTTGAAGGCAGAGTGCAGAGGGCAGAGTGTTGTGGGCAGAGTGTTGAGGGCAGAGTATTGAGTGCAGAGGGCAGAGTGTTGAGGGCAGAGTGTTGAGGGCAGAGGGTAGAGTTTTTAGGGTAGGGGCAGATTGTTGAGGGTAGATTGTTGAGGGCAGAGGGCAGAGTGTTGAGGGCAGAGGGCAGAGTGTTGAGGGCAGAGGGCAGAGTGTTGAGGGCAGAGTGTTGAGGGCAGAGGGCAAAGTGTTGAGGGCAGAGTGTTGAGGGCAGAGTGTTGAGGATTGAGGGCAGAGTGTTGAGGATCGAGGGAAGAGTGTTGAGGGCAGAGTGTTGAGGATTGAGGGCAGAGTGTTGAGGGCAAAATGTTGAGAACAGAGGGCAGAGTGTTGAGGGCAGAGGCAGAGTGTTGAGGGCAGAGGGCAGAGTGTTGAGGGCAGAGTGTTGAGGGCAGAGTGTTGAGGGCAGAGGGTAGAGGGTAGAGTGTTGAGGGCAGTGCGTTGAGGGCAGAGTGCAGAGGGCAGAGGGCAGAGTGTTGAGGGCAGAGTGTTGAGGGCAGAGTGTTGAGGGCAGAGTGTTGAGGGCAGAGGGTAGAGTGTTGAGGGCAGTGCGTTGAGTGTTGAGGGCAGAGTGTTGAGTACAGAGGGCAGATTGTTGAGGGCAGAGTGTTGAGGGCAGAGTATTGAGAGCAGAGAGTTGAGGGCAGACGTTTGAGGGCAGAGGGCAGAGTGTTGAGGGCAGAGGGCAGAGTGTTGAGGGCAGAGGGCAGAGTGCAGAAGGCAGAATTTTGAGTGCAGAGGGAAATGTGTTGAGTGCAGAGGGCAGAGTGAGGGCAGAGGGCAGAGTGTTGAGGGCAGAGGGTAAAGTTTTGAGGGCAGAGTATTGGGGGCAGAGGGCAGAGTGTTGAGGGCAGAGTGTTGAGGGCAGAGGGCAGAGTGTTGAGGGCAGAGTGTTGAGGATTGAGGGCCGAGTGTTGAGGATCGAGGGAAGAGTGTTGAGGGCAGAGGGTAGAGTTTTTGAGGGCAGGGGGCAGAGTGTTAAGGGCAGATTGTTGAGGGCAGAGGGCAGAGTGTTGAGGGCAGAGGGCAGAGTGTTGAGGGCAGAGGGCAGAGTGTTGAGGGAAGAGGGCAGAGTGTTGAGGGCAGAGGGTTGAGGGCATAATTTTGAGGATTAATGGCAGAGTGTTGAGGGCAGAGTGTTGAGGGCAGAGTGTTGAGGGCAGAGGGCAGAGGGCAGAGTGTTGAGGGCAGAGTGACGAGGGCAGAGTGTTGAGGGCAGGGTGTTGAGGGCAGAAGGCAGTGTGTTGAGGGCAGAGGAAAGAGTATTGAGGGCAGAGTGAAATGGGCAGAGTGTTGAGTACAGAGGGCAGAGTGTTGAGTACAGAGGGCAGAGTGTTGAGGGCAGAGTGTTGAGAGCAGAGAGTTGAGGGCAGAGGTTTGAGGGCAGAGGGCAAAGTGTTGAGGGCAGAGTGTTGAGGGCAGAGGGCAGAGTGTTGAGGGCAGTGCGTTGAGGGCAGAGTGCAGAGGGCAGAGGGCAGAGTGTTGAGGGCAGAGTGTAGAGGGCAGAGTGTTGAAGGCAGAGTGCAGAGGGCAGAGTGTTGTGGGCAGAGTGTTGAGGGCAGAGTATTGAGTGCAGAGGGCAGAGTGTTGAGGGCAGAGTGTTGAGGGCAGAGGGTAGAGTTTTTAGGGTAGGGGCAGATTGTTGAGGGTAGATTGTTGAGGGCAGAGGGCAGAGTGTTGAGGGCAGAGGGCAGAGTGTTGAGGGCAGAGGGCAGAGTGTTGAGGGCAGAGTGTTGAGGGCAGAGGGCAAAGTGTTGAGGGCAGAGTGTTGAGGGCAGAGTGTTGAGGATTGAGGGCAGAGTGTTGAGGATCGAGGGAAGAGTGTTGAGGGCAGAGTGTTGAGGATTGAGGGCAGAGTGTTGAGGGCAAAATGTTGAGAACAGAGGGCAGAGTGTTGAGGGCAGAGGCAGAGTGTTGAGGGCAGAGGGCAGAGTGTTGAGGGCAGAGTGTTGAGGGCAGAGTGTTGAGGGCAGAGGGTAGAGGGTAGAGTGTTGAGGGCAGTGCGTTGAGGGCAGAGTGCAGAGGGCAGAGGGCAGAGTGTTGAGGGCAGAGTGTTGAGGGCAGAGTGTTGAGGGCAGAGTGTTGAGGGCAGAGGGTAGAGTGTTGAGGGCAGTGCGTTGAGGGCAGAGTGCAGAGGGCAGAGGGCAGAGTGTTGAGGGCAGAGGGCAGAATTCTGAGTGCAGAGGGCAGAGTGTTGAGTGCAGAGGGCAGAGTGAGGGCAGAGGGCAGAGTGTTGAGGGCAGAGGGCAGAATTCTGAGTGCAGAGGGCAGAGTGTTGAGTGCAGAGGGCAGAGTGAGGGCAGAGGGCAGAGTGTTGAGGGCAGAGGGTAGAGTGTTGAGGGCAGTGCGTTGAGGGCAGAATGCAGAGTGCAGAGGGCAGAGGGCAGAGTGTTGAGGGCAGAGTGTTGAGGGCAGAGTGTTGAAGGCAGAGTGCAGAGGGCAGAGTGTTGTGGGCAGAGTGTTGAGGGAAGAGTGTTGAGGGCAGAGTGTTGAGGGCAGAGGGCAGAGTGTTGAGGGCAGAGGGTAGAGTGTTGAGGGCAGTGCGTTGAGGGCAGAGTGCAGAGGGCAGAGTGTTGAGGGCAGAGGGCAGAGTGTTGAGGGAAGAGTGTTGAGGGCAGAGTGTTGAGGGCAGAGGGTAGAGTGTTGAGGGCAGTGCGTTGAGGGCAGAGTGCAGAGGGCAGAGGGCAGAGTGTTGAGGGCAGAGGGCAGAATTTTGAGTGCAGAGGGCAGAGTGTTGAGTGCAGAGGGCAGAGTGAGGGCAGAGGGCAGAGTGTTGAGGGCAGAGGGTAGAGTGTTGAGGGCAGTGCGTTGAGGGCAGAGTGCAGAGGGCAGAGTGTTGAGGGCAGAGTGTTGAGGGCAGAGGGCAGAGTGTTGAAGGCAGAGTGCAGAGGGCAAAGTGTTGTGGGCAGAGTGTTGAGGGCAGAGTATTGAGGGCAGAGGGCAGAGTGTTGAGGGCAGAGTGTTGAGGGCAGAGTGTTGAGGGCAGAGGGTAGAGTTTTTAGGGTAGGGGCATATTGTTGAGGGTAGATTGTTGAGGGCAGAGGGCAGAGTGTTGAAGGCAGAGGGTAGAGTGTTGAGGGCAGAGGGCAGAGTGTTGAGGGCAGAGTGTTGAGGGCAGAGGGCAAAGTATTGAGGGCAGAGTGTTGAGGGCAGAGTGTTGAGGATTGAGGGCAGAGGGTAGAGTTTTTGAGGAGAGGGGGCAGAGTGTTAAGGGCAGATTGTTGAGGGCAGAGGGCAGACTGTTGAGGGCAGAGTGTTGAGGGCAGAGGGCAGAGTGTTGAGGGCAGAGGGCAGAGTGTTGCGGGCAGAGGGCAGAGTGTTGAGGGCAGAGTGTTGAGGGCATAATTTTGAGGATTGAGGGCAGAGTGTTGAGGGCAGAGTGTTGAGGATTGACGGCAGAGTGTTGAGGATTGAGGGCAGAGTGTTTAGGGCAGAGTGTTGAGAGCAGAGTTTTGAGGGCAGAGTGTTGAGGGCAGAGTGTTGAGGGCAGAGGGCAGAGTGTTGAGGGCAGAGTGTTGAGGGAAGAGTGTTGAGGGCAGAGGGCAGAGTGTTGAGGGCAGAGTGTAGAGGGCAGAGGGTTGAGGGCAGAGTGTTGAGGGCAGAGGGCAGAGTGTTGAGGGAAGAGTGTTGAGGGCAGAGTGTTGAGGGCAGAGCGCAGAGTGTTGAGGGCAGAGTGATGAGGGCAGAGTGTTGAGGGCAGGGTGTTGAGGGCAGAAGGCAGAGTGTTGAGGGCAGAGTGCAGAGGGCAGAGTGATGAGGGCAGAGTGTTGAGGGCAGGGTGTTGAGGGCAGAAGGCAGAGTGTTGAGGGCAGAGTGCAGAGGGCAGAGTGTTGAGTACAGAGGGCAGAGTGTTGAGGGCAGAGTGTTGAGGGCAGAGTATTGAGAGCAGAGAGTTGAGGGCAGACGTTTGAGGGCAGAGGGCAGAGTGTTGAGGGCAGAGGGCAGAGTGTTGAGGGCAGAGTGTTGAGGATTGACGGCAGAGTGTTGAGGATTGAGGGCAGAGTGTTTAGGGCAGAGTGTTGAGGGCAGAGGGCAGAGTGTTGAGGGCAGAGTGTTGAGGGAAGAGTGTTGAGGGCAGAGGGCAGAGTGTTGAGGGCAGAGTGTAGAGGGCAGAGGGTTGAGGGCAGAGTGTTGAGGGCAGAGGGCAGAGTGTTGAGGGAAGAGTGTTGAGGGCAGAGTGTTGAGGGCAGAGCGCAGAGTGTTGAGGGCAGAGTGATGAGGGCAGAGTGTTGAGGGCAGAGCGCAGAGTGTTGAGGGCAGAGTGTTGAGTACAGAGGGCAGAGTGTTGAGGGCAGAGTGTTGAGGGCAGAGTATTGAGAGCAGAGAGTTGAGGGCAGACGTTTGAGGGCAGAGGGCAGAGTGTTGAGGGCAGAGGGCAGAGTGTTGAGGGCAGAGGGCAGAGTGCAGAGGGCAGAATTTTGAGTGCAGAGGGAAATGTGTTGAGTGCAGAGGGCAGAGTGAGGGCAGAGGGCAGAGTGTTGAGGGCAGAGGGTAAAGTTTTGAGGGCAGAGTATTGGGGGCAGAGGGCAGAGTGTTGAGGGCAGAGTGTTGAGGGCAGAGGGCAGAGTGTTGAGGGCAGAGTGTTGAGGATTGAGGGCCGAGTGTTGAGGATCGAGGGAAGAGTGTTGAGGGCAGAGGGTAGAGTTTTTGAGGGCAGGGGGCAGAGTGTTAAGGGCAGATTTTTGAGGGCAGAGGGCAGAGTGTTGAGGGCAGAGGGCAGAGTGTTGAGGGCAGAGGGCAGAGTGTTGAGGGAAGAGGGCAGAGTGTTGAGGGCAGAGGGTTGAGGGCATAATTTTGAGGATTAATGGCAGAGTGTTGAGGGCAGAGTGTTGAGGGCAGAGTGTTGAGGGCAGAGGGCAGAGGGCAGAGTGTTGAGGGCAGAGTGACGAGGGCAGAGTGTTGAGGGCAGGGTGTTGAGGGCAGAAGGCAGTGTGTTGAGGGCAGAGGAAAGAGTATTGAGGGCAGAGTGAAATGGGCAGAGTGTTGAGTACAGAGGGCAGAGTGTTGAGTACAGAGGGCAGAGTGTTGAGGGCAGAGTGTTGAGAGCAGAGAGTTGAGGGCAGAGGTTTGAGGGCAGAGGGCAAAGTGTTGAGGGCAGAGTGTTGAGGGCAGAGGGCAGAGGGCAGTGCGTTGAGGGCAGAGTGCAGAGGGCAGAGGGCAGAGTGTTGAGGGCAGAGTGTAGAGGGCAGAGTGTTGAAGGCAGAGTGCAGAGGGCAGAGTGTTGTGGGCAGAGTGTTGAGGGCAGAGTATTGAGTGCAGAGGGCAGAGTGTTGAGGGCAGAGTGTTGAGGGCAGAGGGTAGAGTTTTTAGGGTAGGGGCAGATTGTTGAGGGTAGATTGTTGAGGGCAGAGGGCAGAGTGTTGAGGGCAGAGTGTTGAGGGCAGAGGGCAGAGTGTTGAGGGCAGAGTGTTGAGGGCAGAGGGCAAAGTGTTGAGGGCAGAGTGTTGAGGGCAGAGTGTTGAGGATTGAGGGCAGAGTGTTGAGGATCGAGGGAAGAGTGTTGAGGGCAGAGTGTTGAGGATTGAGGGCAGAGTGTTGAGGGCAAAGTGTTGAGAACAGAGGGCAGAGTGTTGAGGGCAGAGGCAGAGTGTTGAGGGCAGAGGGCAGAGTGTTGAGGGCAGTGCGTTGAGGGCAGAGTGCAGAGGGCAGAGTGTTGAGGGCAGAGGGTAGAGTGTTGAGGGCAGTGCGTTGAGGGCAGAGTGCAGAGGGCAGAGGGCAGAGTGTTGAGGGCAGAGTGTTGAGGGCAGAGTGTTGAGGGCAGAGTGTTGAGGGCAGAGGGTAGAGTGTTGAGGGCAGTGCGTTGAGGGCAGAGTGCAGAGGGCAGAGGGCAGAGTGTTGAGGGCAGAGGGCAGAATTCTGAGTGCAGAGGGCAGAGTGTTGAGTGCAGAGGGCAGAGTGAGGGCAGAGGGCAGAGTGTTGAGGGCAGAGGGTAGAGTGTTGAGGGCAGTGCGTTGAGGGCAGAATGCAGAGTGCAGAGGGCAGAGGGCAGAGTGTTGAGGGCAGAGTGTTGAGGGCAGAGTGTTGAAGGCAGAGTGCAGAGGGCAGAGTGTTGTGGGCAGAGTGTTGAGGGAAGAGTGTTGAGGGCAGAGTGTTGAGGGCAGAGGGCAGAGTGTTGAGGGCAGAGGGTAGAGTGTTGAGGGCAGTGCGTTGAGGGCAGAGTGCAGAGGGCAGAGTGTTGAGGGCAGAGGGCAGAGTGTTGAGGGAAGAGTGTTGAGGGCAGAGTGTTGAGGGCAGAGGGTAGAGTGTTGAGGGCAGTGCGTTGAGGGCAGAGTGCAGAGGGCAGAGGGCAGAGTGTTGAGGGCAGAGGGCAGAATTTTGAGTGCAGAGGGCAGAGTGTTGAGTGCAGAGGGCAGAGTGAGGGCAGAGGGCAGAGTGTTGAGGGCAGAGGGTAGAGTGTTGAGGGCAGTGCGTTGAGGGCAGAGTGCAGAGGGCAGAGTGTTGAGGGCAGAGTGTTGAGGGCAGAGGGCAGAGTGTTGAAGGCAGAGTGCAGAGGGCAAAGTGTTGTGGGCAGAGTGTTGAGGGCAGAGTATTGAGGGCAGAGGGCAGAGTGTTGAGGGCAGAGTGTTGAGGGCAGAGTGTTGAGGGCAGAGGGTAGAGTTTTTAGGGTAGGGGCATATTGTTGAGGGTAGATTGTTGAGGGCAGAGGGCAGAGTGTTGAAGGCAGAGGGTAGAGTGTTGAGGGCAGAGGGCAGAGTGTTGAGGGCAGAGTGTTGAGGGCAGAGGGCAAAGTATTGAGGGCAGAGTGTTGAGGGCAGAGTGTTGAGGATTGAGGGCAGAGGGTAGAGTTTTTGAGGAGAGGGGGCAGAGTGTTAAGGGCAGATTGTTGAGGGCAGAGGGCAGACTGTTGAGGGCAGAGTGTTGAGGGCAGAGGGCAGAGTGTTGAGGGCAGAGGGCAGAGTGTTGCGGGCAGAGGGCAGAGTGTTGAGGGCAGAGTGTTGAGGGCATAATTTTGAGGATTGAGGGCAGAGTGTTGAGGGCAGAGTGTTGAGGATTGACGGCAGAGTGTTGAGGATTGAGGGCAGAGTGTTTAGGGCAGAGTGTTGAGAGCAGAGTTTTGAGGGCAGAGTGTTGAGGGCAGAGTGTTGAGGGCAGAGGGCAGAGTGTTGAGGGCAGAGTGTTGAGGGAAGAGTGTTGAGGGCAGAGGGCAGAGTGTTGAGGGCAGAGTGTAGAGGGCAGAGGGTTGAGGGCAGAGTGTTGAGGGCAGAGGGCAGAGTGTTGAGGGAAGAGTGTTGAGGGCAGAGTGTTGAGGGCAGAGCGCAGAGTGTTGAGGGCAGAGTGATGAGGGCAGAGTGTTGAGGGCAGGGTGTTGAGGGCAGAAGGCAGAGTGTTGAGGGCAGAGTGCAGAGGGCAGAGTGTTGAGTACAGAGGGCAGAGTGTTGAGGGCAGAGTGTTGAGGGCAGAGTATTGAGAGCAGAGAGTTGAGGGCAGACGTTTGAGGGCAGAGGGCAGAGTGTTGAGGGCAGAGGGCAGAGTGTTGAGGGCAGAGGGCAGAGTGCAGAGGGCAGAATTTTGAGTGCAGAGGGAAATGTGTTGAGTGCAGAGGGCAGAGTGAGGGCAGAGGGCAGAGTGTTGAGGGCAGAGGGTAAAGTTTTGAGGGCAGAGTATTGGGGGCAGAGGGCAGAGTGTTGAGGGCAGAGTGTTGAGGGCAGAGGGCAGAGTGTTGAGGGCAGAGTGTTGAGGATTGAGGGCCGAGTGTTGAGGATCGAGGGAAGAGTGTTGAGGGCAGAGGGTAGAGTTTTTGAGGGCAGGGGGCAGAGTGTTAAGGGCAGATTGTTGAGGGCAGAGGGCAGACAGTTAAGGGCAGAGTGTTAAGGGCACAGGGCAGAGTGTTGAGGGCAGAGGGCAGAGTGTTGAGGGCAGAGGGCAGAGTGTTGAGGGAAGAGGGCAGAGTGTTGAGGGCAGAGGGTTGAGGGCATAATTTTGAGGATTGATGGCAGAGTGTTGAGGGCAGAGTGTTGAGGATTGACGGCAGAGTGTTGAGGATTGAGGGCAGAGTGTTTAGGGCTGGGTGTTGAGAGCAGAGTTTTGAGGGCAGAGTGTTGAGGGCAGAGTGTTGAGGGCAGAGGGCAGAGTGTTGAGGGCAGAGTGTTGAGGGAAGAGTGTTGAGGGCAGAGTGTTGAGGGCAGAAAGTATAGGGCAGAGGGTTGAGGGCAGAGGGTTGATGGCAGAGGGCAGAGTGTTGAGGGAAGAGTGTTTAGGGCAGAGTGTTGAGGGCAGAGTGTTGAGGGCAGAGGGCAGAGGGCAGAGTGTTGAGGGCAGAGTGACGAGGGCAGAGTGTTGAGGGCAGGGTGTTGAGGGCAGAAGGCAGTGTGTTGAGGGCAGAGGAAAGAGTATTGAGGGCAGAGTGAAATGGGCAGAGTGTTGAGTACAGAGGGCAGAGTGTTGAGTACAGAGGGCAGAGTGTTGAGGGCAGAGTGTTGAGAGCAGAGAGTTGAGGGCAGAGGTTTGAGGGCAGAGGGCAAAGTGTTGAGGGCAGAGGGCAGAGTGTTGAGGGCAGAGGGCAGAGTGTTGAGGGCAGAGTGTTGAGGGAAGAGGGCAGAGTGTTGAGGGCAGAGTGTTGAGGGCATAATTTTGAGGATTGATGGCAGAGTGTTGAGGGCAGAGTGTTGAGGATTGACGGCAGAGTGTTGAGGATTGAGGGCAGAGTGTTTAGGGCTGAGTGTTGAGAGCAGAGTTTTGAGGGCAGAGTGTTGAGGGCAGAGTGTTGAGGGCAGAGGGCAGAGTGTTGAGGGCAGAGTGTTGAGGGAAGAGTGTTGAGGGCAGAGTGTTGAGGGCAGAAAGTATAGGGCAGAGGGTTGAGGGCAGAGGGTTGATGGCAGAGGGCAGAGTGTTGAGGGAAGAGTGTTGAGGGCAGAGTGTTGAGGGCAGAGTGTTGAGGGCAGAGGGCAGAGTGTTGAGGGCAGAGTGACGAGGGCAGAGTGTTGAGGGCAGAGGGTAGAGTTTTTAGGGTAGGGGCATATTGTTGAGGGTAGATTGTTGAGGGCAGAGGGCAGAGTGTTGAAGGCAGAGGGTAGAGTGTTGAGGGCAGAGGGCAGAGTGTTGAGGGCAGAGTGTTGAGGGCAGAGGGCAAAGTATTGAGGGCAGAGTGTTGAGGGCAGAGTGTTGAGGATTGAGGGCAGAGGGTAGAGTTTTTGAGGAGAGGGGGCAGAGTGTTAAGGGCAGATTGTTGAGGGCAGAGGGCAGACTGTTGAGGGCAGAGTGTTGAGGGCAGAGGGCAGAGTGTTGAGGGCAGAGGGCAGAGTGTTGCGGGCAGAGGGCAGAGTGTTGAGGGCAGAGTGTTGAGGGCATAATTTTGAGGATTGAGGGCAGAGTGTTGAGGGCAGAGTGTTGAGGATTGACGGCAGAGTGTTGAGGATTGAGGGCAGAGTGTTTAGGGCAGAGTGTTGAGAGCAGAGTTTTGAGGGCAGAGTGTTGAGGGCAGAGTGTTGAGGGCAGAGGGCAGAGTGTTGAGGGCAGAGTGTTGAGGGAAGAGTGTTGAGGGCAGAGGGCAGAGTGTTGAGGGCAGAGTGTAGAGGGCAGAGGGTTGAGGGCAGAGTGTTGAGGGCAGAGGGCAGAGTGTTGAGGGAAGAGTGTTGAGGGCAGAGTGTTGAGGGCAGAGCGCAGAGTGTTGAGGGCAGAGTGATGAGGGCAGAGTGTTGAGGGCAGGGTGTTGAGGGCAGAAGGCAGAGTGTTGAGGGCAGAGTGCAGAGGGCAGAGTGATGAGGGCAGAGTGTTGAGGGCAGGGTGTTGAGGGCAGAAGGCAGAGTGTTGAGGGCAGAGTGCAGAGGGCAGAGTGTTGAGTACAGAGGGCAGATTGTTGAGGGCAGAGTGTTGAGGGCAGAGTATTGAGAGCAGAGAGTTGAGGGCAGACGTTTGAGGGCAGAGGGCAGAGTGTTGAGGGCAGAGGGCAGAGTGTTGAGGGCAGAGTGTTGAGGATTGACGGCAGAGTGTTGAGGATTGAGGGCAGAGTGTTTAGGGCAGAGTGTTGAGGGCAGAGGGCAGAGTGTTGAGGGCAGAGTGTTGAGGGAAGAGTGTTGAGGGCAGAGGGCAGAGTGTTGAGGGCAGAGTGTAGAGGGCAGAGGGTTGAGGGCAGAGTGTTGAGGGCAGAGGGCAGAGTGTTGAGGGAAGAGTGTTGAGGGCAGAGTGTTGAGGGCAGAGCGCAGAGTGTTGAGGGCAGAGTGATGAGGGCAGAGTGTTGAGGGCAGAGCGCAGAGTGTTGAGGGCAGAGTGTTGAGTACAGAGGGAAGAGTGTTGAGGGCAGAGTGTTGAGGGCAGAGTATTGAGAGCAGAGAGTTGAGGGCAGACGTTTGAGGGCAGAGGGCAGAGTGTTGAGGGCAGAGGGCAGAGTGTTGAGGGCAGAGGGCAGAGTGCAGAGGGCAGAATTTTGAGTGCAGAGGGAAATGTGTTGAGTGCAGAGGGCAGAGTGAGGGCAGAGGGCAGAGTGTTGAGGGCAGAGGGTAAAGTTTTGAGGGCAGAGTATTGGGGGCAGAGGGCAGAGTGTTGAGGGCAGAGGGCAGAGTGTTGAGGGCAGAGTGTTGAGGATTGAGGGCCGAGTGTTGAGGATCGAGGGAAGAGTGTTGAGGGCAGAGGGTAGAGTTTTTGAGGGCAGGGGGCAGAGTGTTAAGGGCAGATTGTTGAGGGCAGAGGGCAGAGTGTTGAGGGCAGAGGGCAGAGTGTTGAGGGCAGAGGGCAGAGTGTTGAGGGAAGAGGGCAGAGTGTTGAGAGCAGAGGGTTGAGGGCATAATTTTGAGGATTAATGGCAGAGTGTTGAGGGCAGAGTGTTGAGGGCAGAGTGTTGAGGGCAGAGGGCAGAGGGCAGAGTGTTGAGGGCAGAGTGACGAGGGCAGAGTGTTGAGGGCAGGGTGTTGAGGGCAGAAGGCAGTGTGTTGAGGGCAGAGGAAAGAGTATTGAGGGCAGAGTGAAATGGGCAGAGTGTTGAGTACAGAGGGCAGAGTGTTGAGTACAGAGGGCAGAGTGTTGAGGGCAGAGTGTTGAGAGCAGAGAGTTGAGGGCAGAGGTTTGAGGGCAGAGGGCAAAGTGTTGAGGGCAGAGTGTTGAGGGCAGAGGGCAGAGTGTTGAGGGCAGTGCGTTGAGGGCAGAGTGCAGAGGGCAGAGGGCAGAGTGTTGAGGGCAGAGTGTAGAGGGCAGAGTGTTGAAGGCAGAGTGCAGAGGGCAGAGTGTTGTGGGCAGAGTGTTGAGGGCAGAGTATTGAGTGCAGAGGGCAGAGTGTTGAGGGCAGAGTGTTGAGGGCAGAGGGTAGAGTTTTTAGGGTAGGGGCAGATTGTTGAGGGTAGATTGTTGAGGGCAGAGGGCAGAGTGTTGAGGCCAGAGGGCAGAGTGTTGAGGGCAGAGGGCAGAGTGTTGAGGGCAGAGTGTTGAGGGCAGAGGGCAAAGTGTTGAGGGCAGAGTGTTGAGGGCAGAGTGTTGAGGATTGAGGGCAGAGTGTTGAGGATCGAGGGAAGAGTGTTGAGGGCAGAGTGTTGAGGATTGAGGGCAGAGTGTTGAGGGCAAAGTGTTGAGAACAGAGGGCAGAGTGTTGAGGGCAGAGGCAGAGTGTTGAGGGCAGAGGGCAGAGTGTTGAGGGCAGTGCGTTGAGGGCAGAGTGCAGAGGGCAGAGGGCAGAGTGTTGAGGGCAGAGGGTAGAGTGTTGAGGGCAGTGCGTTGAGGGCAGAGTGCAGAGGGCAGAGGGCAGAGTGTTGAGGGCAGAGTGTTGAGGGCAGAGTGTTGAGGGCAGAGTGTTGAGGGCAGAGGGTAGAGTGTTGAGGGCAGTGCGTTGAGGGCAGAGTGCAGAGGGCAGAGGGCAGAGTGTTGAGGGCAGAGGGCAGAATTCTGAGTGCAGAGGGCAGAGTGTTGAGTGCAGAGGGCAGAGTGAGGGCAGAGGGCAGAGTGTTGAGGGCAGAGGGTAGAGTGTTGAGGGCAGTGCGTTGAGGGCAGAATGCAGAGTGCAGAGGGCAGAGGGCAGAGTGTTGAGGGCAGAGTGTTGAGGGCAGAGTGTTGAAGGCAGAGTGCAGAGGGCAGAGTGTTGTGGGCAGAGTGTTGAGGGAAGAGTGTTGAGGGCAGAGTGTTGAGGGCAGAGGGCAGAGTGTTGAGGGCAGAGGGTAGAGTGTTGAGGGCAGTGCGTTGAGGGCAGAGTGCAGAGGGCAGAGTGTTGAGGGCAGAGGGCAGAGTGTTGAGGGAAGAGTGTTGAGGGCAGAGTGTTGAGGGCAGAGGGTAGAGTGTTGAGGGCAGTGCGTTGAGGGCAGAGTGCAGAGGGCAGAGGGCAGAGTGTTGAGGGCAGAGGGCAGAATTTTGAGTGCAGAGGGCAGAGTGTTGAGTGCAGAGGGCAGAGTGAGGGCAGAGGGCAGAGTGTTGAGGGCAGAGGGTAGAGTGTTGAGGGCAGTGCGTTGAGGGCAGAGTGCAGAGGGCAGAGTGTTGAGGGCAGAGTGTTGAGGGCAGAGGGCAGAGTGTTGAAGGCAGAGTGCAGAGGGCAAAGTGTTGTGGGCAGAGTGTTGAGGGCAGAGTATTGAGGGCAGAGGGCAGAGTGTTGAGGGCAGAGTGTTGAGGGCAGAGTGTTGAGGGCAGAGGGTAGAGTTTTTAGGGTAGGGGCATATTGTTGAGGGTAGATTGTTGAGGGCAGAGGGCAGAGTGTTGAAGGCAGAGGGTAGAGTGTTGAGGGCAGAGGGCAGAGTGTTGAGGGCAGAGTGTTGAGGGCAGAGGGCAAAGTATTGAGGGCAGAGTGTTGAGGGCAGAGTGTTGAGGATTGAGGGCAGAGGGTAGAGTTTTTGAGGAGAGGGGGCAGAGTGTTAAGGGCAGATTGTTGAGGGCAGAGGGCAGACTGTTGAGGGCAGAGTGTTGAGGGCAGAGGGCAGAGTGTTGAGGGCAGAGGGCAGAGTGTTGCGGGCAGAGGGCAGAGTGTTGAGGGCAGAGTGTTGAGGGCATAATTTTGAGGATTGAGGGCAGAGTGTTGAGGGCAGAGTGTTGAGGATTGACGGCAGAGTGTTGAGGATTGAGGGCAGAGTGTTTAGGGCAGCGTGTTGAGAGCAGAGTTTTGAGGGCAGAGTGTTGAGGGCAGAGTGTTGAGGGCAGAGGGCAGAGTGTTGAGGGCAGAGTGTTGAGGGAAGAGTGTTGAGGGCAGAGGGCAGAGTGTTGAGGGCAGAGTGTAGAGGGCAGAGGGTTGAGGGCAGAGTGTTGAGGGCAGAGGGCAGAGTGTTGAGGGAAGAGTGTTGAGGGCAGAGTGTTGAGGGCAGAGCGCAGAGTGTTGAGGGCAGAGTGATGAGGGCAGAGTGTTGAGGGCAGGGTGTTGAGGGCAGAAGGCAGAGTGTTAAGGGCAGAGTGCAGAGGGCAGAGTGTTGAGTACAGAGGGCAGAGTGTTGAGGGCAGAGTGTTGAGGGCAGAGTATTGAGAGCAGAGAGTTGAGGGCAGACGTTTGAGGGCAGAGGGCAGAGTGTTGAGGGCAGAGGGCAGAGTGTTGAGGGCAGAGGGCAGAGTGCAGAGGGCAGAATTTTGAGTGCAGAGGGAAATGTGTTGAGTGCAGAGGGCAGAGTGAGGGCAGAGGGCAGAGTGTTGAGGGCAGAGGGTAAAGTTTTGAGGGCAGAGTATTGGGGGCAGAGGGCAGAGTGTTGAGGGCAGAGTGTTGAGGGCAGAGGGCAGAGTGTTGAGGGCAGAGTGTTGAGGATTGAGGGCCGAGTGTTGAGGATCGAGGGAAGAGTGTTGAGGGCAGAGGGTAGAGTTTTTGAGGGCAGGGGGCAGAGTGTTAAGGGCAGATTGTTGAGGGCAGAGGGCAGACAGTTAAGGGCAGAGTGTTAAGGGCACAGGGCAGAGTGTTGAGGGCAGAGGGCAGAGTGTTGAGGGCAGAGGGCAGAGTGTTGAGGGAAGAGGGCAGAGTGTTGAGGGCAGAGTGTTGAGGGCATAATTTTGAGGATTGATGGCAGAGTGTTGAGGGCAGAGTGTTGAGGATTGACGGCAGAGTGTTGAGGATTGAGGGCAGAGTGTTTAGGGCTGGGTGTTGAGAGCAGAGTTTTGAGGGCAGAGTGTTGAGGGCAGAGTGTTGAGGGCAGAGGGCAGAGTGTTGAGGGCAGAGTGTTGAGGGAAGAGTGTTGAGGGCAGAGTGTTGAGGGCAGAAAGTATAGGGCAGAGGGTTGAGGGCAGAGGGTTGATGGCAGAGGGCAGAGTGTTGAGGGAAGAGTGTTTAGGGCAGAGTGTTGAGGGCAGAGTGTTGAGGGCAGAGGGCAGAGGGCAGAGTGTTGAGGGCAGAGTGACGAGGGCAGAGTGTTGAGGGCAGGGTGTTGAGGGCAGAAGGCAGTGTGTTGAGGGCAGAGGAAAGAGTATTGAGGGCAGAGTGAAATGGGCAGAGTGTTGAGTACAGAGGGCAGAGTGTTGAGTACAGAGGGCAGAGTGTTGAGGGCAGAGTGTTGAGAGCAGAGAGTTGAGGGCAGAGGTTTGAGGGCAGAGGGCAAAGTGTTGAGGGCAGAGGGCAGAGTGTTGAGGGCAGTGCATTGAGGGCAGAGGGTTGATGGCAGAGGGCAGAGTGTTGAGGGAAGAGTGTTGAGGGCAGAGTGTTGAGGGCAGAGTGTTGAGGGCAGAGGGCAGAGTGTTGAGGGCAGAGGGCAGAGTGTTGAGGGCAGAGTGTTGAGGGAAGAGGGCAGAGTGTTGAGGGCAGAGTGTTGAGGGCATAATTTTGAGGATTGATGGCAGAGTGTTGAGGGCAGAGTGTTGAGGATTGACGGCAGAGTGTTGAGGATTGAGGGCAGAGTGTTTAGGGCTGAGTGTTGAGAGCAGAGTTTTGAGGGCAGAGTGTTGAGGGCAGAGTGTTGAGGGCAGAGGGCAGAGTGTTGAGGGCAGAGTGTTGAGGGAAGAGTGTTGAGGGCAGAGTGTTGAGGGCAGAAAGTATAGGGCAGAGGGTTGAGGGCAGAGGGTTGATGGCAGAGGGCAGAGTGTTGAGGGAAGAGTGTTGAGGGCAGAGTGTTGAGGGCAGAGTGTTGAGGGCAGAGGGCAGAGTGTTGAGGGCAGAGTGACGAGGGCAGAGTGTTGAGGGCAGGGTGTTGAGGGCAGAAGGCAGTGTGTTGAGGGCAGAGGAAAGAGTATTGAGGGCAGAGTGAAATGGGCAGAGTGTTGAGTACAGAGGGCAGAGTGTTGAGTACAGAGGGCAGAGTGTTGAGGGCAGAGTGTTGAGAGCAGAGAGTTGAGGGCAGAGGTTTGAGGGCAGAGGGCAAAGTGTTAAGGGCAGAGGGCAGAGTGTTGAGGGCAGTGCATTGAGGGCAGAGTGCAGAGGGCAGAGGGCAGAGTGTTGAGGGCAGAGTGTAGAGGGCAGAGTGTTGAAGGCAGAGTGCAGAGGGCAGAGTGTTGTGGGCAGAGTGTTGAGGGCAGAGTATTGAGGGCAGAGGGCAGAGTGTTGAGGGCAGAGTGTTGAGGGCAGAGGGTAGAGTTTTTAGGGTAGGGGCAGATTGTTGAGGGTAGATTGTTGAGGGCAGAGGGCAGAGTGTTGAGGGCAGAGGGCAGAGTGTTGAGGGCAGAGTGTTGAGGGCAGAGGGCAAAGTGTTGAGGGCAGAGTGTTGAGGGCAGAGTGTTGAGGATTGAGGGCAGAGTGTTGAGGATCGAGGGAAGAGTGTTGAGGGCAGAGTGTTGAGGATTGAGGGCAGAGTGTTGAGGGCAAAGTGTTGAGAACAGAGGGCAGAGTGTTGAGGGCAGAGGCAGAGTGTTGAGGGCAGAGGGCAGAGTGTTGAGGGCAGAGTGTTGAGGGCAGAAGGTAGAGTGTTGAGGGCAGTGCGTTGAGGGCAGAGTGCAGAGGGCAGAGGGCAGAGTGTTGAGGGCAGAGTGTTGAGGGCAGAGTGGTGAGGGCAGAGGGTAGAGTGTTGAGGGCAGTGCGTTGAGGGCAGAGTGCAGAGGGCAGAGGGCAGAGTGTTGAGGGCAGAGGGCAGAATTCTGAGTGCAGAGGGCAGAGTGTTGAGTGCAGAGGGCAGAGTGAGGGCAGAGGGCAGAGTGTTGAGGGCAGAGGGTAGAGTGTTGAGGGCAGTGCGTTGAGGGCAGAATGCAGAGTGCAGAGGGCAGAGGGCAGAGTGTTGAGGGCAGAGTGTTGAGGGCAGAGTGTTGAAGGCAGAGTGCAGAGGGCAGAGTGTTGTGGGCAGAGTGTTGAGGGAAGAGTGTTGAGGGCAGAGTGTTGAGGGCAGAGGGCAGAGTGTTGAGGGCAGAGGGTAGAGTGTTGAGGGCAGTGCGTTGAGGGCAGAGTGCAGAGGGCAGAGGGCAGAGTGTTGAGGGCAGAGGGCAGAATTTTGAGTGCAGAGGGCAGAGTGTTGAGTGCAGAGGGCAGAGTGAGGGCAGAGGGCAGAGTGTTGAGGGCAGAGGGTAGAGTGTTGAGGGCAGTGCGTTGAGGGCAGAGTGCAGAGGGCAGAGTGTTGAGGGCAGAGTGTTGAGGGCAGAGGGCAGAGTGTTGAAGGCAGAGTGCAGAGGGCAAAGTGTTGTGGGCAGAGTGTTGAGGGCAGAGTGTTGAGGATTGAGGGCAGAGTGTTGAGGATCGAGGGAAGAGTGTTGAGGGCAGAGTGTTGAGGGCAGAGGGCAGAGTGTTGAGGGCAGAGTGACGAGGGCAGAGTGTTGAGGGCAGGGTGTTGAGGGCAGAAGGCAGTGTGTTGAGGGCAGAGGAAAGAGTATTGAGGGCAGAGTGAAATGGGCAGAGTGTTGAGTACAGAGGGCAGAGTGTTGAGTACAGAGGGCAGAGTGTTGAGGGCAGAGTGTTGAGAGCAGAGAGTTGAGGGCAGAGGTTTGAGGGCAGAGGGCAAAGTGTTAAGGGCAGAGAGCAGAGTGTTGAGGGCAGTGCATTGAGGGCAGAGTGCAGAGGGCAGAGTGTTGAGGGCAGAGTGTAGAGGGCAGAATGTTGAAGGCAGAGTGCAGAGGGCAGAGTGTTGTGGGCAGAGTGTTGAGGGCAGAGTATTGAGGGCAGAGGGCAGAGTGTTGAGGGCAGAGTGTTGAGGGCAGAGGGTAGAGTTTTTAGGGTAGGGGCAGATTGTTGAGGGTAGATTGTTGAGGGCAGAGGGCAGAGTGTTGAGGGCAGAGGGCAGAGTGTTGAGGGCAGAGGGCAGAGTGTTGAGGGCAGAGTGTTGAGGGCAGAGGGCAAAGTGTTGAGGGCAGAGTGTTGAGGGCAGAGTGTTGAGGATTGAGGGCAGAGTGTTGAGGATCGAGGGAAGAGTGTTGAGGGCAGAGTGTTGAGGATTGAGGGCAGAGTGTTGAGGGCAAAGTGTTGAGAACAGAGGGCAGAGTGTTGAGGGCAGAGGCAGAGTGTTGAGGGCAGAGGGCAGAGTGTTGAGGGCAGAGTGTTGAGGGCAGAGTGTTGAGGGCAGAGGGTAGAGTGTTGAGGGCAGTGCGTTGAGGGCAGAGTGCAGAGGGCAGAGGGCAGAGTGTTGAGGGCAGAGTGTTGAGGGCAGAGTGTTGAGGGCAGAGTGTTGAGGGCAGAGTGGTGAGGGCAGAGGGTAGAGTGTTGAGGGCAGTGCGTTGAGGGCAGAGTGCAGAGGGCAGAGGGCAGAGTGTTGAGGGCAGAGGGCAGAATTCTGAGTGCAGAGGGCAGAGTGTTGAGTGCAGAGGGCAGAGTGAGGGCAGAGGGCAGAGTGTTGAGGGCAGAGGGTAGAGTGTTGAGGGCAGTGCGTTGAGGGCAGAATGCAGAGTGCAGAGGGCAGAGGGCAGAGTGTTGAGGGCAGAGTGTTGAGGGCAGAGTGTTGAAGGCAGAGTGCAGAGGGCAGAGTGTTGTGGGCAGAGTGTTGAGGGAAGAGTGTTGAGGGCAGAGTGTTGAGGGCAGAGGGCAGAGTGTTGAGGGCAGAGGGTAGAGTGTTGAGGGCAGTGCGTTGAGGGCAGAGTGCAGAGGGCAGAGTGTTGAGGGCAGAGGGCAGAGTGTTGAGGGAAGAGTGTTGAGGGCAGAGTGTTGAGGGCAGAGGGTAGAGTGTTGAGGGCAGTGCATTGAGGGCAGAGTGCAGAGGGCAGAGTGTTGAGGGCAGAGGGCAGAATTTTGAGTGCAGAGGGCAGAGTGTTGAGTGCAGAGGGCAGAGTGAGGGCAGAGGGCAGAGTGTTGAGGGCAGAGGGTAGAGTGTTGAGGGCAGTGCGTTGAGGGCAGAGTGCAGAGGGCAGAGTGTTGAGGGCAGAGTGTTGAGGGCAGAGGGCAGAGTGTTGAAGGCAGAGTGCAGAGGGCAAAGTGTTGTGGGCAGAGTGTTGAGGGCAGAGTATTGAGGGCAGAGGGCAGAGTGTTGAGGGCAGAGTGTTGAGGGCAGAGTGTTGAGGGCAGAGGGTAGAGTTTTTAGGGTAGGGGCATATTGTTGAGGGTAGATTGTTGAGGGCAGAGGGCAGAGTGTTGAGGGCAGAGTGTTGAGGGCAGAGGGCAGAGTGTTGAGGGCAGAGTGTTGAGGGCAGAGGGCAAAGTGTTGAGGGCAGAGTGTTGAGGGCAGAGTGTTGAGGATTGAGGGCAGAGGGTAGAGTTTTTGAGGAGAGGGGGCAGAGTGTTAAGGGCAGATTGTTGAGGGCAGAGGGCAGACTGTTGAGGGCAGAGTGTTGAGGGCAGAGGGCAGAGTGTTGAGGGCAGAGGGCAGAGTGTTGAGGGCAGAGGGCAGAGTGTTGAGGGCAGAGTGTTGAGGGCATAATTTTGAGGATTGAGGGCAGAGTGTTGAGGGCAGAGTGTTGAGGATTGACGGCAGAGTGTTGAGGATTGAGGGCAGAGTGTTTAGGGCAGAGTGTTGAGAGCAGAGTTTTGAGGGCAGAGTGTTGAGGGCAGAGTGTTGAGGGCAGAGGGCAGAGTGTTGAGGGTAGAGTGTTGAGGGAAGAGTGTTGAGGGCAGAGGGCAGAGTGTTGAGGGCAGAGTGTAGAGGGCAGAGGGTTGAGGGCAGAGTGTTGAGGGCAGAGGGCAGAGTGTTGAGGGAAGAGTGTTGAGGGCAGAGTGTTGAGGGCAGAGCACAGAGTGTTGAGGGCAGAGTGATGAGGGCAGAGTGTTGAGGGCAGGGTGTTGAGGGAAGAAGGCAGAGTGTTGAGGGAAGAGTGCAGAGGGCAGAGTGTTGAGTACAGAGGGCAGAGTGTTGAGGGCAGAGTGTTGAGGGCAGAGTATTGAGAGCAGAGAGTTGAGGGCAGACGTTTGAGGGCAGAGGGCAGAGTGTTGAGGGCAGAGGGCAGAGTGTTGAGGGCAGAGGGCAGAGTGCAGAGGGCAGAATTTTGAGTGCAGAGGGCAATGTGTTGAGTGCAGAGGGCAGAGTGAGGGCAGAGGGCAGAGTGTTGAGGGCAGAGGGTAAAGTGTTGAGTGCAGAGTATTGGGGGCAGAGGGCAGAGTGTTGAGGGCAGAGTGTTGAGGGCAGAGGGCAGAGTGTTGAGGGCAGAGTTTTGAGGGCAGAGGGTAGAGTTTTTGAGGGCAGGGGCAGAGTGTTAAGGGCAGATTGTTGAGGGCAGAGGGCAGACAGTTAAGGGCAGAGTGTTAAGGGCACATGGCAGAGTGTTGAGGGCAGAGGGCAGAGTGTTGAGGGCAGAGTGTTGAGGGAAGAGGGCAGAGTGTTGAGGGCAGAGGGCAGAGTGTTGAGGGAAGAGGGCAGAGTGTTGAGGGCAGAGTGTTGAGGGCATAATTTTGAGGATTGATGGCAGAGTGTTGAGGGCAGAGTGTTGAGGATTGACGGCAGAGTGTTGAGGATTGAGGGCAGAGTGTTTAGGGCTGAGTGTTGAGAGCAGAGTTTTGAGGGCAGAGTGTTGAGGGCAGAGTGTTGAGGGCAGAGGGCAGAGTGTTGAGGGCAGAGTGACGAGGGCAGAGTGTTGAGGGCAGGGTGTTGAGGGCAGAAGGCAGTGTGTTGAGGGCAGAGGAAAGAGTATTGAGGGCAGAGTGCAATGGGCAGAGTGTTGAGTACAGAGGGCAGAGTGTTGAGTACAGAGGGCAGTGTTGAGGGCAGAGTGTTGAGAGCAGAGAGTTGAGGGCAGAGGTTTGAGGGCAGAGGGCAAAGTGTTGAGGGCAGAGTGTTGAGGGCAGAGGGCAGAGTGTTGAGGGCAGTGCGTTGAGGGCAGAGTGCAGAGGGCAGAGGGCAGAGTGTTGAGGGCAGAGGGCAGAGTGTAGAGGGCAGAGTGTTGAAGGCAGAGTGCAGAGGGCAGAGTGTTGTGGGCAGAGTGTTGAGGGCAGAGTATTGAGGGCAGAGGGCAGAGTGTTGAGGGCAGAGTGTTGAGGGCAGAGGGTAGAGTTTTTAGGGTAGGGGCAGATTGTTGAGGGTAGATTGTTGAGGGCAGAGGGCAGAGTGTTGAGGGCAGAGGGCAGAGTGTTGAGGGCAGAGGGCAGAGTGTTGAGGGCAGAGTGTTGAGGGCAGAGGGCAAAGTGTTGAGGGCAGAGTGTTGAGGGCAGAGTGTTGAGGATTGAGGGCAGAGTGTTGAGGATCGAGGGAAGAGTGTTGAGGGCAGAGTGTTGAGGATTGAGGGCAGAGTGTTGAGGGCAAAGTGTTGAGAACAGAGGGCAGAGTGTTGAGGGCAGAGGCAGAGTGTTGAGGGCAGAGGGCAGAGTGTTGAGGGCAGAGTGTTGAGGGCAGAGTGTTGAGGGCAGAGGGTAGAGTGTTGAGGGCAGTGCGTTGAGGGCAGAGTGCAGAGGGCAGAGGGCAGAGTGTTGAGGGCAGAGGGCAGAGTGTTGAGGGCAGAGTGTTGAGGGCAGAGTGTTGAGGGCAGAGGGTAGAGTGTTGAGGGCAGTGCCTTGAGGGCAGAGTGCAGAGGGCAGAGGGCAGAGTGTTGAGGGCAGAGGGCAGAATTCTGAGTGCAGAGGGCAGAGTGTTGAGTGCAGAGGGCAGAGTGAGGGCAGAGAGCAGAGTGTTGAGGGCAGAGGGTAGAGTGTTGAGGGCAGTGCGTTGAGGGCAGAATGCAGAGTGCAGAGGGCAGAGGGCAGAGTGTTGAGGGCAGAGTGTTGAGGGCAGAGTGTTGAAGGCAGAGTGCAGAGGGCAGAGTGTTGTGGGCAGAGTGTTGAGGGCAGAGTATTGAGGGCAGAGGGCAGAGTGTCGAGGGCAGAGTGTTGAGGGCAGAGTGTTGAGGGCAGAGGGTAGAGTTTTTAGGGTAGGGGCATATTGTTGAGGGTAGATTGTTGAGGGCAGAGGGCAGAGTGTTGAGGGCAGAGGGCAGAGTGTTGAGGGCAGAGGGCAGAGTGTTGAGGGCAGAGTGTTGAGGGCAGAGGGCAAAGTGTTGAGGGCAGAGTGTTGAGGATTGAGGGCAGAGTGTTGAGGATTGAGGGCAGAGTGTTGAGGATCGAGGGAAGAGTGTTGAGGGCAGAGTGTTGAGGATTGAGGGCAGAGTGTTGAGGGCAAAGTGTTGAGAACAGAGAACAGAGTGTTGAGGGCAGGGTGTTGAGGGCAGAGGCAGAGTGTTGAGGGCAGAGGGCAGAGTGTTGAGGGCAGAGTGTTGAGGGCAGAGTGTTGAGGGCAGACGGTAGAGTTTTTGAGGGCAGGGGGCAGAGTGTTAAGGGCAGATTGTTGAGGGCAGAGGGCAGACAGTTGAGGGCAGAGTGTTGAGGGCAGAGGGCAGAGTGTTGAGGGCAGAGGGCAGAGTGTTGAGGGCAGAGTGTTGAGGGCAGACGGCAGAGTGTTGAGGGCAGAGGGCAGAGTGTTGAGGGCAGAGTTTTGAGGATTGAGGGCAGAGTGTTGAGGGCAGAGTGTTGAGGATTGAGGGCAGAGTGTTGAGGATTGAGGGCAGAGTGTTTAGGGCAGAGTGATGAGAGCAGAGTTTTGAGGGCAGAGTGTTGAGGGCAGAGTGTTTAGGGCAGAGTGTTGAGGGCAGAGGTCAGAGTGTTGAGGGAAGAGTGTTGAGGGCAGAGGGCAGAGTGTTGAGGGCAGAGTGTAGAGGGCAGAGGGTTGAGGGCAGAGTGTTGAGGGCAGAGGGCAGAGTGTTGAGGGAAGAGTGTTGAGGGCAGAGTGTTGAGGGCAGAGGGCAGAGTGTTGAGGGCAGAGTGTTGAGGGCAGAGTTTTGAGGGCAAGGTGTTGAGGCAGAAGGCAGAGTGTTGAGGGCAGAGGACAGAGTATTGAGGGCAGAGTGCGGAGGGCAGAGTGTTGAGTACAGAGGGCAGAGTGTTGAGGGCAGAGTATTGGTGGCAGAGGGCAGAGGGTTGAGGGCAGAGTGTTGAGGGCAGAGGGCAGAGTGTTGAGGGAAGAGTGTTGAGGGCAGAGTGTTGAGGGCAGAGCGCAGAGTGTTGAGGGCAGAGTGATGAGGGCAGAGTGTTGAGGGCAGGGTGTTGAGGGAAGAAGGCAGAGTGTTGAGGGCAGAGTGCAGAGGGCAGAGTGTTGAGTACAGAGGGCAGAGTGTTGAGGGCAGAGTGTTGAGGGCAGAGTATTGAGAGCAGAGAGTTGAGGGCAGAGTGAGGGCAGAGGGCAGAGTGTTGAGGGCAGAGGGTAAAGTGTTGAGGGCAGAGTATTGGGGGCAGAGGGCAGAGTGTTGAGGGCAGAGTGTTGAGGGCAGAGGGCAGAGTGTTGAGGGCAGAGTGTTGAGGATTGAGGGCCGAGTGTTGAGGATCGAGGGAAGAGTGTTGAGGGCAGAGTGTTGAGGGCAGAGGGCAGAGTGTTGAGGGCAGAGTGTTGAGGGCAGAGGGTAGAGTTTTTGAGGGCAGGGGGCAGAGTGTTAAGGGCAGATTGTTGAGGGCAGAGGGCAGACAGTTAAGGGCAGGGTGTTAAGGGCACAGGGCAGAGTGTTGAGGGCAGAGGGCAGACTGTTGAGGGCAGAGGGCAGAGTGTTGAGGGAAGAGGGCAGAGTGTTGAGGGCAGAGGGCAGAGTGTTGAGGGAAGAGGGCAGAGTGTTGAGGGCAGAGTGTTGAGGGCATAATTTTGAGGATTGATGGCAGAGTGTTGAGGGCAGAGTGTTGAGGATTGACGGCAGAGTGTTGAGGATTGAGGGCAGAGTGTTTAGGGCTGAGTGTTGAGAGCAGAGTTTTGAGGGCAGAGTGTTGAGGGCAGAGTGTTGAGGGCAGAGGGCAGAGTGTTGAGGGCAGAGTGACAAGGGCAGAGTGTTGAGGGCAGGGTGTTGAGGGCAGAAGGCAGTGTGTTGAGGGCAGAGGAAAGAGTATTGAGGGCAGAGTGCAATGGGCAGAGTGTTGAGTACAGAGGGCAGAGTGTTGAGTACAGAGGGCAGAGTGTTGAGGGCAGAGTGTTGAGAGCAGAGAGTTGAGGGCAGATGTTTGAGGGCAGAGGGCAAAGTGTTGAGGGCAGAGTGTTGAGTGCAGAGGGCAGAGTGTTGAGGGCAGTGCGTTGAGGGCAGAGTGCAGAGGGCAGAGGGCAGAGTGTTGAGGGCAGAGGGTAGAGTGTAGAGGGCAGAGTGTGGAAGGCAGAGTGCAGAGGGCAGAGTGTTGTGGGCAGAGTGTTGAGGGCAGAGTATTGAGGGCAGAGGGCAGAGTGTTGAGGGCAGAGTGTTGAGGGCAGAGGGTAGAGTTTTTAGGGTAGGGGCAGATTGTTGAGGGTAGATTGTTGAGGGCAGAGGGCAGAGTGTTGAGGGCAGAGGGCAGAGTGTTGAGGGCAGAGGGCAGAGTGTTGAGGGCAGAGTATTGGGGGCAGAGGGCAGAGTGTTGAGGGCAGAGTGTTGAGGGCAGAGGGCAGAGTGTTGAGGGCAGAGTGTTGAGGATTGAGGGCCGAGTGTTGAAGATCGAGGGAAGAGTGTTGAGGGCAGAGGGTAGAGTTTTTGAGGGCAGGGGGCAGAGTGTTAAGGGCAGATTGTTGAGGGCAGAGGGCAGACAGTTAAGGGCAGAGTGTTAAGGGCACAGGGCAGAGTGTTGAGGGCAGAGGGCAGAGTGTTGAGGGCAGAGGGCAGAGTGTTGAGGGAAGAGGGCAGAGTGTTGAGGGCAGAGTGTTGAGGGCATAATTTTGAGGATTGATGGCAGAGTGTTGAGGGCAGAGTGTTGAGGATTGACGGCAGAGTGTTGAGGATTGAGGGCAGAGTGTTTAGGGCTGAGTGTTGAGAGCAGAGTTTTGAGGGCAGAGTGTTGAGGGCAGAGTGTTGAGGGCAGAGGGCAGAGTGTTGAGGGCAGAGTGTTGAGGGAAGAGTGTTGAGGGCAGAGTGTTGAGGGCAGAAAGTATAGGGCAGAGGGTTGAGGGCAGAGGGTTGATGGCAGAGGGCAGAGTGTTGAGGGAAGAGTGTTGAGGGCAGAGTGTTGAGGGCAGAGTGTTGAGGGCATAATTTTGAGGATTGATGGCAGAGTGTTGAGGGCAGAGTGTTGAGGATTGACGGCAGAGTGTTGAGGATTGAGGGCAGAGTGTTTAGGGCTGAGTGTTGAGAGCAGAGTTTTGAGGGCAGAGTGTTGAGGGCAGAGTGTTGAGGGCAGAGGGCAGAGTGTTGAGGGCAGAGTGACAAGGGCAGAGTGTTGAGGGCAGGGTGTTGAGGGCAGAAGGCAGTGTGTTGAGGGCAGAGGAAAGAGTATTGAGGGCAGAGTGCAATGGGCAGAGTGTTGAGTACAGAGGGCAGAGTGTTGAGTACAGAGGGCAGAGTGTTGAGGGCAGAGTGTTGAGAGCAGAGAGTTGAGGGCAGAGGTTTGAGGGCAGAGGGCAAAGTGTTGAGGGCAGAGTGTTGAGTGCAGAGGGCAGAGTGTTGAGGGCAGTGCGTTGAGGGCAGAGTGCAGAGGGCAGAGGGCAGAGTGTTGAGGGCAGAGGGTAGAGTGTAGAGGGCAGAGTGTGGAAGGCAGAGTGCAGAGGGCAGAGTGTTGTGGGCAGAGTGTTGAGGGCAGAGTATTGAGGGCAGAGGGCAGAGTGTTGAGGGCAGAGTGTTGAGGGCAGAGGGTAGAGTTTTTAGGGTAGGGGCAGATTGTTGAGGGTAGATTGTTGAGGGCAGAGGGCAGAGTGTTGAGGGCAGAGGGCAGAGTGTTGAGGGCAGAGGGCAGAGTGTTGAGGGCAGAGTATTGTGGGCAGAGGGCAGAGTGTTGAGGGCAGAGTGTTGAGGGCAGAGGGCAGAGTGTTGAGGGCAGAGTGTTGAGGATTGAGGGCCGAGTGTTGAAGATCGAGGGTAGAGTGTTGAGGGCAGAGGGTAGAGTTTTTGAGGGCAGGGGGCAGAGTGTTAAGGGCAGATTGTTGAGGGCAGAGGGCAGACAGTTAAGGGCAGAGTGTTAAGGGCACAGGGCAGAGTGTTGAGGGCAGAGGGCAGAGTGTTGAGGGCAGAGGGCAGAGTGTTGAGGGAAGAGGGCAGAGTGTTGAGGGCAGAGTGTTGAGGGCATAATTTTGAGGATTGATGGCAGAGTGTTGAGGGCAGAGTGTTGAGGATTGACGGCAGAGTGTTGAGGATTGAGGGCAGAGTGTTTAGGGCTGAGTGTTGAGAGCAGAGTTTTGAGGGCAGAGTGTTGAGGGCAGAGTGTTGAGGGCAGAGAGAGAGTGTTGAGGGCAGAGTGTTGAGGGAAGAGTGTTGAGGGCAGAGTGTTGAGGGCAGAAAGTATAGGGCAGAGGGTTGAGGGCAGAGGGTTGATGGCAGAGGGCAGAGTGTTGAGGGAAGAGTGTTGAGGGCAGAGTGTTGAGGGCAGAGTGTTGAGGGCAGAGGGCAGAGGGCAGAGTGTTGAGGGCAGAGTGACGAGGGCAGAGTGTTGAGGGCAGGGTGTTGAGGGCAGAAGGCAGTGTGTTGAGGGCAGAGGAAAGAGTATTGAGGGCAGAGTGAAATGGGCAGAGTGTTGAGTACAGAGGGCAGAGTGTTGAGTACAGAGGGCAGAGTGTTGAGGGCAGAGTGTTGAGAGCAGAGAGTTGAGGGCAGAGGTTTGAGGGCAGAGGGCAAAGTGTTAAGGGCAGAGGGCAGAGTGTTGAGGGCAGTGCATTGAGGGCAGAGGGCAGAGGGCAGAGTGTTGAGGGCAGAGTGTATAGGGCAGAGTGTTGAAGGCAGAGTGCAGAGGGCAGAGTGTTGTGGGCAGAGTGTTGAGGGCAGAGTATTGAGGGCAGAGGGCAGAGTGTTGAGGGCAGAGTGTTGAGGGCAGAAGGTAGAGTTTTTAGGGTAGGGGCAGATTGTTGAGGGTAGATTGTTGAGGGCAGAGGGCAGAGTGTTGAGGGCAGAGGGCAGAGTGTTGAGGGCAGAGGGCAGAGTGTTGAGGGCAGAGTGTTGAGGGCAGAGGGCAAAGTGTTGAGGGCAGAGTGTTGAGGGCAGAGTGTTGAGGATTGAGGGCAGAGTGTTGAGGATCGAGGGAAGAGTGTTGAGGGCAGAGTGTTGAGGATTGAGGGCAGAGTGTTGAGGGCAAAGTGTTGAGAACAGAGGGCAGAGTGTTGAGGGCAGAGGCAGAGTGTTGAGGGCAGAGTGTTGAGGGCAGAGTGTTGAGGGCAGAGGGTAGAGTGTTGAGGGCAGTGCGTTGAGGGCAGAGTGCAGAGGGCAGAGGGCAGAGTGTTGAGGGCAGAGTGTTGAGGGCAGAGTGTTGAGGGCAGAGTGGTGAGGGCAGAGGGTAGAGTGTTGAGGGCAGTGCGTTGAGGGCAGAGTGCAGAGGGCAGAGGGCAGAGTGTTGAGGGCAGAGGGCAGAATTCTGAGTGCAGAGGGCAGAGTGTTGAGTGCAGAGGGCAGAGTGAGGGCAGAGGGCAGAGTGTTGAGGGCAGAGGGTAGAGTGTTGAGGGCAGTGCGTTGAGGGCAGAATGCAGAGTGCAGAGGGCAGAGGGCAGAGTGTTGAGGGCAGAGTGTTGAGGGCAGAGTGTTGAAGGCAGAGTGCAGAGGGCAGAGTGTTGTGGGCAGAGTGTTGAGGGAAGAGTGTTGAGGGCAGAGTGTTGAGGGTAGAGGGCAGAGTGTTGAGGGCAGGGGGTAGAGTGTTGAGGGCAGTGCGTTGAGGGCAGAGTGCAGAGGGCAGAGGGCAGAGTGTTGAGGGCAGAGGGCAGAGTGTTGAGGGCAGAGTGTTGAGGGCAGAGGGTAGAGTGTTGAGGGCAGTGCGTTGAGGGCAGAGTGCAGAGGGCAGAGTGTTGAGGGCAGAGGGCAGAATTTTGAGTGCAGAGGGCAGAGTGTTGAGTGCAGAGGGCAGAGTGAGGGCAGAGGGCAGAGTGTTGAGGGCAGAGGGTAGAGTGTTGAGGGCAGTGCGTTGAGGGCAGAGTGCAGAGGGCAGAGTGTTGAGGGCAGAGTGTTGAGGGCAGAGGGCAGAGTGTTGAAGGCAGAGTGCAGAAGGCAAAGTGTTGTGGGCAGAGTGTTGAGGGCAGAGTATTGAGGGCAGAGGGCAGAGTGTTGAGGGCAGAGTGTTGAGGGCAGAGTGTTGAGGGCAGAGGGTAGAGTTTTTAGGGTAGGGGCATATTGTTGAGGGTAGATTGTTGAGGGCAGAGGGCAGAGTGTTGAGGGCAGAGGGCAGAGTGTTGAGGGCAGAGGGCAGAGTGTTGAGGGCAGAGTGTTGAGGGCAGAGGGCAAAGTGTTGCGGGCAGAGTGTTGAGGGCAGAGTGTTGAGGATTGAGGGCAGAGGGTAGAGTTTTTGAGGAGAGGGGGCAGAGTGTTAAGGGCAGATTGTTGAGGGCAGAGGGCAGACTGTTGAGGGCAGAGTGTTGAGGGCAGAGGGCAGAGTGTTGAGGGCAGAGGGCAGAGTGTTGAGGGCAGAGGGCAGAGTGTTGAGGGCAGAGTGTTGAGGGCATAATTTTGAGGATTGAGGGCAGAGTGTTGAGGGCAGAGTGTTGAGGATTGACGGCAGAGTGTTGAGGATTGAGGGCAGAGTGTTTAGGGCAGAGTGTTGAGAGCAGAGTTTTGAGGGCAGAGTGTTGAGGGCAGAGTGTTGAGGGCAGAGGGCAGAGTGTTGAGGGTAGAGTGTTGAGGGAAGAGTGTTGAGGGCAGAGGGCAGAGTGTTGAGGGCAGAGTGTAGAGGGCAGAGGGTTGAGGGCAGAGTGTTAAGGGCAGAGGGCAGAGTGTTGAGGGAAGAGTGTTGAGGGCAGAGTGTTGAGGGCAGAGCGCAGAGTGTTGAGGGCAGAGTGATGAGGGCAGAGTGTTGAGGGCAGGGTGTTGAGGGAAGAAGGCAGAGTGTTGAGGGCAGAGTGCAGAGGGCAGAGTGTTGAGTACAGAGGGCAGAGTGTTGAGGGCAGAGTGTTGAGGGCAGAGTATTGAGAGCAGAGAGTTGAGGGCAGACGTTTGAGGGCAGAGGGCAGAGTGTTGAGGGCAGAGGGCAGAGTGTTGAGGGCAGAGGGCAGAGTGCAGAGGGCAGAATTTTGAGTGCAGAGGGCAATGTGTTGAGTGCAGAGGGCAGAGTGAGGGCAGAGGGCAGAGTGTTGAGGGCAGAGGGTAAAGTGTTGAGGGCAGAGTATTGGGGCAGAGGGCAGAGTGTTGAGGGCAGAGTGTTGAGGGCAGAGGGCAGAGTGTTGAGGGCAGAGTGTTGAGGATTGAGGGCCGAGTGTTGAGGATCGAGGGAAGAGTGTTGAGGGCAGAGTGTTGAGGGCAGAGGGCAGAGTGTTGAGGGCAGAGTTTTGAGGGCAGAGGGTAGAGTTTTTGAGGGCAGGGGGCAGAGTGTTAAGGGCAGATTGTTGAGGGCAGAGGGCAGACAGTTAAGGGCAGAGTGTTAAGGGCACAGGGCAGAGTGTTGAGGGCAGAGGGCAGAGTGTTGAGGGCAGAGGGCAGAGTGTTGAGGGAAGAGGGCAGAGTGTTGAGGGCAGAGGGCAGAGTGTTGAGGGAAGAGGGCAGAGTGTTGAGGGCAGAGTGTTGAGGGCATAATTTTGAGGATTGATGGCAGAGTGTTGAGGGCAGAGTGTTGAGGATTGACGGCAGAGTGTTGAGGATTGAGGGCAGAGTGTTTAGGGCTGAGTGTTGAGAGCAGAGTTTTGAGGGCAGAGTGTTGAGGGCAGAGTGTTGAGGGCAGAGGGCAGAGTGTTTAGGGCAGAGTGACGAGGGCAGAGTGTTGAGGGCAGGGTGTTGAGGGCAGAAGGCAGTGTGTTGAGGGCAGAGGAAAGAGTATTGAGGGCAGAGTGCAATGGGCAGAGTGTTGAGTACAGAGGGCAGAGTGTTGAGTACAGAGGGCAGTGTTGAGGGCAGAGTGTTGAGAGCAGAGAGTTGAGGGCAGAGGTTTGAGGGCAGAGGGCAAAGTGTTGAGGGCAGAGTGTTGAGGGCAGAGGGCAGAGTGTTGAGGGCAGTGCGTTGAGGGCAGAGTGCAGAGGGCAGAGGGCAGAGTGTTGAGGGCAGAGGGCAGAGTGTAGAGGGCAGAGTGTTGAAGGCAGAGTGCAGAGGGCAGAGTGTTGTGGGCAGAGTGTTGAGGGCAGAGTATTGAGGGCAGAGGGCAGAGTGTTGAGGGCAGAGTGTTGAGGGCAGAGGGTAGAGTTTTTAGGGTAGGGGCAGATTGTTGAGGGTAGATTGTTGAGGGCAGAGGGCAGAGTGTTGAGGGCAGAGGGCAGAGTGTTGAGGGCAGAGGGCAGAGTGTTGAGGGCAGAGTGTTGAGGGCAGAGGGCAAAGTGTTGAGGGCAGAGTGTTGAGGGCAGAGTGTTGAGGATTGAGGGCAGAGTGTTGAGGATCGAGGGAAGAGTGTTGAGGGCAGAGTGTTGAGGATTGAGGGCAGAGTGTTGAGGGCAAAGTGTTGAGAACAGAGGGCAGAGTGTTGAGGGCAGAGGCAGAGTGTTGAGGGCAGAGGGCAGAGTGTTGAGGGCAGAGTGTTGAGGGCAGAGTGTTGAGGGCAGAGGGTAGAGTGTTGAGGGCAGTGCGTTGAGGGCAGAGTGCAGAGGGCAGAGGGCAGAGTGTTGAGGGCAGAGGGCAGAGTGTTGAGGGCAGAGTGTTGAGGGCAGAGTGTTGAGGGCAGAGGGTAGAGTGTTGAGGGCAGTGCCTTGAGGGCAGAGTGCAGAGGGCAGAGGGCAGAGTGTTGAGGGCAGAGGGCAGAATTCTGAGTGCAGAGGGCAGAGTGTTGAGTGCAGAGGGCAGAGTGAGGGCAGAGAGCAGAGTGTTGAGGGCAGAGGGTAGAGTGTTGAGGGCAGTGCGTTGAGGGCAGAATGCAGAGTGCAGAGGGCAGAGGGCAGAGTGTTGAGGGCAGAGTGTTGAGGGCAGAGTGTTGAAGGCAGAGTGCAGAGGGCAGAGTGTTGTGGGCAGAGTGTTGAGGGCAGAGTATTGAGGGCAGAGGGCAGAGTGTCGAGGGCAGAGTGTTGAGGGCAGAGTGTTGAGGGCAGAGGGTAGAGTTTTTAGGGTAGGGGCATATTGTTGAGGGTAGATTGTTGAGGGCAGAGGGCAGAGTGTTGAGGGCAGAGGGCAGAGTGTTGAGGGCAGAGGGCAGAGTGTTGAGGGCAGAGTGTTGAGGGCAGAGGGCAAAGTGTTGAGGGCAGAGTGTTGAGGATTGAGGGCAGAGTGTTGAGGATTGAGGGCAGAGTGTTGAGGATCGAGGGAAGAGTGTTGAGGGCAGAGTGTTGAGGATTGAGGGCAGAGTGTTGAGGGCAAAGTGTTGAGAACAGAGAACAGAGTGTTGAGGGCAGGGTGTTGAGGGCAGAGGCAGAGTGTTGAGGGCAGAGGGCAGAGTGTTGAGGGCAGAGTGTTGAGGGCAGAGTGTTGAGGGCAGACGGTAGAGTTTTTGAGGGCAGGGGGCAGAGTGTTAAGGGCAGATTGTTGAGGGCAGAGGGCAGACAGTTGAGGGCAGAGTGTTGAGGGCAGAGGGCAGAGTGTTGAGGGCAGAGGGCAGAGTGTTGAGGGCAGAGTGTTGAGGGCAGACGGCAGAGTGTTGAGGGCAGAGGGCAGAGTGTTGAGGGCAGAGTTTTGAGGATTGAGGGCAGAGTGTTGAGGGCAGAGTGTTGAGGATTGAGGGCAGAGTGTTGAGGATTGAGGGCAGAGTGTTTAGGGCAGAGTGATGAGAGCAGAGTTTTGAGGGCAGAGTGTTGAGGGCAGAGTGTTTAGGGCAGAGTGTTGAGGGCAGAGGTCAGAGTGTTGAGGGAAGAGTGTTGAGGGCAGAGGGCAGAGTGTTGAGGGCAGAGTGTAGAGGGCAGAGGGTTGAGGGCAGAGTGTTGAGGGCAGAGGGCAGAGTGTTGAGGGAAGAGTGTTGAGGGCAGAGTGTTGAGGGCAGAGGGCAGAGTGTTGAGGGCAGAGTGTTGAGGGCAGAGTTTTGAGGGCAAGGTGTTGAGGCAGAAGGCAGAGTGTTGAGGGCAGAGGACAGAGTATTGAGGGCAGAGTGCGGAGGGCAGAGTGTTGAGTACAGAGGGCAGAGTGTTGAGGGCAGAGTATTGGTGGCAGAGGGCAGAGGGTTGAGGGCAGAGTGTTGAGGGCAGAGGGCAGAGTGTTGAGGGAAGAGTGTTGAGGGCAGAGTGTTGAGGGCAGAGCGCAGAGTGTTGAGGGCAGAGTGATGAGGGCAGAGTGTTGAGGGCAGGGTGTTGAGGGAAGAAGGCAGAGTGTTGAGGGCAGAGTGCAGAGGGCAGAGTGTTGAGTACAGAGGGCAGAGTGTTGAGGGCAGAGTGTTGAGGGCAGAGTATTGAGAGCAGAGAGTTGAGGGCAGAGTGAGGGCAGAGGGCAGAGTGTTGAGGGCAGAGGGTAAAGTGTTGAGGGCAGAGTATTGGGGGCAGAGGGCAGAGTGTTGAGGGCAGAGTGTTGAGGGCAGAGGGCAGAGTGTTGAGGGCAGAGTGTTGAGGATTGAGGGCCGAGTGTTGAGGATCGAGGGAAGAGTGTTGAGGGCAGAGTGTTGAGGGCAGAGGGCAGAGTGTTGAGGGCAGAGTGTTGAGGGCAGAGGGTAGAGTTTTTGAGGGCAGGGGGCAGAGTGTTAAGGGCAGATTGTTGAGGGCAGAGGGCAGACAGTTAAGGGCAGGGTGTTAAGGGCACAGGGCAGAGTGTTGAGGGCAGAGGGCAGACTGTTGAGGGCAGAGGGCAGAGTGTTGAGGGAAGAGGGCAGAGTGTTGAGGGCAGAGGGCAGAGTGTTGAGGGAAGAGGGCAGAGTGTTGAGGGCAGAGTGTTGAGGGCATAATTTTGAGGATTGATGGCAGAGTGTTGAGGGCAGAGTGTTGAGGATTGACGGCAGAGTGTTGAGGATTGAGGGCAGAGTGTTTAGGGCTGAGTGTTGAGAGCAGAGTTTTGAGGGCAGAGTGTTGAGGGCAGAGTGTTGAGGGCAGAGGGCAGAGTGTTGAGGGCAGAGTGACAAGGGCAGAGTGTTGAGGGCAGGGTGTTGAGGGCAGAAGGCAGTGTGTTGAGGGCAGAGGAAAGAGTATTGAGGGCAGAGTGCAATGGGCAGAGTGTTGAGTACAGAGGGCAGAGTGTTGAGTACAGAGGGCAGAGTGTTGAGGGCAGAGTGTTGAGAGCAGAGAGTTGAGGGCAGATGTTTGAGGGCAGAGGGCAAAGTGTTGAGGGCAGAGTGTTGAGTGCAGAGGGCAGAGTGTTGAGGGCAGTGCGTTGAGGGCAGAGTGCAGAGGGCAGAGGGCAGAGTGTTGAGGGCAGAGGGTAGAGTGTAGAGGGCAGAGTGTGGAAGGCAGAGTGCAGAGGGCAGAGTGTTGTGGGCAGAGTGTTGAGGGCAGAGTATTGAGGGCAGAGGGCAGAGTGTTGAGGGCAGAGTGTTGAGGGCAGAGGGTAGAGTTTTTAGGGTAGGGGCAGATTGTTGAGGGTAGATTGTTGAGGGCAGAGGGCAGAGTGTTGAGGGCAGAGGGCAGAGTGTTGAGGGCAGAGGGCAGAGTGTTGAGGGCAGAGTATTGGGGGCAGAGGGCAGAGTGTTGAGGGCAGAGTGTTGAGGGCAGAGGGCAGAGTGTTGAGGGCAGAGTGTTGAGGATTGAGGGCCGAGTGTTGAAGATCGAGGGAAGAGTGTTGAGGGCAGAGGGTAGAGTTTTTGAGGGCAGGGGGCAGAGTGTTAAGGGCAGATTGTTGAGGGCAGAGGGCAGACAGTTAAGGGCAGAGTGTTAAGGGCACAGGGCAGAGTGTTGAGGGCAGAGGGCAGAGTGTTGAGGGCAGAGGGCAGAGTGTTGAGGGAAGAGGGCAGAGTGTTGAGGGCAGAGTGTTGAGGGCATAATTTTGAGGATTGATGGCAGAGTGTTGAGGGCAGAGTGTTGAGGATTGACGGCAGAGTGTTGAGGATTGAGGGCAGAGTGTTTAGGGCTGAGTGTTGAGAGCAGAGTTTTGAGGGCAGAGTGTTGAGGGCAGAGTGTTGAGGGCAGAGGGCAGAGTGTTGAGGGCAGAGTGTTGAGGGAAGAGTGTTGAGGGCAGAGTGTTGAGGGCAGAAAGTATAGGGCAGAGGGTTGAGGGCAGAGGGTTGATGGCAGAGGGCAGAGTGTTGAGGGAAGAGTGTTGAGGGCAGAGTGTTGAGGGCAGAGTGTTGAGGGCATAATTTTGAGGATTGATGGCAGAGTGTTGAGGGCAGAGTGTTGAGGATTGACGGCAGAGTGTTGAGGATTGAGGGCAGAGTGTTTAGGGCTGAGTGTTGAGAGCAGAGTTTTGAGGGCAGAGTGTTGAGGGCAGAGTGTTGAGGGCAGAGGGCAGAGTGTTGAGGGCAGAGTGACAAGGGCAGAGTGTTGAGGGCAGGGTGTTGAGGGCAGAAGGCAGTGTGTTGAGGGCAGAGGAAAGAGTATTGAGGGCAGAGTGCAATGGGCAGAGTGTTGAGTACAGAGGGCAGAGTGTTGAGTACAGAGGGCAGAGTGTTGAGGGCAGAGTGTTGAGAGCAGAGAGTTGAGGGCAGAGGTTTGAGGGCAGAGGGCAAAGTGTTGAGGGCAGAGTGTTGAGTGCAGAGGGCAGAGTGTTGAGGGCAGTGCGTTGAGGGCAGAGTGCAGAGGGCAGAGGGCAGAGTGTTGAGGGCAGAGGGTAGAGTGTAGAGGGCAGAGTGTGGAAGGCAGAGTGCAGAGGGCAGAGTGTTGTGGGCAGAGTGTTGAGGGCAGAGTATTGAGGGCAGAGGGCAGAGTGTTGAGGGCAGAGTGTTGAGGGCAGAGGGTAGAGTTTTTAGGGTAGGGGCAGATTGTTGAGGGTAGATTGTTGAGGGCAGAGGGCAGAGTGTTGAGGGCAGAGGGCAGAGTGTTGAGGGCAGAGGGCAGAGTGTTGAGGGCAGAGTATTGTGGGCAGAGGGCAGAGTGTTGAGGGCAGAGTGTTGAGGGCAGAGGGCAGAGTGTTGAGGGCAGAGTGTTGAGGATTGAGGGCCGAGTGTTGAAGATCGAGGGTAGAGTGTTGAGGGCAGAGGGTAGAGTTTTTGAGGGCAGGGGGCAGAGTGTTAAGGGCAGATTGTTGAGGGCAGAGGGCAGACAGTTAAGGGCAGAGTGTTAAGGGCACAGGGCAGAGTGTTGAGGGCAGAGGGCAGAGTGTTGAGGGCAGAGGGCAGAGTGTTGAGGGAAGAGGGCAGAGTGTTGAGGGCAGAGTGTTGAGGGCATAATTTTGAGGATTGATGGCAGAGTGTTGAGGGCAGAGTGTTGAGGATTGACGGCAGAGTGTTGAGGATTGAGGGCAGAGTGTTTAGGGCTGAGTGTTGAGAGCAGAGTTTTGAGGGCAGAGTGTTGAGGGCAGAGTGTTGAGGGCAGAGAGAGAGTGTTGAGGGCAGAGTGTTGAGGGAAGAGTGTTGAGGGCAGAGTGTTGAGGGCAGAAAGTATAGGGCAGAGGGTTGAGGGCAGAGGGTTGATGGCAGAGGGCAGAGTGTTGAGGGAAGAGTGTTGAGGGCAGAGTGTTGAGGGCAGAGTGTTGAGGGCAGAGGGCAGAGGGCAGAGTGTTGAGGGCAGAGTGACGAGGGCAGAGTGTTGAGGGCAGGGTGTTGAGGGCAGAAGGCAGTGTGTTGAGGGCAGAGGAAAGAGTATTGAGGGCAGAGTGAAATGGGCAGAGTGTTGAGTACAGAGGGCAGAGTGTTGAGTACAGAGGGCAGAGTGTTGAGGGCAGAGTGTTGAGAGCAGAGAGTTGAGGGCAGAGGTTTGAGGGCAGAGGGCAAAGTGTTAAGGGCAGAGGGCAGAGTGTTGAGGGCAGTGCATTGAGGGCAGAGGGCAGAGGGCAGAGTGTTGAGGGCAGAGTGTATAGGGCAGAGTGTTGAAGGCAGAGTGCAGAGGGCAGAGTGTTGTGGGCAGAGTGTTGAGGGCAGAGTATTGAGGGCAGAGGGCAGAGTGTTGAGGGCAGAGTGTTGAGGGCAGAAGGTAGAGTTTTTAGGGTAGGGGCAGATTGTTGAGGGTAGATTGTTGAGGGCAGAGGGCAGAGTGTTGAGGGCAGAGGGCAGAGTGTTGAGGGCAGAGGGCAGAGTGTTGAGGGCAGAGTGTTGAGGGCAGAGGGCAAAGTGTTGAGGGCAGAGTGTTGAGGGCAGAGTGTTGAGGATTGAGGGCAGAGTGTTGAGGATCGAGGGAAGAGTGTTGAGGGCAGAGTGTTGAGGATTGAGGGCAGAGTGTTGAGGGCAAAGTGTTGAGAACAGAGGGCAGAGTGTTGAGGGCAGAGGCAGAGTGTTGAGGGCAGAGTGTTGAGGGCAGAGTGTTGAGGGCAGAGGGTAGAGTGTTGAGGGCAGTGCGTTGAGGGCAGAGTGCAGAGGGCAGAGGGCAGAGTGTTGAGGGCAGAGTGTTGAGGGCAGAGTGTTGAGGGCAGAGTGGTGAGGGCAGAGGGTAGAGTGTTGAGGGCAGTGCGTTGAGGGCAGAGTGCAGAGGGCAGAGGGCAGAGTGTTGAGGGCAGAGGGCAGAATTCTGAGTGCAGAGGGCAGAGTGTTGAGTGCAGAGGGCAGAGTGAGGGCAGAGGGCAGAGTGTTGAGGGCAGAGGGTAGAGTGTTGAGGGCAGTGCGTTGAGGGCAGAATGCAGAGTGCAGAGGGCAGAGGGCAGAGTGTTGAGGGCAGAGTGTTGAGGGCAGAGTGTTGAAGGCAGAGTGCAGAGGGCAGAGTGTTGTGGGCAGAGTGTTGAGGGAAGAGTGTTGAGGGCAGAGTGTTGAGGGTAGAGGGCAGAGTGTTGAGGGCAGGGGGTAGAGTGTTGAGGGCAGTGCGTTGAGGGCAGAGTGCAGAGGGCAGAGGGCAGAGTGTTGAGGGCAGAGGGCAGAGTGTTGAGGGCAGAGTGTTGAGGGCAGAGGGTAGAGTGTTGAGGGCAGTGCGTTGAGGGCAGAGTGCAGAGGGCAGAGTGTTGAGGGCAGAGGGCAGAATTTTGAGTGCAGAGGGCAGAGTGTTGAGTGCAGAGGGCAGAGTGAGGGCAGAGGGCAGAGTGTTGAGGGCAGAGGGTAGAGTGTTGAGGGCAGTGCGTTGAGGGCAGAGTGCAGAGGGCAGAGTGTTGAGGGCAGAGTGTTGAGGGCAGAGGGCAGAGTGTTGAAGGCAGAGTGCAGAAGGCAAAGTGTTGTGGGCAGAGTGTTGAGGGCAGAGTATTGAGGGCAGAGGGCAGAGTGTTGAGGGCAGAGTGTTGAGGGCAGAGTGTTGAGGGCAGAGGGTAGAGTTTTTAGGGTAGGGGCATATTGTTGAGGGTAGATTGTTGAGGGCAGAGGGCAGAGTGTTGAGGGCAGAGGGCAGAGTGTTGAGGGCAGAGGGCAGAGTGTTGAGGGCAGAGTGTTGAGGGCAGAGGGCAAAGTGTTGCGGGCAGAGTGTTGAGGGCAGAGTGTTGAGGATTGAGGGCAGAGGGTAGAGTTTTTGAGGAGAGGGGGCAGAGTGTTAAGGGCAGATTGTTGAGGGCAGAGGGCAGACTGTTGAGGGCAGAGTGTTGAGGGCAGAGGGCAGAGTGTTGAGGGCAGAGGGCAGAGTGTTGAGGGCAGAGGGCAGAGTGTTGAGGGCAGAGTGTTGAGGGCATAATTTTGAGGATTGAGGGCAGAGTGTTGAGGGCAGAGTGTTGAGGATTGACGGCAGAGTGTTGAGGATTGAGGGCAGAGTGTTTAGGGCAGAGTGTTGAGAGCAGAGTTTTGAGGGCAGAGTGTTGAGGGCAGAGTGTTGAGGGCAGAGGGCAGAGTGTTGAGGGTAGAGTGTTGAGGGAAGAGTGTTGAGGGCAGAGGGCAGAGTGTTGAGGGCAGAGTGTAGAGGGCAGAGGGTTGAGGGCAGAGTGTTAAGGGCAGAGGGCAGAGTGTTGAGGGAAGAGTGTTGAGGGCAGAGTGTTGAGGGCAGAGCGCAGAGTGTTGAGGGCAGAGTGATGAGGGCAGAGTGTTGAGGGCAGGGTGTTGAGGGAAGAAGGCAGAGTGTTGAGGGCAGAGTGCAGAGGGCAGAGTGTTGAGTACAGAGGGCAGAGTGTTGAGGGCAGAGTGTTGAGGGCAGAGTATTGAGAGCAGAGAGTTGAGGGCAGACGTTTGAGGGCAGAGGGCAGAGTGTTGAGGGCAGAGGGCAGAGTGTTGAGGGCAGAGGGCAGAGTGCAGAGGGCAGAATTTTGAGTGCAGAGGGCAATGTGTTGAGTGCAGAGGGCAGAGTGAGGGCAGAGGGCAGAGTGTTGAGGGCAGAGGGTAAAGTGTTGAGGGCAGAGTATTGGGGCAGAGGGCAGAGTGTTGAGGGCAGAGTGTTGAGGGCAGAGGGCAGAGTGTTGAGGGCAGAGTGTTGAGGATTGAGGGCCGAGTGTTGAGGATCGAGGGAAGAGTGTTGAGGGCAGAGTGTTGAGGGCAGAGGGCAGAGTGTTGAGGGCAGAGTTTTGAGGGCAGAGGGTAGAGTTTTTGAGGGCAGGGGGCAGAGTGTTAAGGGCAGATTGTTGAGGGCAGAGGGCAGACAGTTAAGGGCAGAGTGTTAAGGGCACAGGGCAGAGTGTTGAGGGCAGAGGGCAGAGTGTTGAGGGCAGAGGGCAGAGTGTTGAGGGAAGAGGGCAGAGTGTTGAGGGCAGAGGGCAGAGTGTTGAGGGAAGAGGGCAGAGTGTTGAGGGCAGAGTGTTGAGGGCATAATTTTGAGGATTGATGGCAGAGTGTTGAGGGCAGAGTGTTGAGGATTGACGGCAGAGTGTTGAGGATTGAGGGCAGAGTGTTTAGGGCTGAGTGTTGAGAGCAGAGTTTTGAGGGCAGAGTGTTGAGGGCAGAGTGTTGAGGGCAGAGGGCAGAGTGTTTAGGGCAGAGTGACGAGGGCAGAGTGTTGAGGGCAGGGTGTTGAGGGCAGAAGGCAGTGTGTTGAGGGCAGAGGAAAGAGTATTGAGGGCAGAGTGCAATGGGCAGAGTGTTGAGTACAGAGGGCAGAGTGTTGAGTACAGAGGGCAGAGTGTTGAGGGCAAAGTGTTGAGAGCAGAGAGTTGAGGGCAGAGGTTTGAGGGCAGAGGGCAAAGTGTTGAGGGCAGAGTGTTGAGGGCAGAGGGCAGAGTGTTGAGGGCAGTGCGTTGAGGGCAGAGTGCAGAGGGCAGAGGGCAGAGTGTTGAGGGCAGAGGGCAGAGTGTAGAGGGCAGAGTGTTGAAGGCAGAGTGCAGAGGGCAGAGTGTTGTGGGCAGAGTGTTGAGGGCAGAGTATTGAGGGCAGAGGGCAGAGTGTTGAGGGCAGAGTGTTGAGGGCAGAGGGTAGAGTTTTTAGGGTAGGGGCAGATTGTTGAGGGTAGATTGTTGAGGGCAGAGGGCAGAGTGTTGAGGGCAGAGGGCAGAGTGTTGAGGGCAGAGGGCAGAGTGTTGAGGGCAGAGTGTTGAGGGCAGAGGGCAAAGTGTTGAGGGCAGAGTGTTGAGGGCAGAGTGTTGAGGATTGAGGGCAGAGTGTTGAGGATCGAGGGAAGAGTGTTGAGGGCAGAGTGTTGAGGATTGAGGGCAGAGTGTTGAGGGCAAAGTGTTGAGAACAGAGGGCAGAGTGTTGAGGGCAGAGGCAGAGTGTTGAGGGCAGAGGGCAGAGTGTTGAGGGCAGAGTGTTGAGGGCAGAGTGTTGAGGGCAGAGGGTAGAGTGTTGAGGGCAGTGCGTTGAGGGCAGAGTGCAGAGGGCAGAGGGCAGAGTGTTGAGGGCAGAGGGCAGAGTGTTGAGGGCAGAGTGTTGAGGGCAGAGTGTTGAGGGCAGAGGGTAGAGTGTTGAGGGCAGTGCCTTGAGGGCAGAGTGCAGAGGGCAGAGGGCAGAGTGTTGAGGGCAGAGGGCAGAATTCTGAGTGCAGAGGGCAGAGTGTTGAGTGCAGAGGGCAGAGTGAGGGCAGAGAGCAGAGTGTTGAGGGCAGAGGGTAGAGTGTTGAGGGCAGTGCGTTGAGGGCAGAATGCAGAGTGCAGAGGGCAGAGGGCAGAGTGTTGAGGGCAGAGTGTTGAGGGCAGAGTGTTGAAGGCAGAGTGCAGAGGGCAGAGTGTTGTGGGCAGAGTGTTGAGGGCAGAGTATTGAGGGCAGAGGGCAGAGTGTTGAGGGCAGAGTGTTGAGGGCAGAGTGTTGAGGGCAGAGGGTAGAGTTTTTAGGGTAGGGGCATATTGTTGAGGGTAGATTGTTGAGGGCAGAGGGCAGAGTGTTGAGGGCAGAGGGCAGAGTGTTGAGGGCAGAGTGTTGAGGGCAGAGTGTTGAGGGCAGAGGGCAAAGTGTTGAGGGCAGAGTGTTGAGGATTGAGGGCAGAGTGTTGAGGATTGAGGGCAGAGGGTTGAGGATCGAGGGAAGAGTGTTGAGGGCAGAGTGTTGAGGATTGAGGGCAGAGTGTTGAGGGCAAAGTGTTGAGAACAGAGAACAGAGTGTTGAGGGCAGAGTGTTGAGGGCAGAGGCAGAGTGTTGAGGGCAGAGGGCAGAGTGTTGAGGGCAGAGTGTTGAGGGCAGAGTGTTGAGGGCAGAGGGTAGAGTTTTTGAGGGCAGGGGGCAGAGTGTTAAGGGCAGATTGTTGAGGGCAGAGGGCAGACAGTTGAGGGCAGAGTGTTGAGGGCAGAGGGCAGAGTGTTGAGGGCAGAGGGCAGAGTGTTGAGGACAGAGTGTTGAGGGCAGACGGCAGAGTGTTGAGGGCAGAGGGCAGAGTGTTGAGGGCAGAGTTTTGAGGATTGAGGGCAGAGTGTTGAGGGCAGAGTGTTGAGGATTGAGGGCAGAGTGTTGAGGATTGAGGGCAGAGTGTTTAGGGCAGAGTGATGAGAGCAGAGTTTTGAGGGCAGAGTGTTGAGGGCAGAGTGTTTAGGGCAGAGTGTTGAGGGCAGAGGTCAGAGTGTTGAGGGAAGAGTGTTGAGGGCAGAGGGCAGAGTGTTGAGGGCAGAGTGTAGAGGGCAGAGGGTTGAGGGCAGAGTGTTGAGGGCAGAGGGCAGAGTGTTGAGGGAAGAGTGTTGAGGGCAGAGTGTTGAGGGCAGAGGGCAGAGTGTTGAGGGCAGAGTGTTGAGGGCAGAGTTTTGAGGGCAAGGTGTTGAGGCAGAAGGCAGAGTGTTGAGGGCAGAGGACAGAGTATTGAGGGCAGAGTGCGGAGGGCAGAGTGTTGAGTACAGAGGGCAGAGTGTTGAGGGCAGAGTATTGGTGGCAGAGGGCAGAGGGTTGAGGGCAGAGTGTTGAGGGCAGAGGGCAGAGTGTTGAGGGAAGAGTGTTGAGGGCAGAGTGTTGAGGGCAGAGCGCAGAGTGTTGAGGGCAGAGTGATGAGGGCAGAGTGTTGAGGGCAGGGTGTTGAGGGAAGAAGGCAGAGTGTTGAGGGCAGAGTGCAGAGGGCAGAGTGTTGAGTACAGAGGGCAGAGTGTTGAGGGCAGAGTGTTGAGGGCAGAGTATTGAGAGCAGAGAGTTGAGGGCAGAGTGAGGGCAGAGGGCAGAGTGTTGAGGGCAGAGGGTAAAGTGTTGAGGGCAGAGTATTGGGGGCAGAGGGCAGAGTGTTGAGGGCAGAGTGTTGAGGGCAGAGGGCAGAGTGTTGAGGGCAGAGTGTTGAGGATTGAGGGCCGAGTGTTGAGGATCGAGGGAAGAGTGTTGAGGGCAGAGTGTTGAGGGCAGAGGGCAGAGTGTTGAGGGCAGAGTGTTGAGGGCAGAGGGTAGAGTTTTTGAGGGCAGGGGGCAGAGTGTTAAGGGCAGATTGTTGAGGGCAGAGGGCAGACAGTTAAGGGCAGAGTGTTAAGGGCAGAGGGCAGAGTGTTGAGGGCAGAGGGCAGAGTGTTGAGGGCAGAGGGCAAAGTGTTGAGGGAAGAGGGCAGAGTGTTGAGGGCAGAGGGCAGAGTGTTGAGGGAAGAGGGCAGAGTGTTGAGGGCAGAGTGTTGAGGGCATAATTTTGAGGATTGATGGCAGAGTGTTGAGGGCAGAGTGTTGAGGATTGACGGCAGAGTGTTGAGGATTGAGGGCAGAGTGTTTAGGGCTGAGTGTTGAGAGCAGAGTTTTGAGGGCAGAGTGTTGAGGGCAGAGTGTTGAGGGCAGAGGGCAGAGTGTTGAGGGCAGAGTGACAAGGGCAGAGTGTTGAGGGCAGGGTGTTGAGGGCAGAAGGCAGTGTGTTGAGGGCAGAGGAAAGAGTATTGAGGGCAGAGTGCAATGGGCAGAGTGTTGAGTACAGAGGGCAGAGTGTTGAGTACAGAGGGCAGAGTGTTGAGGGCAGAGTGTTGAGAGCAGAGAGTTGAGGGCAGAGGTTTGAGGGCAGAGGGCAAAGTGTTGAGGGCAGAGTGTTGAGTGCAGAGGGCAGAGTGTTGAGGGCAGTGCGTTGAGGGCAGAGTGCAGAGGGCAGAGGGCAGAGTGTTGAGGGCAGAGGGTAGAGTGTAGAGGGCAGAGGGCAGAGTGTGGAAGGCAGAGTGCAGAGGGCAGAGTGTTGTGGGCAGAGTGTTGAGGGCAGAGTATTGAGGGCAGAGGGCAGAGTGTTGAGGGCAGAGTGTTGAGGGCAGAGGGTAGAGTTTTTAGGGTAGGGGCAGATTGTTGAGGGTAGATTGTTGAGGGCAGAGGGCAGAGTGTTGAGGGCAGAGGGCAGAGTGTTGAGGGCAGAGGGCAGAGTGTTGAGGGCAGAGTGTTGAGGGCAGAGGGCAAAGTGTTGAGGGCAGAGTGTTGAGGGCAGAGTGTTGAGGATTGAGGGCAGAGTGTTGAGGATCGAGGGAAGAGTGTTGAGGGCAGAGTGTTGAGGGCAGAGGGCAGAGTGTTGAGGGCAGAGTGACGAGGGCAGAGTGTTGAGGGCAGGGTGTTGAGGGCAGAAGGCAGTGTGTTGAGGGCAGAGGAAAGAGTATTGAGGGCAGAGTGCAATGGGCAGAGTGTTGAGTACAGAGGGCAGAGTGTTGAGTACAGAGGGCAGAGTGTTGAGGGCAGAGTGTTGAGAGCAGAGAGTTGAGGGCAGAGGTTTGAGGGCAGAGGGCAAAGTGTTGAGGGCAGAGTGTTGAGGGCAGAGGGCAGAGTGTTGAGGGCAGTGCGTTGAGGGCAGAGTGCAGAGGGCAGAGGGCAGAGTGTTGAGGGCAGAGGGCAGAGTGTAGAGTGCAGAGTGTTGAAGGCAGAGTGCAGAGGGCAGAGTGTTGTGGGCAGAGTGTTGAGGGCAGAGTATTGAGGGCAGAGGGCAGAGTGTTGAGGGCAGAGTGTTGAGGGCAGAGGGCAGAGTGTTGAGGGCAGAGGGCAGAGTGTTGAGGACAGAGTGTTGAGGGCAGACGGCAGAGTGTTGAGGGCAGAGGGCAGAGTGTTGAGGGCAGAGTTTTGAGGATTGAGGGCAGAGTGTTGAGGGCAGAGTGTTGAGGATTGAGGGCAGAGTGTTGAGGATTGAGGGCAGAGTGTTTAGGGCAGAGTGATGAGAGCAGAGTTTTGAGGGCAGAGTGTTGAGGGCAGAGTGTTTAGGGCAGAGTGTTGAGGGCAGAGGTCAGAGTGTTGAGGGAAGAGTGTTGAGGGCAGAGGGCAGAGTGTTGAGGGCAGAGTGTAGAGGGCAGAGGGTTGAGGGCAGAGTGTTGAGGGCAGAGGGCAGAGTGTTGAGGGAAGAGTGTTGAGGGCAGAGTGTTGAGGGCAGAGGGCAGAGTGTTGAGGGCAGAGTGTTGAGGGCAGAGTTTTGAGGGCAAGGTGTTGAGGCAGAAGGCAGAGTGTTGAGGGCAGAGGACAGAGTATTGAGGGCAGAGTGCGGAGGGCAGAGTGTTGAGTACAGAGGGCAGAGTGTTGAGGGCAGAGTATTGGTGGCAGAGGGCAGAGGGTTGAGGGCAGAGTGTTGAGGGCAGAGGGCAGAGTGTTGAGGGAAGAGTGTTGAGGGCAGAGTGTTGAGGGCAGAGCGCAGAGTGTTGAGGGCAGAGTGATGAGGGCAGAGTGTTGAGGGCAGGGTGTTGAGGGAAGAAGGCAGAGTGTTGAGGGCAGAGTGCAGAGGGCAGAGTGTTGAGTACAGAGGGCAGAGTGTTGAGGGCAGAGTGTTGAGGGCAGAGTATTGAGAGCAGAGAGTTGAGGGCAGAGTGAGGGCAGAGGGCAGAGTGTTGAGGGCAGAGGGTAAAGTGTTGAGGGCAGAGTATTGGGGGCAGAGGGCAGAGTGTTGAGGGCAGAGTGTTGAGGGCAGAGGGCAGAGTGTTGAGGGCAGAGTGTTGAGGATTGAGGGCCGAGTGTTGAGGATCGAGGGAAGAGTGTTGAGGGCAGAGTGTTGAGGGCAGAGGGCAGAGTGTTGAGGGCAGAGTGTTGAGGGCAGAGGGTAGAGTTTTTGAGGGCAGGGGGCAGAGTGTTAAGGGCAGATTGTTGAGGGCAGAGGGCAGACAGTTAAGGGCAGAGTGTTAAGGGCACAGGGCAGAGTGTTGAGGGCAGAGGGCAGACTGTTGAGGGCAGAGGGCAGAGTGTTGAGGGAAGAGGGCAGAGTGTTGAGGGCAGAGGGCAGAGTGTTGAGGGAAGAGGGCAGAGTGTTGAGGGCAGAGTGTTGAGGGCATAATTTTGAGGATTGATGGCAGAGTGTTGAGGGCAGAGTGTTGAGGATTGACGGCAGAGTGTTGAGGATTGAGGGCAGAGTGTTTAGGGCTGAGTGTTGAGAGCAGAGTTTTGAGGGCAGAGTGTTGAGGGCAGAGTGTTGAGGGCAGAGGGCAGAGTGTTGAGGGCAGAGTGACAAGGGCAGAGTGTTGAGGGCAGGGTGTTGAGGGCAGAAGGCAGTGTGTTGAGGGCAGAGGAAAGAGTATTGAGGGCAGAGTGCAATGGGCAGAGTGTTGAGTACAGAGGGCAGAGTGTTGAGTACAGAGGGCAGAGTGTTGAGGGCAGAGTGTTGAGAGCAGAGAGTTGAGGGCAGAGGTTTGAGGGCAGAGGGCAAAGTGTTGAGGGCAGAGTGTTGAGTGCAGAGGGCAGAGTGTTGAGGGCAGTGCGTTGAGGGCAGAGTGCAGAGGGCAGAGGGCAGAGTGTTGAGGGCAGAGGGTAGAGTGTAGAGGGCAGAGTGTGGAAGGCAGAGTGCAGAGGGCAGAGTGTTGTGGGCAGAGTGTTGAGGGCAGAGTATTGAGGGCAGAGGGCAGAGTGTTGAGGGCAGAGTGTTGAGGGCAGAGGGTAGAGTTTTTAGGGTAGGGGCAGATTGTTGAGGGTAGATTGTTGAGGGCAGAGGGCAGAGTGTTGAGGGCAGAGGGCAGAGTGTTGAGGGCAGAGGGCAGAGTGTTGAGGGCAGAGTATTGGGGGCAGAGGGCAGAGTGTTGAGGGCAGAGTGTTGAGGGCAGAGGGCAGAGTGTTGAGGGCAGAGTGTTGAGAATTGAGGGCCGAGTGTTGAAGATCGAGGGAAGAGTGTTGAGGGCAGAGGGTAGAGTTTTTGAGGGCAGGGGCAGAGTGTTAAGGGCAGATTGTTGAGGGCAGAGGGCAGACAGTTAAGGGCAGAGTGTTAAGGGCACAGGGCAGAGTGTTGAGGGCAGAGGGCAGAGTGTTGAGGGCAGAGGGCAGAATGTTGAGGGAAGAGGGCAGAGTGTTGAGGGCAGAGTGTTGAGGGCATAATTTTGAGGATTGATGGCAGAGTGTTGAGGGCAGAGTGTTGAGGATTGACGGCAGAGTGTTGAGGATTGAGGGCAGAGTGTTTAGGGCTGAGTGTTGAGAGCAGAGTTTTGAGGGCAGAGTGTTGAGGGCAGAGTGTTGAGGGCAGAGGGCAGAGTGTTGAGGGCAGAGTGTTGAGGGAAGAGTGTTGAGGGCAGAGTGTTGAGGGCAGAAAGTATAGGGCAGAGGGTTGAGGGCAGAGGGTTGATGGCAGAGGGCAGAGTGTTGAGGGAAGAGTGTTGAGGGCAGAGTGTTGAGGGCAGAGTGTTGAGGGCATAATTTTGAGGATTGATGGCAGAGTGTTGAGGGCAGAGTGTTGAGGATTGACGGCAGAGTGTTGAGGATTGAGGGCAGAGTGTTTAGGGCTGAGTGTTGAGAGCAGAGTTTTGAGGGCAGAGTGTTGAGGGCAGAGTGTTGAGGGCAGAGGGCAGAGTGTTGAGGGCAGAGTGACAAGGGCAGAGTGTTGAGGGCAGGGTGTTGAGGGCAGAAGGCAGTGTGTTGAGGGCAGAGGAAAGAGTATTGAGGGCAGAGTGCAATGGGCAGAGTGTTGAGTACAGAGGGCAGAGTGTTGAGTACAGAGGGCAGAGTGTTGAGGGCAGAGTGTTGAGAGCAGAGAGTTGAGGGCAGAGGTTTGAGGGCAGAGGGCAAAGTGTTGAGGGCAGAGTGTTGAGTGCAGAGGGCAGAGTGTTGAGGGCAGTGCGTTGAGGGCAGAGTGCAGAGGGCAGAGGGCAGAGTGTTGAGGGCAGAGGGTAGAGTGTAGAGGGCAGAGTGTGGAAGGCAGAGTGCAGAGGGCAGAGTGTTGTGGGCAGAGTGTTGAGGGCAGAGTATTGAGGGCAGAGGGCAGAGTGTTGAGGGCAGAGTGTTGAGGGCAGAGGGTAGAGTTTTTAGGGTAGGGGCAGATTGTTGAGGGTAGATTGTTGAGGGCAGAGGGCAGAGTGTTGAGGGCAGAGGGCAGAGTGTTGAGGGCAGAGGGCAGAGTGTTGAGGGCAGAGTATTGGGGGCAGAGGGCAGAGTGTTGAGGGCAGAGTGTTGAGGGCAGAGGGCAGAGTGTTGAGGGCAGAGTGTTGAGGATTGAGGGCCGAGTGTTGAAGATCGAGGGAAGAGTGTTGAGGGCAGAGGGTAGAGTTTTTGAGGGCAGGGGGCAGAGTGTTAAGGGCAGATTGTTGAGGGCAGAGGGCAGACAGTTAAGGGCAGAGTGTTAAGGGCACAGGGCAGAGTGTTGAGGGCAGAGGGCAGAGTGTTGAGGGCAGAGGGCAGAGTGTTGAGGGAAGAGGGCAGAGTGTTGAGGGCAGAGTGTTGAGGGCATAATTTTGAGGATTGATGGCAGAGTGTTGAGGGCAGAGTGTTGAGGATTGACGGCAGAGTGTTGAGGATTGAGGGCAGAGTGTTTAGGGCTGAGTGTTGAGAGCAGAGTTTTGAGGGCAGAGTGTTGAGGGCAGAGTGTTGAGGGCAGAGGGCAGAGTGTTGAGGGCAGAGTGTTGAGGGAAGAGTGTTGAGGGCAGAGTGTTGAGGGCAGAAAGTATAGGGCAGAGGGTTGAGGGCAGAGGGTTGATGGCAGAGGGCAGAGTGTTGAGGGAAGAGTGTTGAGGGCAGAGTGTTGAGGGCAGAGTGTTGAGGGCAGAGGGCAGAGGGCAGAGTGTTGAGGGCAGAGTGACGAGGGCAGAGTGTTGAGGGCAGGGTGTTGAGGGCAGAAGGCAGTGTGTTGAGGGCAGAGGAAAGAGTATTGAGGGCAGAGTGAAATGGGCAGAGTGTTGAGTACAGAGGGCAGAGTGTTGAGTACAGAGGGCAGAGTGTTGAGGGCAGAGTGTTGAGAGCAGAGAGTTGAAGGCAGAGGTTTGAGGGCAGAGGGCAAAGTGTTAAGGGCAGAGGGCAGAGTGTTGAGGGCAGTGCATTGAGGGCAGAGTGCAGAGGGCAGAGGGCAGAGTGTTGAGGGCAGAGTGTATAGGGCAGAGTGTTGAAGGCAGAGTGCAGAGGGCAGAGTGTTGTGGGCAGAGTGTTGAGGGCAGAGTATTGAGGGCAGAGGGCAGAGTGTTGAGGGCAGAGTGTTGAGGGCAGAGGGTAGAGTTTTTAGGGTAGGGGCAGATTGTTGAGGGTAGATTGTTGAGGGCAGAGGGCAGAGTGTTGAGGGCAGAGGGCAGAGTGTTGAGGGCAGAGGGCAGAGTGTTGAGGGCAGAGTGTTGAGGGCAGAGGGCAAAGTGTTGAGGGCAGAGTGTTGAGGGCAGAGTGTTGAGGATTGAGGGCAGAGTGTTGAGGATCGAGGGAAGAGTGTTGAGGGCAGAGTGTTGAGGATTGAGGGCAGAGTGTTGAGGGCAAAGTGTTGAGAACAGAGGGCAGAGTGTTGAGGGCAGAGGCAGAGTGTTGAGGGCAGAGTGTTGAGGGCAGAGTGTTGAGGGCAGAGTGTTGAGGGCAGAGGGTAGAGTGTTGAGGGCAGTGCGTTGAGGGCAGAGTGCAGAGGGCAGAGGGCAGAGTGTTGAGGGCAGAGTGTTGAGGGCAGAGTGTTGAGGGCAGAGTGTTGAGGGCAGAGTGGTGAGGGCAGAGGGTAGAGTGTTGAGGGCAGTGCGTTGAGGGCAGAGTGCAGAGGGCAGAGGGCAGAGTGTTGAGGGCAGAGGGCAGAATTCTGAGTGCAGAGGGCAGAGTGTTGAGTGCAGAGGGCAGAGTGAGGGCAGAGGGCAGAGTGTTGAGGGCAGAGGGTAGAGTGTTGAGGGCAGTGCGTTGAGGGCAGAATGCAGAGTGCAGAGGGCAGAGGGCAGAGTGTTGAGGGCAGAGTGTTGAGGGCAGAGTGTTGAAGGCAGAGTGCAGAGGGCAGAGTGCAGAGGGCAGAGTGTTGTGGGCAGAGTGTTGAGGGAAGAGTGTTGAGGGCAGAGTGTTGAGGGCAGAGGGCAGAGTGTTGAGGGCAGAGGGTAGAGTGTTGAGGGCAGTGCGTTGAGGGCAGAGTGCAGAGGGCAGAGGGCAGAGTGTTGAGGGCAGAGGGCAGAGTGTTGAGGGAAGAGTGTTGAGGGCAGAGTGTTGAGGGCAGAGGGTAGAGTGTTGAGGGCAGTGCGTTGAGGGCAGAGTGCAGAGGGCAGAGTGTTGAGGGCAGAGGGCAGAATTTTGAGTGCAGAGGGCAGAGTGTTGAGTGCAGAGGGCAGAGTGAGGGCAGAGGGCAGAGTGTTGAGGGCAGAGGGTAGAGTGTTGAGGGCAGTGCATTGAGGGCAGAGTGCAGAGGGCAGAGTGTTGAGGGCAGAGTGTTGAGGGCAGAGGGCAGAGTGTTGAAGGCAGAGTGCAGAGGGCAAAGTGTTGTGGGCAGAGTGTTGAGGGCAGAGTATTGAGGGCAGAGGGCAGAGTGTTGAGGGCAGAGTGTTGAGGGCAGAGTGTTGAGGGCAGAGGGTAGAGTTTTTAGGGTAGGGGCATATTGTTGAGGGTAGATTGTTGAGGGCAGAGGGCAGAGTGTTGAGGGCAGAGGGCAGAGTGTTGAGGGCAGAGGGCAGAGTGTTGAGGGCAGAGTGTTGAGGGCAGAGGGCAAAGTGTTGAGGGCTGTTAGACGGACCGGGAGGGTCGGCCGAGGTTACGGGGAGAGGTCTCCAGGGAGAGCCGTCTCCAACGACTGTACAGATGAATAACTTCCCCCCCACAGACGGACACCACACAAGACTGAAGGTTAACGAGACTTTATAGGCAATTCTTAGGTTACGATGATATGGTACAAGGAGGTCTGGACTCAGGGGTCCCCTCTAGCTTAGTCTTTGGTTGAGGAAAAGGGTAGCGGGACAGTCTTTAGTTACCGGTGAGTCCAAAAATAGCTCTCAATCCTTGAGCTCGGCGTTCTTGATGATCGGGCCGTGGAGGAGCCAAGCAGGTCCCGAGATGGTCGGATGAAAGATGACGGTCCGCGGCGGAGCCTGCAGGTCCCGATGAAGATGACGGTTACAACGGTCCGCGGCCACGCCAGCAGATCCGGACGACGATGAAGGAAGAAGGTTACGACGGCTGTGGCAGCGCCACCAGGCAGGATGATGGTGCACAGGACAGAGCTACGGCAGCGCCAGTAGTCCGTTCAGGATGAGTTCCTCTTTACGTCTCTCGACTCCAAGATACAACTGCCTTCCTGCTCTGGAGCTGCCCCAGTTATAGGGCTGGCGTGCTTTGATGTCCGGACCCTCGCACTTGGAGGTCGGGGGGTCCGGGATGCGGGATTCCAGACACCCAGCAGGGGGGTGGGGCCAGCGCCCGGGGAGGCGATGGGCGAGCGGCACTTGGCGGGGGGAGCCATCGACACCTCTTTCTCCCATTGACTTGCCAAGTAGCCCGCTCACCTCCTGGGTGGATGGTGGTGCCGAGATGTCTGAGGCCGGGCCAGGCCCAGGGTCGGGGTCGATCGGGGGCCAGGCGACCTCGTGGTGAAGTGTCCAAGATGGCGGTTCAGGTTGGCCGCGTGGGCCGGCAGTGGACCGGGCCCACGAGGTTAGCTTGCTTCGCAGGCAGGGGTTCTGAGAGGGCAGCAGATGTACAATGATGATGCGTGGTACTGTCGTGGCGGCTCTCGGGCCTGGTTGAGCTGGGGGAGAGCGGCCCTTCATGTGGCCTGTCCAACATGCGTCCCCCCCAGCTGAAGGCGGGGAGAGTTACCCATCTTCTTGGGGACTCTCGTCGTCGAGGCGGAAAAACCGGGACAGGCCGTCTGCGTTGGCGTGGTCCGGTCCTGGCCGGTGTTCGACTGTGAAGTCCATACCTTGCAAGGAGATGGACCAGCGCAGCAACTTTGGGTTTTCCCCCCGCATATGCATCAGCCACTGCAGGGGTCGGTGGTCGGTCTGCACCCGGAAGTGGGTGCCAAAAAGGTAGGGCCGGAGCTTTTTGAGGGCCCATACCACTGCGAAGGCTTCTCTCTCTATGGTGCTCCAGCGTGGCTCCCGGGGTAGGAGCCTCCGGCTGATGAAGGCCACGGGTTGATCAAGGCCTTCGGTGTTCACTTGGGACAGGACCGCCCCAATGCCCTGGTCGGAGGCGTCCGTCTGGACGAGGAACTCCCGGCTGTAGTCGGGGGCCTGGAGCACAGGAGCGGAACACATGGCGGCCTTCAATTGTTCGAATGCCGTTTGACACTCTGGGGTCCAGTTCACTTTCTTTGGTTGATTCTTTGACGTGAGTTCCGTGAGAGGCCCCACTATGGTTCCATAGTCTTTTACAAACCTTCGGTAATAGCCTGTGAGGCCCAGGAATGCTCGTACCTCGGTTTGGGTGATAGGGTGGAGTTCTGGACTTTTTGGTTCCGTCCAGAGGTGTCAGGGTACAACACCCAAAGACCCCGGAGTCCCACCTGCCTTGGTGCACAAATGAACAGAAACACGGGCTTCTCGATGGTGGCGTCAAAGACCAAAGGTTTATTACTGCAGGGACACAGAAATCACAGAATCTACACACGGGCAGAATCTAGGAGACTGTTCGATTTGTACAAAGTGGGTTGCTCCTTATATACCAAAAATTGTGCTCTAGGCAAATATTTCACATGTCGGTACATTCCCAAACCTTTGTGTCTCTAAACAATAAATATTTGGCGTTACACAGGAACTGTCGATAATATCTGATACCAAACATCACGAAGAGGGGTTCCCACCAGTCCATCACAATCCCTTGTCAATATTGCATTCAAGACCCGGACCGCCTCATCGTAAAGTTCGTTACCTCCCCCTAATAAAGGCCCAGAAGGAAAGGAGCAGAGCCAGGTGCAGAAGATAGAAAAGCGGGATAAGAGATGTTTGTGGGTTGTAAATGGGCAAGGCTACCGGCTTCGGCCGCCTAATCATGATCAGGTACAATGGACAGGAAAACCAGTTCAGGTGGGCTGGCCTCGGGCAGAGGAGGCAGCCTTTGTCGAGTCATGCAGCTTCAGCGTGATCTGGTTTAAGGTGCACGTGTCATGTAAGAGGTGAATCTCCGGCTAAGGCTACGTGTCCTTAATCAAAGTGAAGTAAATGAAATGATCAGAGGCTATTGCATATGTGAGGGCAAGGAACCACAAAATGGCGGCCACGATCTAAGATGGATGCCGTGGGTATATCAGAAATATGTCAATGGAAGGAGTGCTCTTGCTCGTAGCGTAGCGAAAACACCAGGATATGCTAAATGGATCATTTGCGGTTCGCTGATACTAATTTTATGTATTTCCGACAAACTTGAAAACACGGGTTCAAGTCGTCACGGAACCGTCACGGAACCTCAGACCCTCCTTTTGCCCTTACATAGGCAATTACTCAATCTATGTCTGAATCTAGTTCTATGCTCATCAGGTCAGTGACATGCTGTTGTATCATCATCCTTTCTCGTGTCTTTTCTCCAAACGCAGGTGGTTTCCTAAAACAGGTTGTAGCACAAAGACTACACAGAGCAGGACCACACTGGATAATCAGACAACATGAGAATAGGAATACTAGGATGACACCAATGACCATTAGAACCTTCCATCCCCACGCTGAGATCAGAGTCCAAAACCACTCCATGAAGGACCAGTTTCCCTTATCTACATGTATGGAGTCCGAAATCTTGTGCAACTTAGAGATCGCCTCGTAAACTGTTGGAGCATTATTAGGAATAAAGACACAGCAGCTCGATTGGATCATTCTGCATACCCCACCTCGATCTGCAAGTATAACATCTAGAACCATACGGTTCTGCAATGTCATGAGCCTATCCGCCTGAAGCTCAGCTGTCAGATTGCTAAGGGCACCAGCAGTTTCGGTAATAGTAGATTCAACTACCCGTGTTAGCTGACGTATGTTTCTACTATTGGCCATAGGCCCCCAGAACGGAAGGAAGCCTTTGAAGAAGTCTCCAGCTTCCTGACCAGCGGTATCTTCCTTGCTGAAGACACCTCTTGCTACTCTTGTTCTGTGGTAATCAGGTGAAGCAGTGTATGTCGGAGGCAATAATCGAGCAATATAACATGATCCTGAGAAGTCGGCAGGCAACCATGTATAAGCTCTGTCTCGACAAATGAAGTAGGTACCCCTAGCAGTAAGGAAGGCAGGGGAAGAGTTAGCCGGAAACACATAAGTCTCTACGCACTCACTCCTCCCTAGCTGAGCTCTCGGATTTCTCCCATTACCTTGCAAACAGACCTGACCTCGGTGAGGTACGACCCAGATTGGAGTTGAGCTTTTACGCTTGCTTTCTCCTAAACTAAGGCGATACTCTGAAGTATTCCAACTTAAATATACTCGCAATTCGTCTCTAGGGTATGATGGAGTATTATTGACGTCTTTGACCATGTCAATAATTCCCTGGACTAAAGCTTTGTTGGCAGAGTTATATTTAGTGGAACGTGGTGGACGTGGAGGATAGGTCTCAAGAGCATAAGCAAAGATGGTTTGAAGGGCCTGAAATGATCCATTGTAGCTGAAAGGCAAAACCAGATAGGGAATACCTTTATCCATAGTGTGAGGTATCAAGCCACACACCCAACAGTCTGTCGTGTTAACTACCAGTTGGTGTTGGTGCAAGAGCTGTACAAAAGTATTATTAATGAATTCTGAGCGTCGAGCTTGCTCATGTTCCGGAAACGAGTGAAAAGAGTGTATAGAAGAAACAGTAGAAATAGCAGGATCAAGGGGAGGTACTGTAGATACTGGCACAAAAATCAAATTTATGCTAAAGACAATTCCACCCACCAATGTTGCTAAAACAATCAAAAATGTAATGGCACATTGCATCAAGAAACATTTGCTATGAAGAATTCTATTTAGTCTGTTTCTGCGAACGTAAATCACATTTTCTCGTTGCAGCGCAGGAAGTTCCATCTTCTACAATCCGCTCGCGACCACTGATGATGTGTACGTAGATGAAAATGCCTCTGTCAGCCCTGGGAGTTCCCAGTACTAACAGAAAGATCGACCTTGTGTCAGACCCCTGCAAATTCAAACTAGGCACACAGCCACGACCCTACGGCTACCCAGACGGCAAGGCAATTTTAAAAACAATAAACAATAACAAACTTCCTGGCTGAAGGCAAAAGTTCAAAATATATATATATATATCAAAATCACAGTATGCAGTTGCCTGCTTTATTAGTCCTTTTTATGGCTTCTAAGGTTGTATTTCTGCTTCGCTGGTACTGTCTGATCGGAGAATAGTGTATCACTAGCAGCTGTTGCAGAGTTTACGTTCGCAGATGGCAAAGTTTCTTCTGATGCTGGAGACAAATGTTCAATGTTCAAAGCAGTCTTTTCAAGAGGAGAGTCACGTTTCAAAGTGTCAGAAATCAAATCGGCATCGCTGAAAGGGACAAATTTCGGAGTTGTTTCAGCTTCGGAGGCACCAATTCCCTTCTTCACCCAGTCGTCGTAGGGCAGCGGCAGTGGAACACGCTTTACGTGAGAAGCGTGGATCCAGTGCTTGCGACCAGCAACACGTACAGCTGTCCTCGTCGCCAGCAGGATTTGGAAGGGGCCGATGTAGCGAGGCTGAAGATTCTTTGTCCTCGCAAAATTTCTGACCACCACGTGGTCGCCGGGTTTCAGCTGATGCCCTGGACTCTCCGGAGGTTTTGGCAAAGCATCAAAGACCTGTTGATGAATAAGACTTAATTTAGCAGTCAAGTCGTAAAGATAGTCTATCAACATAGGATATTCAATGGAGCAGAATTGTTTAGGCCTTGGCACACCCCAGACATTTGCCGGGCGGCCAAATACAATCTCATATGGAGAAAGCCCTATTCTAGAATGCACTGTTGCTCTCGTTGATAACAAGGCCAAAGGAAGTGCGTCTGGCCAAGCCAAACCTGTGGATGCTTGAATTTTGGCTATTTTAAGCTTGAGGGTGCCATTGTAACCCTCGACTAAACCAGCAGACTGGGGATGGTTCGCACTATGAAATTTTTGTTTCAATCCTAGACCAGCACACACACTCTGCATAACTTTCCCTATAAACTCACTTCCGTTATCTGACCATACAATCCGTGGCATTCCAAACCTAGGGAAAAATTCTTTGAGAAGAATTTTGGCAGTTGATAAAGCAGTGTTGTCCTTTAGTGGGTATGCTTCTATCCACCTGGAAAAAGCACAAACCACCACCAGGACGTATTTTAAATTGTTGCAGCGTTCCATGTGAATGAAGTCTAACTGTATTACTTCAAAGGGACAGGAAGGAGGAGCAAAATGACCAGCTGGAGTTGGAGTTCCCTTGCCAGGATTATGCATCAAGCACACCATACAATTTTTCACCACTCTCTCTGCACACTTACTGATTCCCTCATTCTTCCAAACCGGAGCTAACATCTTACATATCCCTTTAGAACTTATGTGCGCCACTCCATGCGCCATCGTCACTACTGCAAGCACATACGCATCAGGCAACATCCAACGCTGCTGTTCTGTCAAATCGATCCAACATCCATTCGAGTCCAATTTGCCCGTACTTTCTCTCCATACGCGTTTCTCTTCCTCAGTCGCTTCTTTCTGAATCTCTTTCACACTTTCCATTGTGTCCTCACACATTCCAGACTCAGCAATCCATCTTGCAGACGTAGCAACATACATTCTACTCATCATGTCTCTAGCTGTCTGTTTAGCGGTTTCATCAGCAAAGGCATTTCCCCGACCAACATCATCCGTGATTGCTTTATGAGCACTGCACTTCACAATCGCAACTTCAGTCGGTAAGGTTAGAGATTCTAACAAGTCGTTAACTAGCTGACCATGTTGAATCTTAGTCCCATGGGACGTAATGAAACCCCTTTCTCTCCACAACCGGCCAAAACTATGGGCCACGCCAAATGCGTACTGACTATCTGTAAACACATTCACTCTCTTTCCCTCAGCTAAAACACACGCTCTCGTAAGAGCTATTAACTCTGCAGCTTGGGCAGAATTCTGACTCACTCTTGCAGTCTCCACAATCGTCTTCAAAGTCGTTACCGCGTAGGCAGCAGTCACATCACCATTCTCCAATTTAAAACATGACCCGTCCACATACAGCGTACCATCTGGGTCGGATAGAGGAGTATCTCTCAAGTCGATACGACCTTTTGTCTCTTCCTCCGTTTTGAAATAACAGTCATGTGGCTCAGAATCACTCGACTCTTGATCAGTCGGCAACAATGTTGCTGGATTCAATACATTGCATCTTTTGATCTGAATATGACTCGCTAATAACGTCAGCTCGTAACCAGATAATCTCGCACTAGTAAGGTGTTGTGTCTTCGTTCGGTTCATGAGTGTGTCCACTGCATGAGGAACCATGACCACTAGCATATTGTTCATCACCAAACCAGCAGATTGTCGAATGGAAGCTGCAGCTGCCGCTGTAGCCCTCAAACAACTAGGCAATGCTCTAGCTACCGGATCTAATGTTGATGAGAAATACGCACAAGGGCGTTGTTTATCACCAAACTTCTGTGTCAAGACACTCAACGCGCAACCTTCTCTTTCGTGAACGTAGAGCGTGAATGGCTTACTGTAATCAGGTGTGCCCAATACAGGAGCTGAACACAAAGCTTTTCGTAATTCAGCAAAACTCTCTTGACATTCATCAGACCATGGCACCGGACTCGGAACATTTTTCCCAGTCAAAGCTACCAACGGTTTTGCTAAAAGTGAAAAATTTGGGATCCATTGCCTACAGTAAGAGGTAATACCTAGAAAGGCACGTACTTCCCTCTGTGTGCGTGGAACACTCATCTGCGTAATTGCTTTTATTCTTTCTGGGGTCAACTTCCTTCCCTCCTTTGATAAGAGGTGACCTAGGTAGGTTACTTCTTGGCAGCAATATTGCATTTTGGAAGGTGACACCTTATGATTCAAATTAGACAAATGATGCAATAGTGAAATTGTAGCTGCCTTGCAAGTTTCCTTGTCATCGGCAGCCACCAAAAGATCGTCTACGTACTGTACTAGGGCAGAACCTGGAGGAAGGACAAAAGAATCTAATTGGCTTTTTAAAGCTTGACTGTAAATAGATGGACTTTCACAATAGCCTTGTGGAGCGCGTTTAAATCTGAAACTCCGACCTCCTAAACAGAAGCCAAAAATATCTCTGCTTTCCTCGGCTATCGGAATGCTGAAAAAGGCATTCTTCAAGTCGATGACTGAGAACCATGTAGCTGTAGCAGGAATCAATGTTAACAAAGCAGTAATGTCTGGCACTACAGGAAACTGCGGAATTACAATCTTATTAACTTCTCTAAGGTCTATGACAAACCTATAAACTGGAGGCTTTGTAGGATCTGTTCGTTTCAAAATCGGCAATACAGGACTATTACAAACATTTCCTCGCGTTTCTTCAACCACACCTTTTTTAATCAAATCTTGCACAATCAATAAGAGTGCACGCTCACCTTCATTCGATATTTTATATTGAGGAATTCTTGGAAATTTCACATTCGCTTTCAAAGTTACTACATACGGTGGAATCTCTAGTAGACCTACATCATTGGGACCAGTCGCCCAAAGAGAATCAGGGAGTGAACGTAGCTCCGGCGGGAGTGCGTCCATAGACAAGTACATCGGAGAGGTGAGTCTTTTACCCAAAGTAAGCTATACTCCTTCCGGAGAACAGTACAATGTCGCATATAGTCGTTTTAACAAATCTAAACCAAGCAGATTTTCATTACAACCTGTCGTCAAAATTAAGGGTGCTTTCAATTGACACGGTCCAACAGAAATAGACAAAGGACCAGATATCGGGTTGTACACAGGGGCGCCTGAAAAACCTACGGAAACATTTGTTGAGCCAGACAAAGGTGCGCCAGGGAGTTTCGCATGCATGATAGAACTTTTTGCGGCACCAGTATCCAACAGAAACGGTTCGACTACACCTGATGTTGCTACTGCGACATAAGGCCCACTCTGATCCACTGGAACTGATACTACTCCCTCTCTCTGTCCATGGCTGTCCTAGTACCCATTTTGTTGAAATCCCTCTTCAACTTCACAATAATCCTCAACAAGATATTGCTGAGATCTATTCTGTTGAGCTGACTGTACATTTCGCTGATCAAAGTGATTAGAAGGACGATCATTAGTTTGTGGAGGCATAGCACCTCGTCCCCGACCTCTAGAATTCTGTGCAAAACCACCACGACCTCTCTGAGCTGCTGCCGCATTATTTTGCGCTAAAATCTGACAATCATTTTTATAGTGACCCTCTTTCTTACAGTACGCACACTGATTCCACTGGTATTGAGGCCTGGTCGAATTATAATCTGTCTTTTGATACGAATTCTGTTGCATATTAGTCTGATTCGTGCGAGGCGGATACGCCTGCTGTAAAAGAACTTTAGTCTTTAAATCTTTCGTTTTCTTCTCTGATTTCTCCTTTTCCTCTTTATCCCTATTTTCATAGTACTGTGCAGTCGCAAGTATTTGCGCTGTCGTAGATACAGCCCACGCACTTTCTGAGTCTTTCAATTTATTGCATAATTCGGGTAACAAATTATGCACAAATTTATCGACAAACAATCTCTGTCCTCCTTCAGTGCTCATATCCTGACCACTATGATCCACAAAAGTCTCTTCGAACCTCGTGAAGAAGTCGGAGACACTTTCGTCTTTCTTCTGCTTGCATGCGGATAATTTATCCCAATTAACACGCAATGCTGGCATCAGAGTCTTCATTAAATCTATTATTCTGCCTGGCAGATTAGCAATTAGGGGTTCGGGTTTCGCACCACCTATTTGTTGAGCATCTGCTGCAGTGATAGCTGCCCAATCACCACCTAAAGCAGCCTGATGATCCTCTCTACGAATTTTAGCCCACACTGGTTGTGGAACTACATTACCGAACAACATATCAATGTCGGCTAAGTTCATTATACAAGCCTCAACTGTCTGTGTCAATTCCTTGTAATATCCGGCTGGATTCTTACGTGGATCTGGCAAGGCCTGTTTCACTGCTAACACTTCTGCTCGCTTCCACGGAATATGTATCCATACTCTTTGGAACTGTGCTGGAGCAGCTGCAATACCCGCATTATCATCACGTTGTACTGCTTCGCGCCAAATTGGAGGAACCTCCCTCATAGGATATTGGCGACTTAGCTTCATTCTACCTTTCTCTAAATCTCTCGGCGAGCGAAGAGATGGATCAATCCTAAAACTCAAAATGAGTTCCATCGCTTCCTTTATATTATCGCCCACTATCATTCCAGCAGCAAACTCTTTTTGAATCTTAATTAAATCTTCCAAATCTGATTCGACATCGTCTTCTTCTATTTCCTCACGCAACAACGAGCACATCTCGTCGAAGACGTATCGCTGTGTTGGCTCTCCCCATTGCATAAATGTCTCTAACACATCTTTCGTACTATATCTTCTAACTTTTGTAATCCATCTGAGAGCCGTGGAGTCTAAAACTCCCCGTTCCTCAGTACTTGGAAGCTGACTCCGTCTCTGAACAGAGTCAGGAGTAGGAGTCTTAATCAAGGTTTTATATATAGGAGACAGCATATTAGTAACAGAATCAGTAATTCTTCGACGAACAGAAAGTGGAGTTAGTACACTCGCAGACATAGAGAACGCAGTAGAGGTAGGAATAGATGACGAAACAGTAGGAGTATCGAGGAAAATAGTTTGAGGACCAATAGGTACAGTGGTAGGTATAGGAGCGGGCAGTGCAGGAAGAGGAGGAGCTGTAGGAACATTTACATTCACCACAGGAGGTATAGGAACTTGATTCTGAGGAACAAGAACACCAGGTTGTCCAGCAACCGGCAATTGAACATTCGGTATAAGTGGAGCCGTAGCACCTTGTGCATACGGTGGAGGCGACCGTAACAGATAAGATAGCAGAGGATCGTTTTCGGAATCCTCCAGTATCTTAGCCATTTTCGATGGCAAGGCAGGATAGCACTTGTCAATCGCTAAGTTACGCTCTCTAATGGCTACATCTATGGCTTTCTCACACTCGTTAGCCTGCAACTGCTTAGTCGCTTGCTCTAGAGTTAACTCTTCTAGTTCTTTTTGCTCTTTTTTCAACCTTTTCATTTCTCTCTGTTTGGATTCTTTCCGCCAATAACGAAAAGAGTCAAACATTGCCGGCCGGGCTTTCTTCCTAAACAATTTCGCTTCTAAATTGTCGAGAATCTCTTGTTCAAAACTACCATGCAGTGGCCAACTAAGGACACCATCCTTCTTACAATAACGGACCCATATCTCATTATAAGTTATAGGACCCACACCATACTTACAATATAGGTCATATAGGGGAGTCCCAATCGGAGGAACCAGACAAGAGTCCTCTAATTGTGAGTCACTGTTGCAACTAAAACAAGACAACATTTTCCGACTTACCATTTTCAGTCCGGAACACAAAACAAACAAAACACGAAACAAATTGTGCACTTGAACCAAGAACTTAGGCCTACCAAAACGAACTGATGTATCGATACCCAAAACTGAACCAAATAGATTATCGTAACCAGAACAACTAGTGATAATCTTACAAAACCAAACCAAACCAAGAACCGATCAAGGATTTTTAACAATCCTCACAAAAGTAACCAGCTAGCTATCACTAAATACTTAACTGAGGCACTGAAGACGTCACCAAGGAGAAACCCGTCACGTTTCGCCGTACTAAGGACTGCACCACTTCGGGTCCAAGACAGGGCGACGGTCAAGGCAACGGCCCACTGCAGCCGTCCTGAACGGGAACCCTCGTGGAAGAGAACTTCAGGGCCACTTTTGCGATATGCCGGGATCGATGAAGTGGGGCGCCTCCCTCAGGAATCTTCACACGAAGCTTCTCGAACTCTTCAGGCTTTTGGACCGGTACCGAATGACGTCGCCCCACGTTGGGCGCCAATTGGAGTTCTGGACTTTTTGGTTCCGTCCAGAGGTGTCAGGGTACAACACCCAAAGACCCCGGAGTCCCACCTGCCTTGGTGCACAAATGAACAGAAACACGGGCTTCTCGATGGTGGCGTCAAAGACCAAAGGTTTATTACTGCAGGGACACAGAAATCACAGAATCTACACACGGGCAGAATCTAGGAGACTGTTCGATTTGTACAAAGTGGGTTGCTCCTTATATACCAAAAATTGTGCTCTAGGCAAATATTTCACATGTCGGTACATTCCCAAACCTTTGTGTCTCTAAACAATAAATATTTGGCGTTACACAGGAACTGTCGATAATATCTGATACCAAACATCACGAAGAGGGGTTCCCACCAGTCCATCACAATCCCTTGTCAATATTGCATTCAAGACCCGGACCGCCTCATCGTAAAGTTCGTTACCTCCCCCTAATAAAGGCCCAGAAGGAAAGGAGCAGAGCCAGGTGCAGAAGATAGAAAAGCGGGATAAGAGATGTTTGTGGGTTGTAAATGGGCAAGGCTACCGGCTTCGGCCGCCTAATCATGATCAGGTACAATGGACAGGAAAACCAGTTCAGGTGGGCTGGCCTCGGGCAGAGGAGGCAGCCTTTGTCGAGTCATGCAGCTTCAGCGTGATCTGGTTTAAGGTGCACGTGTCATGTAAGAGGTGAATCTCCGGCTAAGGCTACGTGTCCTTAATCAAAGTGAAGTAAATGAAATGATCAGAGGCTATTGCATATGTGAGGGCAAGGAACCACAAAATGGCGGCCACGATCTAAGATGGATGCCGTGGGTATATCAGAAATATGTCAATGGAAGGAGTGCTCTTGCTCGTAGCGTAGCGAAAACACCAGGATATGCTAAATGGATCATTTGCGGTTCGCTGATACTAATTTTATGTATTTCCGACAAACTTGAAAACACGGGTTCAAGTCGTCACGGAACCGTCACGGAACCTCAAGGGGGCTGCCAGTCCTGGACGGCAGCAATTTTTAGCTGTAGAGGGGCCACTAGGCCGCTTCCCACCTGGTGCCCGAGGTAGGTCACAGACCCTTGTCCAATTTGACATTTGCTGGCCTTGATCGTGAGGCCAGCTCGTTGAAGGGCTTGCAGCACTGCTCGGAGGTGGTGGAGGTGTTCGGTCCAGTGGTGGCTGTACACAGCGATGTCGTCTAGGTAGGCGGCGCTGAACCCTTCGAGCCCCGCCAGGACCTTATTGACGAGCCGTTGGAAAGTCGCTGGTGCATTTTTCATGCCGAAAGGCATGACCGTAAAATGATAGTGGCCATCGGGGGTGGAGAAGGCAGAACGTTCCTGTGCTCGGGGTGTGAGGCCGATCTGCCAATACCCTGCTGTCAGGTCGAAGATGCTGAGGTAGCGGGCAGCTCCCATTCGGTCGACCAGTTCATCTGCCCGGGGGATGGGATGTGCGTCCGTCCGGGTGACCTCATTCAGGCCCCGATAGTCGACACAGAACCGGAGTTCTGGGGTGGTTCCGGGGGCGGCTGCTTTGGGGACCAGCACGACCGGGCTGGCCCATGGACTGTCTGAGGGCTCGATGACCCCGAGCGTGAGCATCTTGGCCACTTCCGCCTGGATGCAGGTCCGTACCCGATCAGGTACGCGGTAGGCCCGGTGGCGGATAGGAGGGCTATCTCCGGTGTCCACATCGTGCACACACCAGGACGTGACACCTGGGGTGAGGGAGAACAGGCTGGCGAACTGTGACAGGAGGGCTTGGCACTCTTGGCGTTGTTCTCTGGTGAGGGTCTCCGAGAGGCGGACCCCATCCACGGAGCCGTCTTGCTCCTGGGTCCGCAGGAGGTCAGGGAGAGGCTCGGAGTCGTCTTCAGCCCCGTTGTCTGTGGCCATCAGTAGGCTGAGTTCGGTTCGTGCAAAGTGAGGTTTCAGCCTGTTGGTGTGGAGGACCCGGAGTGGGTTCCGGGAGGACTCCATATCGATCAGATAGGTGGCAGGACCCTTGCGCTCGATCACCTTGAAGGGCCCCGTCCATTTGTCTTGGAGAGCGCATGGTTCTGTGGGGGACATTACCCATACTTGTTGCCCCGGCTCGAATTCAATGGATGAGGCGTTCTGGTCATACCATTTTTTCATATCCTCTTGACTGGCCTCTAGGTTGGTTTTTGCTAGGTCTCTGAACCGCTGGGACTGGTTGCGGAGGGTGAGGAGGTACCGGAAGACGTCTGGAGGGTTCTTGGCCGGAGGCATCTCCCAGCCTTCTTTGATCAGGCTGAGCGGCCCCCGCACTGGGTGCCCGTATAGCAGTTCAAATGGGCTGAAGCCTAGTGATTTTTGTGGGACCTCCCGGTAGGCGAAGAGGAGGCACGGCAGCAGTACATCCCACTGGCGACGGAGGGGCTCTTCCAATCCCCCGATCATCCCTTTTAGTGTGCGGTTGAACCGCTCAACCAGTCCGTTCCCTTGGGGGTGATAGGGGGTCGTGAATCGGTAGGTGACCCCACACTGTTGCCAGAGTGATTTCATGTATTTAGAAATAAAGTTCGTGCCTCTGTCGCTGACGACTTCTCGGGGGAACCCCACACGGGAGAAGATCCCCATCAGGGCCCGGCCGACCACTGGGGCTGTCACGGTCCGGAGAGGTATAGCCTCAGGGTAGCGGGTGGCGTGGTCCACCAGCACCAGAATAAAGCGATGGCCTTGTTTTGTACGCGGGTCTAGGGGTCCCACAATGTCTATTCCGACCCTCTCAAATGGGGTCGTGACTACTGGAAAGGGTTGCAAGGGGGCCTTTAGTTTGCGGCCGCTCTTCCCACTGGCTTGGCACGTGGGGCAAGATCGGCAATGCTGGTGCACATCGTTTCTCATTTTGGGCCAGAAGAAGTGGGTCACTAGGCGGCTGTAAGTTTTATCTTGTCCGAGGTGCCCTGCCAGGGGGACATCGTGGGCCAAGTTTAACAGGAAGTCTCTGAAACGGAGGGGTACCGCTAGTACTCTGTTGGCCCCCAGCTCGGCGATTCTTTGCTCGCTGTACAGCAGATCATTGTCCCAGTAGACCCAATGAGTTCCGGAAGTATCCCCTGCGCTTTGGGCGAGCGCTTGTTGGCGGAGTCCCTCTAGGGAGGGACAGGCCTTCTGCTCCCGGCGAAATTGTTCTTGCGTGGGTCCCCCCTCTTGGGCCCACTGGTCAAGGTTAGCGATGTCGGAAGGTTGAGCAGGTTCGAGGGGGGTGTCATGGTCGGTGGTCTCGGCTGGGGCGACCGGAGGCGGCGGCGCCGGCCATTCTGGTTCTTCTGGGTGAGGGTTGGCCCGGGCGGCCATGGACCGGGTGGTGACGCACGCCCAGTCCGGGACGCCTAACATCCCCAAGTGTTCTTTTCGCTCCACGGCTGCCCACGGGGAGCTCTCCAGGTCATTTCCGAGTAGGCAGTCCACGGGGGAGTCGTCTCGGACCGTCACCTTCAGCATGCCGGAGACCCCTCCCCACTCAAAGGGGACGCAGGCCATCCGACACAGACTTTCCGAGTTGTCGGCTGATCGCACAGGGCAGAGGATGTTCGGTAGATATTGTTCGGGGGTCACCAGGTGACAGCGGACGGCTGTCACACTGGCCCCGGTGTCTCGAAGGGCTTCGGCCCGTCGTCCATTGATGCTTACCCATTGGCTGTACTTCTGGGTGTTAGCGGGTAGGGGGACCCGCGGGACCATGTCTCTTCCCCCTAAGCACGCGAGAGTCATGGCGGCTGGCTCCCACTCTTGATACTCTTGCTGGTCTGTTTCTTGTTCTTCGGGGATCTGTTCTTCCCCTAGTGCTGCGGCGGCCACTTGGCGGGGTTTTGGACTTTGATACTGCGGGCAGCTTGGGTCATTTGCATAGTGGCCGACTCGCTGGCATCGGTGACATGTGACATTGGCTCTGTACCCCGGTCGCGCCGGGGTGCTGCCCCGGTTGGCCGGGGGGGTGGTGCTGGCAGCGGGGGCGGCCGGAGTGTGGTCTCTTCCTCGTCCTTGGCCCCCTCCTCCTCCTCTCGGTCGGTGGTGTCCATTGTTGTTCCTGTTTTGCTCGTATGACCCATTCCGGCCCACTCTGGTTATCTCCCACCGGTCAGCTTCGGCTGCGAGCTGCCGGGGATCGGTCAACTTGCTGTCGAGGAGGTGTTGGCGTAGTTCGATGAAGCAATTGTTGGACAGATGCTCCCATACCATCAGATTGAACAGCTGCTCGTATGTCATGACGTTGTTTCCTTTGATCCAGCCTTCGAAAGCTCTGCTAAAGTACGTTACATAGTCCACCCAAGTTGTACCCGGGATGCGTGTGCAGTCTCGGAACCTCTGGCGGTACATCTCGGGCGTGAGACCATAGCGGGTGAGGAGGGCCGCTTTCATATGGTCGTAGGAGGTCATCTGGTGGTCTGGGAGCTGTAACAGGGTATCGCGGCCTTCATTGAGGAATCTGCCCCATAGGCCGGCACCCCAGTCGTTTCTATCGATCCGGTGCGCCGTCATAGCGATTTCATAGGCCTTAAACCATTGTTGGATGTCGTCCTCTCGGAAATATTCTCGGACCACATCCTTGGGGATGTGTACTTTTTTCTCCGCGGTCCCCGGGGTGTGTGGTTTCTCGGGCACCCCTAACTCCTTATTCTGTTTGCGCAGGTTGATCTCGGCTATGTTCCGTTCGTGCTCGTACGCCAGTTTCTTTTCCTCGAGCTCCCTTTGTCTCTGTTTCTCTTCTCTTTCTTCTCGGAGACGTAGGTGCTCTAAGTTGATTTTTTGTTCGGCCAACTTGAGTTCTATTTCCATCTTGAGTCGGGCCATTTCTAGCTCGTGTAGTCGGATTTTTTCTCTTTCTTGGATCTCGTCTTGCGGGAGACCGGTTCTTTGCCCTTCAGGGGCTGTGGTGGTTTTTTCTGCGGTGCTTTGCTCAGGGGCTTCGGTATCCCCGGTCTCTGCCCAAGATTCTAGGGCATGTTTAAAATCGTCCTTGGTGCTTAGTCCGGTGGTAGCGATACCTAGTTCGATGCAGAACTGCTTTAGTTCACGGTGGCTGTACTCCTCTAGTTTTTCCATTTGGAACTTCTCGGTTGATCCGCTTTCTTTAGTTGTCATTATGGTTCGTTGTGGGGTGAGCTATTTTCTGTACGTTATGCGGTGATTCGAATCCCGCCGCTGGCCACCAATGTTAGACGGACCGGGAGGGTCGGCCGAGGTTACGGGGAGAGGTCTCCAGGGAGAGCCGTCTCCAACGACTGTACAGATGAATAACTTCCCCCCCACAGACGGACACCACACAAGACTGAAGGTTAACGAGACTTTATAGGCAATTCTTAGGTTACGATGATATGGTACAAGGAGGTCTGGACTCAGGGGTCCCCTCTAGCTTAGTCTTTGGTTGAGGAAAAGGGTAGCGGGACAGTCTTTAGTTACCGGTGAGTCCAAAAATAGCTCTCAATCCTTGAGCTCGGCGTTCTTGATGATCGGGCCGTGGAGGAGCCAAGCAGGTCCCGAGATGGTCGGATGAAAGATGACGGTCCGCGGCGGAGCCTGCAGGTCCCGATGAAGATGACGGTTACAACGGTCCGCGGCCACGCCAGCAGATCCGGACGACGATGAAGGAAGAAGGTTACGACGGCTGTGGCAGCGCCACCAGGCAGGATGATGGTGCACAGGACAGAGCTACGGCAGCGCCAGTAGTCCGTTCAGGATGAGTTCCTCTTTACGTCTCTCGACTCCAAGATACAACTGCCTTCCTGCTCTGGAGCTGCCCCAGTTATAGGGCTGGCGTGCTTTGATGTCCGGACCCTCGCACTTGGAGGTCGGGGGGTCCTGGATGCGGGATTCCAGACACCCAGCAGGGGGGTGGGGCCAGCGCCCGGGGAGGCGATGGGCGAGCGGCACTTGGCGGGGGGAGCCATCGACACCTCTTTCTCCCATTGACTTGCCAAGTAGCCCGCTCACCTCCTGGGTGGATGGTGGTGCCGAGATGTCTGAGGCCGGGCCAGGCCCAGGGTCGGGGTCGATCGGGGGCCAGGCGACCTCGTGGTGAAGTGTCCAAGATGGCGGTTCAGGTTGGCCGCGTGGGCCGGCAGTGGACCGGGCCCACGAGGTTAGCTTGCTTCGCAGGCAGGGGTTCTGAGAGGGCAGCAGATGTACAATGATGATGCGTGGTACTGTCGTGGCGGCTCTCGGGCCTGGTTGAGCTGGGGGAGAGCGGCCCTTCATGTGGCCTGTCCAACATGGGCAGAGTGTTGAGGGCAGAGTGTTGAGGATTGAGGGCAGAGGGTAGAGTTTTTGAGGAGAGGGGGCAGAGTGTTAAGGGCAGATTGTTGAGGGCAGAGGGCAGACTGTTGAGGGCAGAGTGTTGAGGGCAGAGGGCAGAGTGTTGAGGGCAGAGGGCAGAGTGTTGAGGGCAGAGGGCAGAGTGTTGAGGGCAGAGTGTTGAGGGCATAATTTTGAGGATTGAGGGCAGAGTGTTGAGGGCAGAGTGTTGAGGATTGACAGCAGAGTGTTGAGGATTGAGGGCAGAGTGTTTAGGGCAGAGTGTTGAGAGCAGAGTTTTGAGGGCAGAGTGTTGAGGGCAGAGTGTTGAGGGCAGAGGGCAGAGTGTTGAGGGTAGAGTGTTGAGGGAAGAGTGTTGAGGGCAGAGGGCAGAGTGTTGAGGGCAGAGTGTAGAGGGCAGAGGGTTGAGGGCAGAGTGTTGAGGGCAGAGGGCAGAGTGTTGAGGGAAGAGTGTTGAGGGCAGAGTGTTGAGGGCAGAGCGCAGAGTGTTGAGGGCAGAGTGATGAGGGCAGAGTGTTGAGGGCAGGGTGTTGAGGGAAGAAGGCAGAGTGTTGAGGGCAGAGTGCAGAGGGCAGAGTGTTGAGTACAGAGGGCAGAGTGTTGAGGGCAGAGTGTTGAGGGCAGAGTATTGAGAGCAGAGAGTTGAGGGCAGACGTTTGAGGGCAGAGGGCAGAGTGTTGAGGGCAGAGGGCAGAGTGTTGAGGGCAGAGGGCAGAGTGCAGAGGGCAGAATTTTGAGTGCAGAGGGCAATGTGTTGAGTGCAGAGGGCAGAGTGAGGGCAGAGGGCAGAGTGTTGAGGGCAGAGGGTAAAGTGTTGAGGGCAGAGTATTGGGGGCAGAGGGCAGAGTGTTGAGGGCAGAGTGTTGAGGGCAGAGGGCAGAGTGTTGAGGGCAGAGTGTTGAGGATTGAGGGCCGAGTGTTGAGGATCGAGGGAAGAGTGTTGAGGGCAGAGTGTTGAGGGCAGAGGGCAGAGTGTTGAGGGCAGAGTTTTGAGGGCAGAGGGTAGAGTTTTTGAGGGCAGGGGGCAGAGTGTTAAGGGCAGATTGTTGAGGGCAGAGGGCAGACAGTTAAGGGCAGAGTGTTAAGGGCACAGGGCAGAGTGTTGAGGGCAGAGGGCAGAGTGTTGAGGGCAGAGGGCAGAGTGTTGAGGGAAGAGGGCAGAGTGTTGAGGGCAGAGGGCAGAGTGTTGAGGGAAGAGGGCAGAGTGTTGAGGGCAGAGTGTTGAGGGCATAATTTTGAGGATTGATGGCAGAGTGTTGAGGGCAGAGTGTTGAGGATTGACGGCAGAGTGTTGAGGATTGAGGGCAGAGTGTTTAGGGCTGAGTGTTGAGAGCAGAGTTTTGAGGGCAGAGTGTTGAGGGCAGAGTGTTGAGGGCAGAGGGCAGAGTGTTTAGGGCAGAGTGACGAGGGCAGAGTGTTGAGTACAGAGGGCAGAGTGTTGAGTACAGAGGGCAGAGTGTTGAGGGCAGAGTGTTGAGAGCAGAGAGTTGAGGGCAGAGGTTTGAGGGCAGAGGGCAAAGTGTTGAGGGCAGAGTGTTGAGGGCAGAGGGCAGAGTGTTGAGGGCAGTGCGTTGAGGGCAGAGTGCAGAGGGCAGAGGGCAGAGTGTTGAGGGCAGAGGGCAGAGTGTAGAGGGCAGAGTGTTGAAGGCAGAGTGCAGAGGGCAGAGTGTTGTGGGCAGAGTGTTGAGGGCAGAGTATTGAGGGCAGAGGGCAGAGTGTTGAGGGCAGAGGGTAGAGTTTTTAGGGTAGGGGCAGATTGTTGAGGGTAGATTGTTGAGGGCAGAGGGCAGAGTGTTGAGGGCAGAGGGCAGAGTGTTGAGGGCAGAGGGCAGAGTGTTGAGGGCAGAGTGTTGAGGGCAGAGTGTTGAGGATTGAGGGCAGAGTGTTGAGGATCGAGGGAAGAGTGTTGAGGGCAGAGTGTTGAGGATTGAGGGCAGAGTGTTGAGGGCAAAGTGTTGAGAACAGAGGGCAGAGTGTTGAGGGCAGAGGCAGAGTGTTGAGGGCAGAGGGCAGAGTGTTGAGGGCAGAGTGTTGAGGGCAGAGTGTTGAGGGCAGAGGGTAGAGTGTTGAGGGCAGTGCGTTGAGGGCAGAGTGCAGAGGGCAGAGGGCAGAGTGTTGAGGGCAGAGGGCAGAGTGTTGAGGGCAGAGTGTTGAGGGCAGAGTGTTGAGGGCAGAGGGTAGAGTGTTGAGGGCAGTGCCTTGAGGGCAGAGTGCAGAGGGCAGAGGGCAGAGTGTTGAGGGCAGAGGGCAGAATTCTGAGTGCAGAGGGCAGAGTGTTGAGTGCAGAGGGCAGAGTGAGGGCAGAGAGCAGAGTGTTGAGGGCAGAGGGTAGAGTGTTGAGGGCAGTGCGTTGAGGGCAGAATGCAGAGTGCAGAGGGCAGAGGGCAGAGTGTTGAGGGCAGAGTGTTGAGGGCAGAGTGTTGAAGGCAGAGTGCAGAGGGCAGAGTGTTGTGGGCAGAGTGTTGAGGGCAGAGTATTGAGGGCAGAGGGCAGAGTGTTGAGGGCAGAGTGTTGAGGGCAGAGTGTTGAGGGCAGAGGGTAGAGTTTTTAGGGTAGGGGCATATTGTTGAGGGTAGATTGTTGAGGGCAGAGGGCAGAGTGTTGAGGGCAGAGTGTTGAGGGCAGAGGGCAGAGTGTTGAGGGCAGAGTGTTGAGGGCAGAGGGCAAAGTGTTGAGGGCAGAGTGTTGAGGATTGAGGGCAGAGTGTTGAGGATTGAGGGCAGAGTGTTGAGGATCGAGGGAAGAGTGTTGAGGGCAGAGTGTTGAGGATTGAGGGCAGAGTGTTGAGGGCAAAGTGTTGAGAACAGAGAACAGAGTGTTGAGGGCAGAGTGTTGAGGGCAGAGGCAGAGTGTTGAGGGCAGAGGGCAGAGTGTTGAGGGCAGAGTGTTGAGGGCAGAGTGTTGAGGGCAGAGGGTAGAGTTTTTGAGGGCAGGGGGCAGAGTGTTAAGGGCAGATTGTTGAGGGCAGAGGGCAGACAGTTGAGGGCAGAGTGTTGAGGGCAGAGGGCAGAGTGTTGAGGGCAGAGGGCAGAGTGTTGAGGACAGAGTGTTGAGGGCAGACGGCAGAGTGTTGAGGGCAGAGGGCAGAGTGTTGAGGGCAGAGTTTTGAGGATTGAGGGCAGAGTGTTGAGGGCAGAGTGTTGAGGATTGAGGGCAGAGTGTTGAGGATTGAGGGCAGAGTGTTTAGGGCAGAGTGATGAGAGCAGAGTTTTGAGGGCAGAGTGTTGAGGGCAGAGTGTTTAGGGCAGAGTGTTGAGGGCAGAGGTCAGAGTGTTGAGGGAAGAGTGTTGAGGGCAGAGGGCAGAGTGTTGAGGGCAGAGTGTAGAGGGCAGAGGGTTGAGGGCAGAGTGTTGAGGGCAGAGGGCAGAGTGTTGAGGGAAGAGTGTTGAGGGCAGAGTGTTGAGGGCAGAGGGCAGAGTGTTGAGGGCAGAGTGTTGAGGGCAGAGTTTTGAGGGCAAGGTGTTGAGGCAGAAGGCAGAGTGTTGAGGGCAGAGGACAGAGTATTGAGGGCAGAGTGCGGAGGGCAGAGTGTTGAGTACAGAGGGCAGAGTGTTGAGGGCAGAGTATTGGTGGCAGAGGGCAGAGGGTTGAGGGCAGAGTGTTGAGGGCAGAGGGCAGAGTGTTGAGGGAAGAGTGTTGAGGGCAGAGTGTTGAGGGCAGAGCGCAGAGTGTTGAGGGCAGAGTGATGAGGGCAGAGTGTTGAGGGCAGGGTGTTGAGGGAAGAAGGCAGAGTGTTGAGGGCAGAGTGCAGAGGGCAGAGTGTTGAGTACAGAGGGCAGAGTGTTGAGGGCAGAGTGTTGAGGGCAGAGTATTGAGAGCAGAGAGTTGAGGGCAGAGTGAGGGCAGAGGGCAGAGTGTTGAGGGCAGAGGGTAAAGTGTTGAGGGCAGAGTATTGGGGGCAGAGGGCAGAGTGTTGAGGGCAGAGTGTTGAGGGCAGAGGGCAGAGTGTTGAGGGCAGAGTGTTGAGGATTGAGGGCCGAGTGTTGAGGATCGAGGGAAGAGTGTTGAGGGCAGAGTGTTGAGGGCAGAGGGCAGAGTGTTGAGGGCAGAGTGTTGAGGGCAGAGGGTAGAGTTTTTGAGGGCAGGGGGCAGAGTGTTAAGGGCAGATTGTTGAGGGCAGAGGGCAGACAGTTAAGGGCAGAGTGTTAAGGGCAGAGGGCAGAGTGTTGAGGGCAGAGGGCAGAGTGTTGAGGGCAGAGGGCAAAGTGTTGAGGGAAGAGGGCAGAGTGTTGAGGGCAGAGGGCAGAGTGTTGAGGGAAGAGGGCAGAGTGTTGAGGGCAGAGTGTTGAGGGCATAATTTTGAGGATTGATGGCAGAGTGTTGAGGGCAGAGTGTTGAGGATTGACGGCAGAGTGTTGAGGATTGAGGGCAGAGTGTTTAGGGCTGAGTGTTGAGAGCAGAGTTTTGAGGGCAGAGTGTTGAGGGCAGAGTGTTGAGGGCAGAGGGAAGAGTGTTGAGGGCAGAGTGACAAGGGCAGAGTGTTGAGGGCAGGGTGTTGAGGGCAGAAGGCAGTGTGTTGAGGGCAGAGGAAAGAGTATTGAGGGCAGAGTGCAATGGGCAGAGTGTTGAGTACAGAGGGCAGAGTGTTGAGTACAGAGGGCAGAGTGTTGAGGGCAGAGTGTTGAGGGCAGAGTGTTGAGAGCAGAGAGTTGAGGGCAGAGGTTTGAGGGCAGAGGGCAAAGTGTTGAGGGCAGAGTGTTGAGTGCAGAGGGCAGAGTGTTGAGGGCAGTGCGTTGAGGGCAGAGTGCAGAGGGCAGAGGGCAGAGTGTTGAGGGCAGAGGGTAGAGTGTAGAGGGCAGAGGGCAGAGTGTGGAAGGCAGAGTGCAGAGGGCAGAGTGTTGTGGGCAGAGTGTTGAGGGCAGAGTATTGAGGGCAGAGGGCAGAGTGTTGAGGGCAGAGTGTTGAGGGCAGAGGGTAGAGTTTTTAGGGTAGGGGCAGATTGTTGAGGGTAGATTGTTGAGGGCAGAGGGCAGAGTGTTGAGGGCAGAGGGCAGAGTGTTGAGGGCAGAGGGCAGAGTGTTGAGGGCAGAGTGTTGAGGGCAGAGGGCAAAGTGTTGAGGGCAGAGTGTTGAGGGCAGAGTGTTGAGGATTGAGGGCAGAGTGTTGAGGATCGAGGGAAGAGTGTTGAGGGCAGAGTGTTGAGGGCAGAGGGCAGAGTGTTGAGGGCAGAGTGACGAGGGCAGAGTGTTGAGGGCAGGGTGTTGAGGGCAGAAGGCAGTGTGTTGAGGGCAGAGGAAAGAGTATTGAGGGCAGAGTGCAATGGGCAGAGTGTTGAGTACAGAGGGCAGAGTGTTGAGTACAGAGGGCAGAGTGTTGAGGGCAGAGTGTTGAGAGCAGAGAGTTGAGGGCAGAGGTTTGAGGGCAGAGGGCAAAGTGTTGAGGGCAGAGTGTTGAGGGCAGAGGGCAGAGTGTTGAGGGCAGTGCGTTGAGGGCAGAGTGCAGAGGGCAGAGGGCAGAGTGTTGAGGGCAGAGGGCAGAGTGTAGAGGGCAGAGTGTTGAAGGCAGAGTGCAGAGGGCAGAGTGTTGTGGGCAGAGTGTTGAGGGCAGAGTATTGAGGGCAGAGGGCAGAGTGTTGAGGGCAGAGTGTTGAGGGCAGAGTTTTGAGGATTGAGGGCAGAGTGTTGAGGGCAGAGTGTTGAGGATTGAGGGCAGAGTGTTGAGGATTGAGGGCAGAGTGTTTAGGGCAGAGTGATGAGAGCAGAGTTTTGAGGGCAGAGTGTTGAGGGCAGAGTGTTTAGGGCAGAGTGTTGAGGGCAGAGGTCAGAGTGTTGAGGGAAGAGTGTTGAGGGCAGAGGGCAGAGTGTTGAGGGCAGAGTGTAGAGGGCAGAGGGTTGAGGGCAGAGTGTTGAGGGCAGAGGGCAGAGTGTTGAGGGAAGAGTGTTGAGGGCAGAGTGTTGAGGGCAGAGGGCAGAGTGTTGAGGGCAGAGTGTTGAGGGCAGAGTTTTGAGGGCAAGGTGTTGAGGCAGAAGGCAGAGTGTTGAGGGCAGAGGACAGAGTATTGAGGGCAGAGTGCGGAGGGCAGAGTGTTGAGTACAGAGGGCAGAGTGTTGAGGGCAGAGTATTGGTGGCAGAGGGCAGAGGGTTGAGGGCAGAGTGTTGAGGGCAGAGGGCAGAGTGTTGAGGGAAGAGTGTTGAGGGCAGAGTGTTGAGGGCAGAGCGCAGAGTGTTGAGGGCAGAGTGATGAGGGCAGAGTGTTGAGGGCAGGGTGTTGAGGGAAGAAGGCAGAGTGTTGAGGGCAGAGGGTAAAGTGTTGAGGGCAGAGTATTGGGGGCAGAGGGAAGAGTGTTGAGGGCAGAGTGTTGAGGGCAGAGGGCAGAGTGTTGAGGGCAGAGTGTTGAGGATTGAGTGCCGAGTGTTGAGGATCGAGGGAAGAGTGTTGAGGGCAGAGTGTTGAGGGCAGAGGGCAGAGTGTTGAGGGCAGAGTGTTGAGGGCAGAGGGTAGAGTTTTTGAGGGCAGGGGGCAGAGTGTTAAGGGCAGATTGTTGAGGGCAGAGGGCAGACAGTTAAGGGCAGAGTGTTAAGGGCACAGGGCAGAGTGTTGAGGGCAGAGGGCAGACTGTTGAGGGCAGAGGGCAGAGTGTTGAGGGAAGAGGGCAGAGTGTTGAGGGCAGAGGGCAGAGTGTTGAGGGAAGAGGGCAGAGTGTTGAGGGCAGAGTGTTGAGGGCATAATTTTGAGGATTGATGGCAGAGTGTTGAGGGCAGAGTGTTGAGGATTGACGGCAGAGTGTTGAGGATTGAGGGCAGAGTGTTTAGGGCTGAGTGTTGAGAGCAGAGTTTTGAGGGCAGAGTGTTGAGGGCAGAGTGTTGAGGGCAGAGGGCAGAGTGTTGAGGGCAGAGTGACAAGGGCAGAGTGTTGAGGGCAGGGTGTTGAGGGCAGAAGGCAGTGTGTTGAGGGCAGAGGAAAGAGTATTGAGGGCAGAGTGCAATGGGCAGAGTGTTGAGTACAGAGGGCAGAGTGTTGAGTACAGAGGGCAGAGTGTTGAGGGCAGAGTGTTGAGAGCAGAGAGTTGAGGGCAGAGGTTTGAGGGCAGAGGGCAAAGTGTTGAGGGCAGAGTGTTGAGTGCAGAGGGCAGAGTGTTGAGGGCAGTGCGTTGAGGGCAGAGTGCAGAGGGCAGAGGGCAGAGTGTTGAGGGCAGAGGGTAGAGTGTAGAGGGCAGAGTGTGGAAGGCAGAGTGCAGAGGGCAGAGTGTTGTGGGCAGAGTGTTGAGGGCAGAGTATTGAGGGCAGAGGGCAGAGTGTTGAGGGCAGAGTGTTGAGGGCAGAGGGTAGAGTTTTTAGGGTAGGGGCAGATTGTTGAGGGTAGATTGTTGAGGGCAGAGGGCAGAGTGTTGAGGGCAGAGGGCAGAGTGTTGAGGGTAGAGGGCAGAGTGTTGAGGGCAGAGTATTGGGGGCAGAGGGCAGAGTGTTGAGGGCAGAGTGTTGAGGGCAGAGGGCAGAGTGTTGAGGGCAGAGTGTTGAGGATTGAGGGCCGAGTGTTGAAGATCGAGGGAAGAGTGTTGAGGGCAGAGGGTAGAGTTTTTGAGGGCAGGGGGCAGAGTGTTAAGGGCAGATTGTTGAGGGCAGAGGGCAGACAGTTAAGGGCAGAGTGTTAAGGGCACAGGGCAGAGTGTTGAGGGCAGAGGGCAGAGTGTTGAGGGCAGAGGGCAGAGTGTTGAGGGAAGAGGGCAGAGTGTTGAGGGCAGAGTGTTGAGGGCATAATTTTGAGGATTGATGGCAGAGTGTTGAGGGCAGAGTGTTGAGGATTGACGGCAGAGTGTTGAGGATTGAGGGCAGAGTGTTTAGGGCTGAGTGTTGAGAGCAGAGTTTTGAGGGCAGAGTGTTGAGGGCAGAGTGTTGAGGGCAGAGGGCAGAGTGTTGAGGGCAGAGTGTTGAGGGAAGAGTGTTGAGGGCAGAGTGTTGAGGGCAGAAAGTATAGGGCAGAGGGTTGAGGGCAGAGGGTTGATGGCAGAGGGCAGAGTGTTGAGGGAAGAGTGTTGAGGGCAGAGTGTTGAGGGCAGAGTGTTGAGGGCAGAGGGCAGAGGGCTGAGGGCAGAGTGACGAGGGCAGAGTGTTGAGGGCAGGGTGTTGAGGGCAGAAGGCAGTGTGTTGAGGGCAGAGGAAAGAGTATTGAGGGCAGAGTGAAATGGGCAGAGTGTTGAGTACAGAGGGCAGAGTGTTGAGTACAGAGGGCAGAGTGTTGAGGGCAGAGTGTTGAGAGCAGAGAGTTGAGGGCAGAGGTTTGAGGGCAGAGGGCAAAGTGTTAAGGGCAGAGGGCAGAGTGTTGAGGGCAGTGCATTGAGGGCAGAGTGCAGAGGGCAGAGGGCAGAGTGTTGAGGGCAGAGTGTATAGGGCAGAGTGTTGAAGGCAGAGTGCAGAGGGCAGAGTGTTGTGGGCAGAGTGTTGAGAGCAGAGTATTGAGGGCAGAGGGCAGAGTGTTGAGGGCAGAGTGTTGAGGGCAGAGGGTAGAGTTTTTAGGGTAGGGGCAGATTGTTGAGGGTAGATTGTTGAGGGCAGAGGGCAGAGTGTTGAGGGCAGAGGGCAGAGTGTTGAGGGCAGAGGGCAGAGTGTTGAGGGCAGAGTGTTGAGGGCAGAGGGCAAAGTGTTGAGGGCGGAGTGTTGAGGGCAGAGTGTTGAGGATTGAGGGCAGAGTGTTGAGGATCGAGGGAAGAGTGTTGAGGGCAGAGTGTTGAGGATTGAGGGCAGAGTGTTGAGGGCAAAGTGTTGAGAACAGAGGGCAGAGTGTTGAGGGCAGAGGCAGAGTGTTGAGGGCAGAGTGTTGAGGGCAGAGTGTTGAGGGCAGAGTGTTGAGGGCAGAGGGTAGAGTGTTGAGGGCAGTGCGTTGAGGGCAGAGTGCAGAGGGCAGAGGGCAGAGTGTTGAGGGCAGAGTGTTGAGGGCAGAGTGTTGAGGGCAGAGTGTTGAGGGCAGAGTGGTGAGGGCAGAGGGTAGAGTGTTGAGGGCAGTGCGTTGAGGGCAGAGTGCAGAGGGCAGAGGGCAGAGTGTTGAGGGCAGAGGGCAGAATTCTGAGTGCAGAGGGCAGAGTGTTGAGTGCAGAGGGCAGAGTGAGGGCAGAGGGCAGAGTGTTGAGGGCAGAGGGTAGAGTGTTGAGGGCAGTGCGTTGAGGGCAGAATGCAGAGTGCAGAGGGCAGAGGGCAGAGTGTTGAGGGCAGAGTGTTGAGGGCAGAGTGTTGAAGGCAGAGTGCAGAGGGCAGAGTGTTGTGGGCAGAGTGTTGAGGGAAGAGTGTTGAGGGCAGAGTGTTGAGGGCAGAGGGCAGAGTGTTGAGGGCAGAGGGTAGAGTGTTGAGGGCAGTGCGTTGAGGGCAGAGTGCAGAGGGCAGAGGGCAGAGTGTTGAGGGCAGAGGGCAGAGTGTTGAGGGAAGAGTGTTGAGGGAAGAGTGTTGAGGGCAGAGTGTTGAGGGCAGAGGGTAGAGTGTTGAGGGCAGTGCGTTGAGGGCAGAGTGCAGAGGGCAGAGTGTTGAGGGCAGAGGGCAGAATTTTGAGTGCAGAGGGCAGAGTGTTGAGTGCAGAGGGCAGAGTGAGGGCAGAGGGCAGAGTGTTGAGGGCAGAGGGTAGAGTGTTGAGGGCAGTGCGTTGAGGGCAGAGTGCAGAGGGCAGAGTGTTGAGGGCAGAGTGTTGAGGGCAGAGGGCAGAGTGTTGAAGGCAGAGTGCAGAGGGCAAAGTGTTGTGGGCAGAGTGTTGAGGGCAGAGTATTGAGGGCAGAGGGCAGAGTGTTGAGGGCAGAGTGTTGAGGGCAGAGTGTTGAGGGCAGAGGGTAGAGTTTTTAGGGTAGGGGCATATTGTTGAGGGTAGATTGTTGAGGGCAGAGGGCAGAGTGTTGAGGGCAGAGGGCAGAGTGTTGAGGGCAGAGGGCAGAGTGTTGAGGGCAGAGTGTTGAGGGCAGAGGGCAAAGTGTTGAGGGCAGAGTGTTGAGGGCAGAGTGTTGAGGATTGAGGGCAGAGGGTAGAGTTTTTGAGGAGAGGGGGCAGAGTGTTAAGGGCAGATTGTTGAGGGCAGAGGGCAGACTGTTGAGGGCAGAGTGTTGAGGGCAGAGGGCAGAGTGTTGAGGGCAGAGGGCAGAGTGTTGAGGGCAGAGGGCAGAGTGTTGAGGGCAGAGTGTTGAGGGCATAATTTTGAGGATTGAGGGCAGAGTGTTGAGGGCAGAGTGTTGAGGATTGACGGCAGAGTGTTGAGGATTGAGGGCAGAGTGTTTAGGGCAGAGTGTTGAGAGCAGAGTTTTGAGGGCAGAGTGTTGAGGGCAGAGTGTTGAGGGCAGAGGGCAGAGTGTTGAGGGTAGAGTGTTGAGGGTAGAGTGTTGAGGGAAGAGTGTTGAGGGCAGAGGGCAGAGTGTTGAGGGCAGAGTGTAGAGGGCAGAGGGTTGAGGGCAGAGTGTTGAGGGCAGAGGGCAGAGTGTTGAGGGAAGAGTGTTGAGGGCAGAGTGTTGAGGGCAGAGCGCAGAGTGTTGAGGGCAGAGTGATGAGGGCAGAGTGTTGAGGGCAGGGTGTTGAGGGAAGAAGGCAGAGTGTTGAGGGCAGAGTGCAGAGGGCAGAGTGTTGAGTACAGAGGGCAGAGTGTTGAGGGCAGAGTGTTGAGGGCAGAGTATTGAGAGCAGAGAGTTGAGGGCAGACGTTTGAGGGCAGAGGGCAGAGTGTTGAGGGCAGAGGGCAGAGTGTTGAGGGCAGAGGGCAGAGTGCAGAGGGCAGAATTTTGAGTGCAGAGGGCAATGTGTTGAGTGCAGAGGGCAGAGTGAGGGCAGAGGGCAGAGTGTTGAGGGCAGAGGGTAAAGTGTTGAGGGCAGAGTATTGGGGGCAGAGGGCAGAGTGTTGAGGGCAGAGTGTTGAGGGCAGAGGGCAGAGTGTTGAGGGCAGAGTGTTGAGGATTGAGGGCCGAGTGTTGAGGATCGAGGGAAGAGTGTTGAGGGCAGAGTGTTGAGGGCAGAGGGCAGAGTGTTGAGGGCAGAGTTTTGAGGGCAGAGGGTAGAGTTTTTGAGGGCAGGGGGCAGAGTGTTAAGGGCAGATTGTTGAGGGCAGAGGGCAGACAGTTAAGGGCAGAGTGTTAAGGGCACAGGGCAGAGTGTTGAGGGCAGAGGGCAGAGTGTTGAGGGCAGAGGGCAGAGTGTTGAGGGAAGAGGGCAGAGTGTTGAGGGCAGAGGGCAGAGTGTTGAGGGAAGAGGGCAGAGTGTTGAGGGCAGAGTGTTGAGGGCATAATTTTGAGGATTGATGGCAGAGTGTTGAGGGCAGAGTGTTGAGGATTGACGGCAGAGTGTTGAGGATTGAGGGCAGAGTGTTTAGGGCTGAGTGTTGAGAGCAGAGTTTTGAGGGCAGAGTGTTGAGGGCAGAGTGTTGAGGGCAGAGGGCAGAGTGTTGAGGGCAGAGTGACGAGGGCAGAGTGTTGAGGGCAGGGTGTTGAGGGCAGAAGGCAGTGTGTTGAGGGCAGAGGAAAGAGTATTGAGGGCAGAGTGCAATGGGCAGAGTGTTGAGTACAGAGGGCAGAGTGTTGAGTACAGAGGGCAGAGTGTTGAGGGCAGAGTGTTGAGAGCAGAGAGTTGAGGGCAGAGGTTTGAGGGCAGAGGGCAAAGTGTTGAGGGCAGAGTGTTGAGTGCAGAGGGCAGAGTGTTGAGGGCAGTGCGTTGAGGGCAGAGTGCAGAGGGCAGAGGGCAGAGTGTTGAGGGCAGAGGGTAGAGTGTAGAGGGCAGAGTGTGGAAGGCAGAGTGCAGAGGGCAGAGTGTTGTGGGCAGAGTGTTGAGGGCAGAGTATTGAGGGCAGAGGGCAGAGTGTTGAGGGCAGAGTGTTGAGGGCAGAGGGTAGAGTTTTTAGGGTAGGGGCAGATTGTTGAGGGTAGATTGTTGAGGGCAGAGGGCAGAGTGTTGAGGGCAGAGGGCAGAGTGTTGAGGGCAGAGGGCAGAGTGTTGAGGGCAGAGTATTGGGGGCAGAGGGCAGAGTGTTGAGGGCAGAGTGTTGAGGGCAGAGGGCAGAGTGTTGAGGGCAGAGTGTTGAGGATTGAGGGCCGAGTGTTGAAGATCGAGGGAAGAGTGTTGAGGGCAGAGGGTAGAGTTTTTGAGGGCAGGGGGCAGAGTGTTAAGGGCAGATTGTTGAGGGCAGAGGGCAGACAGTTAAGGGCAGAGTGTTAAGGGCACAGGGCAGAGTGTTGAGGGCAGAGGGCAGAGTGTTGAGGGCAGAGGGCAGAGTGTTGAGGGAAGAGGGCAGAGTGTTGAGGGCAGAGTGTTGAGGGCATAATTTTGAGGATTGATGGCAGAGTGTTGAGGGCAGAGTGTTGAGGATTGACGGCAGAGTGTTGAGGATTGAGGGCAGAGTGTTTAGGGCTGAGTGTTGAGAGCAGAGTTTTGAGGGCAGAGTGTTGAGGGCAGAGTGTTGAGGGCAGAGGGCAGAGTGTTGAGGGCAGAGTGTTGAGGGAAGAGTGTTGAGGGCAGAGTGTTGAGGGCAGAAAGTATAGGGCAGAGGGTTGAGGGCAGAGGGTTGATGGCAGAGGGCAGAGTGTTGAGGGAAGAGTGTTGAGGGCAGAGTGTTGAGGGCAGAGTGTTGAGGGCATAATTTTGAGGATTGATGGCAGAGTGTTGAGGGCAGAGTGTTGAGGATTGACGGCAGAGTGTTGAGGATTGAGGGCAGAGTGTTTAGGGCTGAGTGTTGAGAGCAGAGTTTTGAGGGCAGAGTGTTGAGGGCAGAGTGTTGAGGGCAGAGGGCAGAGTGTTGAGGGCAGAGTGACAAGGGCAGAGTGTTGAGGGCAGGGTGTTGAGGGCAGAAGGCAGTGTGTTGAGGGCAGAGGAAAGAGTATTGAGGGCAGAGTGCAATGGGCAGAGTGTTGAGTACAGAGGGCAGAGTGTTGAGTACAGAGGGCAGAGTGTTGAGGGCAGAGTGTTGAGAGCAGAGAGTTGAGGGCAGAGGTTTGAGGGCAGAGGGCAAAGTGTTGAGGGCAGAGTGTTGAGTGCAGAGGGCAGAGTGTTGAGGGCAGTGCGTTGAGGGCAGAGTGCAGAGGGCAGAGGGCAGAGTGTTGAGGGCAGAGGGTAGAGTGTAGAGGGCAGAGTGTGGAAGGCAGAGTGCAGAGGGCAGAGTGTTGTGGGCAGAGTGTTGAGGGCAGAGTATTGAGGGCAGAGGGCAGAGTGTTGAGGGCAGAGTGTTGAGGGCAGAGGGTAGAGTTTTTAGGGTAGGGGCAGATTGTTGAGGGTAGATTGTTGAGGGCAGAGGGCAGAGTGTTGAGGGCAGAGGGCAGAGTGTTGAGGGCAGAGGGCAGAGTGTTGAGGGCAGAGTATTGGGGGCAGAGGGCAGAGTGTTGAGGGCAGAGTGTTGAGGGCAGAGGGCAGAGTGTTGAGGGCAGAGTGTTGAGGATTGAGGGCCGAGTGTTGAAGATCGAGGGAAGAGTGTTGAGGGCAGAGGGTAGAGTTTTTGAGGGCAGGGGGCAGAGTGTTAAGGGCAGATTGTTGAGGGCAGAGGGCAGACAGTTAAGGGCAGAGTGTTAAGGGCACAGGGCAGAGTGTTGAGGGCAGAGGGCAGAGTGTTGAGGGCAGAGGGCAGAGTGTTGAGGGAAGAGGGCAGAGTGTTGAGGGCAGAGTGTTGAGGGCATAATTTTGAGGATTGATGGCAGAGTGTTGAGGGCAGAGTGTTGAGGATTGACGGCAGAGTGTTGAGGATTGAGGGCAGAGTGTTTAGGGCTGAGTGTTGAGAGCAGAGTTTTGAGGGCAGAGTGTTGAGGGCAGAGTGTTGAGGGCAGAGGGCAGAGTGTTGAGGGCAGAGTGTTGAGGGAAGAGTGTTGAGGGCAGAGTGTTGAGGGCAGAAAGTATAGGGCAGAGGGTTGAGGGCAGAGGGTTGATGGCAGAGGGCAGAGTGTTGAGGGAAGAGTGTTGAGGGCAGAGTGTTGAGGGCAGAGTGTTGAGGGCAGAGGGCAGAGGGCAGAGTGTTGAGGGCAGAGTGACGAGGGCAGAGTGTTGAGGGCAGGGTGTTGAGGGCAGAAGGCAGCGTGTTGAGGGCAGAGGGCAGAGTGTTGAGGGCAGAGTGTTGAGAGCAGAGAGTTGAGGGCAGAGGTTTGAGGGCAGAGGGCAAAGTGTTAAGGGCAGAGGGCAGAGTGTTGAGGGCAGTGCATTGAGGGCAGAGTGCAGAGGGCAGAGGGCAGAGTGTTGAGGGCAGAGTGTATAGGGCAGAGTGTTGAAGGCAGAGTGCAGAGGGCAGAGTGTTGTGGGCAGAGTGTTGAGGGCAGAGTATTGAGGGCAGAGGGCAGAGTGTTGAGGGCAGAGTGTTGAGGGCAGAGGGTAGAGTTTTTAGGGTAGGGGCAGATTGTTGAGGGTAGATTGTTGAGGGCAGAGGGCAGAGTGTTGAGGGCAGAGGGCAGAGTGTTGAGGGCAGAGGGCAGAGTGTTGAGGGCAGAGTGTTGAGGGCAGAGGGCAAAGTGTTGAGGGCAGAGTGTTGAGGGCAGAGTGTTGAGGATTGAGGGCAGAGTGTTGAGGATCGAGGGAAGAGTGTTGAGGGCAGAGTGTTGAGGATTGAGGGCAGAGTGTTGAGGGCAAAGTGTTGAGAACAGAGGGCAGAGTGTTGAGGGCAGAGTGTTGAGGATTGAGGGCCGAGTGTTGAGGATCGAGGGAAGAGTGTTGACTGCAGAGTGTTGAGGGCAGAGGGCAGAGTGTTGAGGGCAGAGTTTTGAGGGCAGAGGGTAGAGTTTTTGAGGGCAGGGGGCAGAGTGTTAAGGGCAGATTGTTGAGGGCAGAGGGCAGACAGTTAAGGGCAAAGTGTTAAGGGCACAGGGCAGAGTGTTGAGGGCAGAGGGCAGAGTGTTGAGGGCAGAGGGCAGAGTGTTGAGGGAAGAGGGCAGAGTGTTGAGGGCAGAGGGCAGAGTGTTGAGGGAAGAGGGCAGAGTGTTGAGGGCAGAGTGTTGAGGGCATAATTTTGAGGATTGATGGCAGAGTGTTGAGGGCAGAGTGTTGAGGATTGACGGCAGAGTGTTGAGGATTGAGGGCAGAGTGTTTAGGGCTGAGTGTTGAGAGCAGAGTTTTGAGGGCAGAGTGTTGAGGGCAGAGTGTTGAGGGCAGAGGGCAGAGTGTTTAGGGCAGAGTGACGAGGGCAGAGTGTTGAGGGCAGGGTGTTGAGGGCAGAAGGCAGTGTGTTGAGGGCAGAGGAAAGAGTATTGAGGGCAGAGTGCAATGGGCAGAGTGTTGAGTACAGAGGGCAGAGTGTTGAGTACAGAGGGCAGAGTGTTGAGGGCAGAGTGTTGAGAGCAGAGAGTTGAGGGCAGAGGTTTGAGGGCAGAGGGCAAAGTGTTGAGGGCAGAGTGTTGAGGGCAGAGGGCAGAGTGTTGAGGGCAGTGCGTTGAGGGCAGAGTGCAGAGGGCAGAGGGCAGAGTGTTGAGGGCAGAGGGCAGAGTGTAGAGGGCAGAGTGTTGAAGGCAGAGTGCAGAGGGCAGAGTGTTGTGGGCAGAGTGTTGAGGGCAGAGTATTGAGGGCAGAGGGCAGAGTGTTGAGGGCAGAGTGTTGAGGGCAGAGGGTAGAGTTTTTAGGGTAGGGGCAGATTGTTGAGGGTAGATTGTTGAGGGCAGAGGGCAGAGTGTTGAGGGCAGAGGGCAGAGTGTTGAGGGCAGAGGGCAGAGTGTTGAGGGCAGAGTGTTGAGGGCAGAGGGCAAAGTGTTGAGGGCAGAGTGTTGAGGGCAGAGTGTTGAGGATTGAGGGCAGAGTGTTGAGGATCGAGGGAAGAGTGTTGAGGGCAGAGTGTTGAGGATTGAGGGCAGAGTGTTGAGGGCAAAGTGTTGAGAACAGAGGGCAGAGTGTTGAGGGCAGAGGCAGAGTGTTGAGGGCAGAGGGCAGAGTGTTGAGGGCAGAGTGTTGAGGGCAGAGTGTTGAGGGCAGAGGGTAGAGTGTTGAGGGCAGTGCGTTGAGGGCAGAGTGCAGAGGGCAGAGGGCAGAGTGTTGAGGGCAGAGGGCAGAGTGTTGAGGGCAGAGTGTTGAGGGCAGAGTGTTGAGGGCAGAGGGTAGAGTGTTGAGGGCAGTGCCTTGAGGGCAGAGTGCAGAGGGCAGAGGGCAGAGTGTTGAGGGCAGAGGGCAGAATTCTGAGTGCAGAGGGCAGAGTGTTGAGTGCAGAGGGCAGAGTGAGGGCAGAGAGCAGAGTGTTGAGGGCAGAGGGTAGAGTGTTGAGGGCAGTGCGTTGAGGGCAGAATGCAGAGTGCAGAGGGCAGAGGGCAGAGTGTTGAGGGCAGAGTGTTGAGGGCAGAGTGTTGAAGGCAGAGTGCAGAGGGCAGAGTGTTGTGGGCAGAGTGTTGAGGGCAGAGTATTGAGGGCAGAGGGCAGAGTGTTGAGGGCAGAGTGTTGAGGGCAGAGTGTTGAGGGCAGAGGGTAGAGTTTTTAGGGTAGGGGCATATTGTTGAGGGTAGATTGTTGAGGGCAGAGGGCAGAGTGTTGAGGGCAGAGGGCAGAGTGTTGAGGGCAGAGGGCAGAGTGTTGAGGGCAGAGTGTTGAGGGCAGAGGGCAAATTGTTGAGGGCAGAGTGTTGAGGATTGAGGGCAGAGTGTTGAGGATTGAGGGCAGAGTGTTGAGGATCGAGGGAAGAGTGTTGAGGGCAGAGTGTTGAGGATTGAGGGCAGAGTGTTGAGGGCAAAGTGTTGAGAACAGAGAACAGAGTGTTGAGGGCAGAGTGTTGAGGGCAGAGGCAGAGTGTTGAGGGCAGAGGGCAGAGTGTTGAGGGCAGAGTGTTGAGGGCAGAGTGTTGAGGGCAGAGGGTAGAGTTTTTGAGGGCAGGGGGCAGAGTGTTAAGGGCAGATTGTTGAGGGCAGAGGGCAGACAGTTGAGGGCAGAGTGTTGAGGGCAGAGGGCAGAGTGTTGAGGGCAGAGGGCAGAGTGTTGAGGACAGAGTGTTGAGGGCAGACGGCAGAGTGTTGAGGGCAGAGGGCAGAGTGTTGAGGGCAGAGTTTTGAGGATTGAGGGCAGAGTGTTGAGGGCAGAGTGTTGAGGATTGAGGGCAGAGTGTTGAGGATTGAGGGCAGAGTGTTTAGGGCAGAGTGATGAGAGCAGAGTTTTGAGGGCAGAGTGTTGAGGGCAGAGTGTTTAGGGCAGAGTGTTGAGGGCAGAGGTCAGAGTGTTGAGGGAAGAGTGTTGAGGGCAGAGGGCAGAGTGTTGAGGGCAGAGTGTAGAGGGCAGAGGGTTGAGGGCAGAGTGTTGAGGGCAGAGGGCAGAGTGTTGAGGGAAGAGTGTTGAGGGCAGAGTGTTGAGGGCAGAGGGCAGAGTGTTGAGGGCAGAGTGTTGAGGGCAGAGTTTTGAGGGCAAGGTGTTGAGGCAGAAGGCAGAGTGTTGAGGGCAGAGGACAGAGTATTGAGGGCAGAGTGCGGAGGGCAGAGTGTTGAGTACAGAGGGCAGAGTGTTGAGGGCAGAGTATTGGTGGCAGAGGGCAGAGGGTTGAGGGCAGATTGTTGAGGGCAGAGGGCAGAGTGTTGAGGGAAGAGTGTTGAGGGCAGAGTGTTGAGGGCAGAGCGCAGAGTGTTGAGGGCAGAGTGATGAGGGCAGAGTGTTGAGGGCAGGGTGTTGAGGGAAGAAGGCAGAGTGTTGAGGGCAGAGTGCAGAGGGCAGAGTGTTGAGTACAGAGGGCAGAGTGTTGAGGGCAGAGTGTTGAGGGCAGAGTATTGAGAGCAGAGAGTTGAGGGCAGAGTGAGGGCAGAGGGCAGAGTGTTGAGGGCAGAGGGTAAAGTGTTGAGGGCAGAGTATTGGGGGCAGAGGGCAGAGTGTTGAGGGCAGAGTGTTGAGGGCAGAGGGCAGAGTGTTGAGGGCAGAGTGTTGAGGATTGAGGGCCGAGTGTTGAGGATCGAGGGAAGAGTGTTGAGGGCAGAGTGTTGAGGGCAGAGGGCAGAGTGTTGAGGGCAGAGTGTTGAGGGCAGAGGGTAGAGTTTTTGAGGGCAGGGGGCAGAGTGTTAAGGGCAGATTGTTGAGGGCAGAGGGCAGACAGTTAAGGGCAGAGTGTTAAGGGCAGAGGGCAGAGTGTTGAGGGCAGAGGGCAGAGTGTTGAGGGCAGAGGGCAAAGTGTTGAGGGAAGAGGGCAGAGTGTTGAGGGCAGAGGGCAGAGTGTTGAGGGAAGAGGGCAGAGTGTTGAGGGCAGAGTGTTGAGGGCATAATTTTGAGGATTGATGGCAGAGTGTTGAGGGCAGAGTGTTGAGGATTGACGGCAGAGTGTTGAGGATTGAGGGCAGAGTGTTTAGGGCTGAGTGTTGAGAGCAGAGTTTTGAGGGCAGAGTGTTGAGGGCAGAGTGTTGAGGGCAGAGGGCAGAGTGTTGAGGGCAGAGTGACAAGGGCAGAGTGTTGAGGGCAGGGTGTTGAGGGCAGAAGGCAGTGTGTTGAGGGCAGAGGAAAGAGTATTGAGGGCAGAGTGCAATGGGCAGAGTGTTGAGTACAGAGGGCAGAGTGTTGAGTACAGAGGGCAGAGTGTTGAGGGCAGAGTGTTGAGAGCAGAGAGTTGAGGGCAGAGGTTTGAGGGCAGAGGGCAAAGTGTTGAGGGCAGAGTGTTGAGTGCAGAGGGCAGAGTGTTGAGGGCAGTGCGTTGAGGGCAGAGTGCAGAGGGCAGAGGGCAGAGTGTTGAGGGCAGAGGGTAGAGTGTAGAGGGCAGAGTGTGGAAGGCAGAGTGCAGAGGGCAGAGTGTTGTGGGCAGAGTGTTGAGGGCAGAGTATTGAGGGCAGAGGGCAGAGTGTTGAGGGCAGAGTGTTGAGGGCAGAGGGTAGAGTTTTTAGGGTAGGGGCAGATTGTTGAGGGTAGATTGTTGAGGGCAGAGGGCAGAGTGTTGAGGGCAGAGGGCAGAGTGTTGAGGGTAGAGGGCAGAGTGTTGAGGGCAGAGTATTGGGGGCAGAGGGCAGAGTGTTGAGGGCAGAGTGTTGAGGGCAGAGGGCAGAGTGTTGAGGGCAGAGTGTTGAGGATTGAGGGCCGAGTGTTGAAGATCGAGGGAAGAGTGTTGAGGGCAGAGGGTAGAGTTTTTGAGGGCAGGGGGCAGAGTGTTAAGGGCAGATTGTTGAGGGCAGAGGGCAGACAGTTAAGGGCAGAGTGTTAAGGGCACAGGGCAGAGTGTTGAGGGCAGAGGGCAGAGTGTTGAGGGCAGAGGGCAGAGTGTTGAGGGAAGAGGGCAGAGTGTTGAGGGCAGAGTGTTGAGGGCATAATTTTGAGGATTGATGGCAGAGTGTTGAGGGCAGAGTGTTGAGGATTGACGGCAGAGTGTTGAGGATTGAGGGCAGAGTGTTTAGGGCTGAGTGTTGAGAGCAGAGTTTTGAGGGCAGAGTGTTGAGGGCAGAGTGTTGAGGGCAGAGGGCAGAGTGTTGAGGGCAGAGTGACGAGGGCAGAGTGTTGAGGGCAGGGTGTTGAGGGCAGAAGGCAGTGTGTTGAGGGCAGAGGAAAGAGTATTGAGGGCAGAGTGCAATGGGCAGAGTGTTGAGTACAGAGGGCAGAGTGTTGAGTACAGAGGGCAGAGTGTTGAGGGCAGAGTGTTGAGAGCAGAGAGTTGAGGGCAGAGGTTTGAGGGCAGAGGGCAAAGTGTTGAGGGCAGAGTGTTGAGTGCAGAGGGCAGAGTGTTGAGGGCAGTGCGTTGAGGGCAGAGTGCAGAGGGCAGAGGGCAGAGTGTTGAGGGCAGAGGGTAGAGTGTAGAGGGCAGAGTGTGGAAGGCAGAGTGCAGAGGGCAGAGTGTTGTGGGCAGAGTGTTGAGGGCAGAGTATTGAGGGCAGAGGGCAGAGTGTTGAGGGCAGAGTGTTGAGGGCAGAGGGTAGAGTTTTTAGGGTAGGGGCAGATTGTTGAGGGTAGATTGTTGAGGGCAGAGGGCAGAGTGTTGAGGGCAGAGGGCAGAGTGTTGAGGGCAGAGGGCAGAGTGTTGAGGGCAGAGTATTGGGGGCAGAGGGCAGAGTGTTGAGGGCAGAGTGTTGAGGGCAGAGGGCAGAGTGTTGAGGGCAGAGTGTTGAGGATTGAGGGCCGAGTGTTGAAGATCGAGGGAAGAGTGTTGAGGGCAGAGGGTAGAGTTTTTGAGGGCAGGGGGCAGAGTGTTAAGGGCAGATTGTTGAGGGCAGAGGGCAGACAGTTAAGGGCAGAGTGTTAAGGGCACAGGGCAGAGTGTTGAGGGCAGTGGGCAGAGTGTTGAGGGCAGAGGGCAGAGTGTTGAGGGAAGAGGGCAGAGTGTTGAGGGCAGAGTGTTGAGGGCATAATTTTGAGGATTGATGGCAGAGTGTTGAGGGCAGAGTGTTGAGGATTGACGGCAGAGTGTTGAGGATTGAGGGCAGAGTGTTTAGGGCTGAGTGTTGAGAGCAGAGTTTTGAGGGCAGAGTGTTGAGGGCAGAGTGTTGAGGGCAGAGGGCAGAGTGTTGAGGGCAGAGTGTTGAGGGAAGAGTGTTGAGGGCAGAGTGTTGAGGGCAGAAAGTATAGGGCAGAGGGTTGAGGGCAGAGGGTTGATGGCAGAGGGCAGAGTGTTGAGGGAAGAGTGTTGAGGGCAGAGTGTTGAGGGCAGAGTGTTGAGGGCATAATTTTGAGGATTGATGGCAGAGTGTTGAGGGCAGAGTGTTGAGGATTGACGGCAGAGTGTTGAGGATTGAGGGCAGAGTGTTTAGGGCTGAGTGTTGAGAGCAGAGTTTTGAGGGCAGAGTGTTGAGGGCAGAGTGTTGAGGGCAGAGGGCAGAGTGTTGAGGGCAGAGTGACAAGGGCAGAGTGTTGAGGGCAGGGTGTTGAGGGCAGAAGGCAGTGTGTTGAGGGCAGAGGAAAGAGTATTGAGGGCAGAGTGCAATGGGCAGAGTGTTGAGTACAGAGGGCAGAGTGTTGAGTACAGAGGGCAGAGTGTTGAGGGCAGAGTGTTGAGAGCAGAGAGTTGAGGGCAGAGGTTTGAGGGCAGAGGGCAAAGTGTTGAGGGCAGAGTGTTGAGTGCAGAGGGCAGAGTGTTGAGGGCAGTGCGTTGAGGGCAGAGTGCAGAGGGCAGAGGGCAGAGTGTTGAGGGCAGAGGGTAGAGTGTAGAGGGCAGAGTGTGGAAGGCAGAGTGCAGAGGGCAGAGTGTTGTGGGCAGAGTGTTGAGGGCAGAGTATTGAGGGCAGAGGGCAGAGTGTTGAGGGCAGAGTGTTGAGGGCAGAGGGTAGAGTTTTTAGGGTAGGGGCAGATTGTTGAGGGTAGATTGTTGAGGGCAGAGGGCAGAGTGTTGAGGGCAGAGGGCAGAGTGTTGAGGGCAGAGGGCAGAGTGTTGAGGGCAGAGTATTGGGGGCAGAGGGCAGAGTGTTGAGGGCAGAGTGTTGAGGGCAGAGGGCAGAGTGTTGAGGGCAGAGTGTTGAGGATTGAGGGCCGAGTGTTGAAGATCGAGGGAAGAGTGTTGAGGGCAGAGGGTAGAGTTTTTGAGAGCAGGGGGCAGAGTGTTAAGGGCAGATTGTTGAGGGCAGAGGGCAGACAGTTAAGGGCAGGGTGTTAAGGGCACAGGGCAGAGTGTTGAGGGCAGAGGGCAGAGTGTTGAGGGCAGAGGGCAGAGTGTTGAGGGAAGAGGGCAGAGTGTTGAGGGCAGAGTGTTGAGGGCATAATTTTGAGGATTGATGGCAGAGTGTTGAGGGCAGAGTGTTGAGGATTGACGGCAGAGTGTTGAGGATTGAGGGCAGAGTGTTTAGGGCTGAGTGTTGAGAGCAGAGTTTTGAGGGCAGAGTGTTGAGGGCAGAGTGTTGAGGGCAGAGGGCAGAGTGTTTAGGGCAGAGTGACGAGGGCAGAGTGTTGAGGGCAGGGTGTTGAGGGCAGAAGGCAGTGTGTTGAGGGCAGAGGAAAGAGTATTGAGGGCAGAGTGCAATGGGCAGAGTGTTGAGTACAGAGGGCAGAGTGTTGAGTACAGAGGGCAGAGTGTTGAGGGCAGAGTGTTGAGAGCAGAGAGTTGAGGGCAGAGGTTTGAGGGCAGAGGGCAAAGTGTTGAGGGCAGAGTGTTGAGGGCAGAGGGCAGAGTGTTGAGGGCAGTGCGTTGAGGGCAGAGTGCAGAGGGCAGAGGGCAGAGTGTTGAGGGCAGAGGGCAGAGTGTAGAGGGCAGAGTGTTGAAGGCAGAGTGCAGAGGGCAGAGTGTTGTGGGCAGAGTGTTGAGGGCAGAGTATTGAGGGCAGAGGGCAGAGTGTTGAGGGCAGAGTGTTGAGGGCAGAGGGTAGAGTTTTTAGGGTAGGGGCAGATTGTTGAGGGTAGATTGTTGAGGGCAGAGGGCAGAGTGTTGAGGGCAGAGGGCAGAGTGTTGAGGGCAGAGGGCAGAGTGTTGAGGGCAGAGTGTTGAGGGCAGAGGGCAAAGTGTTGAGGGCAGAGTGTTGAGGGCAGAGTGTTGAGGATTGAGGGCAGAGTGTTGAGGATCGAGGGAAGAGTGTTGAGGGCAGAGTGTTGAGGATTGAGGGCAGAGTGTTGAGGGCAAAGTGTTGAGAACAGAGGGCAGAGTGTTGAGGGCAGAGGCAGAGTGTTGAGGGCAGAGGGCAGAGTGTTGAGGGCAGAGTGTTGAGGGCAGAGTGTTGAGGGCAGAGGGTAGAGTGTTGAGGGCAGTGCGTTGAGGGCAGAGTGCAGAGGGCAGAGGGCAGAGTGTTGAGGGCAGAGGGCAGAGTGTTGAGGGCAGAGTGTTGAGGGCAGAGTGTTGAGGGCAGAGGGTAGAGTGTTGAGGGCAGTGCCTTGAGGGCAGAGTGCAGAGGGCAGAGGGCAGAGTGTTGAGGGCAGAGGGCAGAATTCTGAGTGCAGAGGGCAGAGTGTTGAGTGCAGAGGGCAGAGTGAGGGCAGAGAGCAGAGTGTTGAGGGCAGAGGGTAGAGTGTTGAGGGCAGTGCGTTGAGGGCAGAATGCAGAGTGCAGAGGGCAGAGGGCAGAGTGTTGAGGGCAGAGTGTTGAGGGCAGAGTGTTGAAGGCAGAGTGCAGAGGGCAGAGTGTTGTGGGCAGAGTGTTGAGGGCAGAGTATTGAGGGCAGAGGGCAGAGTGTTGAGGGCAGAGTGTTGAGGGCAGAGTGTTGAGGGCAGAGGGTAGAGTTTTTAGGGTAGGGGCATATTGTTGAGGGTAGATTGTTGAGGGCAGAGGGCAGAGTGTTGAGGGCAGAGGGCAGAGTGTTGAGGGCAGAGGGCAGAGTGTTGAGGGCAGAGTGTTGAGGGCAGAGGGCAAATTGTTGAGGGCAGAGTGTTGAGGATTGAGGGCAGAGTGTTGAGGATTGAGGGCAGAGTGTTGAGGATCGAGGGAAGAGTGTTGAGGGCAGAGTGTTGAGGATTGAGGGCAGAGTGTTGAGGGCAAAGTGTTGAGAACAGAGAACAGAGTGTTGAGGGCAGAGTGTTGAGGGCAGAGGCAGAGTGTTGAGGGCAGAGGGCAGAGTGTTGAGGGCAGAGTGTTGAGGGCAGAGTGTTGAGGGCAGAGGGTAGAGTTTTTGAGGGCAGGGGGCAGAGTGTTAAGGGCAGATTGTTGAGGGCAGAGGGCAGACAGTTGAGGGCAGAGTGTTGAGGGCAGAGGGCAGAGTGTTGAGGGCAGAGGGCAGAGTGTTGAGGACAGAGTGTTGAGGGCAGACGGCAGAGTGTTGAGGGCAGAGGGCAGAGTGTTGAGGGCAGAGTTTTGAGGATTGAGGGCAGAGTGTTGAGGGCAGAGTGTTGAGGATTGAGGGCAGAGTGTTGAGGATTGAGGGCAGAGTGTTTAGGGCAGAGTGATGAGAGCAGAGTTTTGAGGGCAGAGTGTTGAGGGCAGAGTGTTTAGGGCAGAGTGTTGAGGGCAGAGGTCAGAGTGTTGAGGGAAGAGTGTTGAGGGCAGAGGGCAGAGTGTTGAGGGCAGAGTGTAGAGGGCAGAGGGTTGAGGGCAGAGTGTTGAGGGCAGAGGGCAGAGTGTTGAGGGAAGAGTGTTGAGGGCAGAGTGTTGAGGGCAGAGGGCAGAGTGTTGAGGGCAGAGTGTTGAGGGCAGAGTTTTGAGGGCAAGGTGTTGAGGCAGAAGGCAGAGTGTTGAGGGCAGAGGACAGAGTATTGAGGGCAGAGTGCGGAGGGCAGAGTGTTGAGTACAGAGGGCAGAGTGTTGAGGGCAGAGTATTGGTGGCAGAGGGCAGAGGGTTGAGGGCAGAGTGTTGAGGGCAGAGGGCAGAGTGTTGAGGGAAGAGTGTTGAGGGCAGAGTGTTGAGGGCAGAGCGCAGAGTGTTGAGGGCAGAGTGATGAGGGCAGAGTGTTGAGGGCAGGGTGTTGAGGGAAGAAGGCAGAGTGTTGAGGGCAGAGTGCAGAGGGCAGAGTGTTGAGTACAGAGGGCAGAGTGTTGAGGGCAGAGTGTTGAGGGCAGAGTATTGAGAGCAGAGAGTTGAGGGCAGAGTGAGGGCAGAGGGCAGAGTGTTGAGGGCAGAGGGTAAAGTGTTGAGGGCAGAGTATTGGGGGCAGAGGGCAGAGTGTTGAGGGCAGAGTGTTGAGGGCAGAGGGCAAAGTGTTGAGGGCAGAGTGTTGAGGATTGAGGGCCGAGTGTTGAGGATCGAGGGAAGAGTGTTGAGGGCAGAGTGTTGAGGGCAGAGGGCAGAGTGTTGAGGGCAGAGTGTTGAGGGCAGAGGGTAGAGTTTTTGAGGGCAGGGGGCAGAGTGTTAAGGGCAGATTGTTGAGGGCAGAGGGCAGACAGTTAAGGGCAGAGTGTTAAGGGCAGAGGGCAGAGTGTTGAGGGCAGAGGGCAGAGTGTTGAGGGCAGAGGGCAAAGTGTTGAGGGAAGAGGGCAGAGTGTTGAGGGCAGAGGGCAGAGTGTTGAGGGAAGAGGGCAGAGTGTTGAGGGCAGAGTGTTGAGGGCATAATTTTGAGGATTGATGGCAGAGTGTTGAGGGCAGAGTGTTGAGGATTGACGGCAGAGTGTTGAGGATTGAGGGCAGAGTGTTTAGGGCTGAGTGTTGAGAGCAGAGTTTTGAGGGCAGAGTGTTGAGGGCAGAGTGTTGAGGGCAGAGGGCAGAGTGTTGAGGGCAGAGTGACAAGGGCAGAGTGTTGAGGGCAGGGTGTTGAGGGCAGAAGGCAGTGTGTTGAGGGCAGAGGAAAGAGTATTGAGGGCAGAGTGCAATGGGCAGAGTGTTGAGTACAGAGGGCAGAGTGTTGAGTACAGAGGGCAGAGTGTTGAGGGCAGAGTGTTGAGAGCAGAGAGTTGAGGGCAGAGGTTTGAGGGCAGAGGGCAAAGTGTTGAGGGCAGAGTGTTGAATGCAGAGGGCAGAGTGTTGAGGGCAGTGCGTTGAGGGCAGAGTGCAGAGGGCAGAGGGCAGAGTGTTGAGGGCAGAGGGTAGAGTGTAGAGGGCAGAGTGTGGAAGGCAGAGTGCAGAGGGCAGAGTGTTGTGGGCAGAGTGTTGAGGGCAGAGTATTGAGGGCAGAGGGCAGAGTGTTGAGGGCAGAGTGTTGAGGGCAGAGGGTAGAGTTTTTAGGGTAGGGGCAGATTGTTGAGGGTAGATTGTTGAGGGCAGAGGGCAGAGTGTTGAGGGCAGAGGGCAGAGTGTTGAGGGTAGAGGGCAGAGTGTTGAGGGCAGAGTATTGGGGGCAGAGGGCAGAGTGTTGAGGGCAGAGTGTTGAGGGCAGAGGGCAGAGTGTTGAGGGCAGAGTGTTGAGGATTGAGGGCCGAGTGTTGAAGATCGAGGGAAGAGTGTTGAGGGCAGAGGGTAGAGTTTTTGAGGGCAGGGGGCAGAGTGTTAAGGGCAGATTGTTGAGGGCAGAGGGCAGACAGTTAAGGGCAGAGTGTTAAGGGCACAGGGCAGAGTGTTGAGGGCAGAGGGCAGAGTGTTGAGGGCAGAGGGCAGAGTGTTGAGGGAAGAGGGCAGAGTGTTGAGGGCAGAGTGTTGAGGGCATAATTTTGAGGATTGATGGCAGAGTGTTGAGGGCAGAGTGTTGAGGATTGACGGCAGAGTGTTGAGGATTGAGGGCAGAGTGTTTAGGGCTGAGTGTTGAGAGCAGAGTTTTGAGGGCAGAGTGTTGAGGGCAGAGTGTTGAGGGCAGAGGGCAGAGTGTTGAGGGCAGAGTGTTGAGGGAAGAGTGTTGAGGGCAGAGTGTTGAGGGCAGAAAGTATAGGGCAGAGGGTTGAGGGCAGAGGGTTGATGGCAGAGGGCAGAGTGTTGAGGGAAGAGTGTTGAGGGCAGAGTGTTGAGGGCAGAGTGTTGAGGGCAGAGGGCAGAGGGCAGAGTGTTGAGGGCAGAGTGACGAGGGCAGAGTGTTGAGGGCAGGGTGTTGAGGGCAGAAGGCAGTGTGTTGAGGGCAGAGGAAAGAGTATTGAGGGCAGAGTGAAATGGGCAGAGTGTTGAGTACAGAGGGCAGAGTGTTGAGTACAGAGGGCAGAGTGTTGAGGGCAGAGTGTTGAGAGCAGAGAGTTGAGGGCAGAGGTTTGAGGGCAGAGGGCAAAGTGTTAAGGGCAGAGGGCAGAGTGTTGAGGGCAGTGCATTGAGGGCAGAGTGCAGAGGGCAGAGGGCAGAGTGTTGAGGGCAGAGTGTATAGGGCAGAGTGTTGAAGGCAGAGTGCAGAGGGCAGAGTGTTGTGGGCAGAGTGTTGAGGGCAGAGGGCAGAGGGCAGAGTGTTGAGGGCAGAGTGTTGAGGGCAGAGGGTAGAGTTTTTAGGGTAGGGGCAGATTGTTGAGGGTAGATTGTTGAGGGCAGAGGGCAGAGTGTTGAGGGCAGAGGGCAGAGTGTTGAGGGCAGAGGGCAGAGTGTTGAGGGCAGAGTGTTGAGGGCAGAGGGCAAAGTGTTGAGGGCAGAGTGTTGAGGGCAGAGTGTTGAGGATTGAGGGCAGAGTGTTGAGGATCGAGGGAAGAGTGTTGAGGGCAGAGTGTTGAGGATTGAGGGCAGAGTGTTGAGGGCAAAGTGTTGAGAACAGAGGGCAGAGTGTTGAGGGCAGAGGCAGAGTGTTGAGGGCAGAGTGTTGAGGGCAGAGTGTTGAGGGCAGAGTGTTGAGGGCAGAGGGTAGAGTGTTGAGGGCAGTGCGTTGAGGGCAGAGTGCAGAGGGCAGAGGGCAGAGTGTTGAGGGCAGAGTGTTGAGGGCAGAGTGTTGAGGGCAGAGTGTTGAGGGCAGAGTGGTGAGGGCAGAGGGTAGAGTGTTGAGGGCAGTGCGTTGAGGGCAGAGTGCAGAGGGCAGAGGGCAGAGTGTTGAGGGCAGAGGGCAGAATTCTGAGTGCAGAGGGCAGAGTGTTGAGTGCAGAGGGCAGAGTGAGGGCAGAGGGCAGAGTGTTGAGGGCAGAGGGTAGAGTGTTGAGGGCAGTGCGTTGAGGGCAGAATGCAGAGTGCAGAGGGCAGAGGGCAGAGTGTTGAGGGCAGAGTGTTGAGGGCAGAGTGTTGAAGGCAGAGTGCAGAGGGCAGAGTGTTGTGGGCAGAGTGTTGAGGGAAGAGTGTTGAGGGCAGAGTGTTGAGGGCAGAGGGCAGAGTGTTGAGGGCAGAGGGTAGAGTGTTGAGGGCAGTGCGTTGAGGGCAGAGTGCAGAGGGCAGAGGGCAGAGTGTTGAGGGCAGAGGGCAGAGTGTTGAGGGAAGAGTGTTGAGGGCAGAGTGTTGAGGGCAGAGGGTAGAGTGTTGAGGGCAGTGCGTTGAGGGCAGAGTGCAGAGGGCAGAGTGTTGAGGGCAGAGGGCAGAATTTTGAGTGCAGAGGGCAGAGTGTTGAGTGCAGAGGGCAGAGTGAGGGCAGAGGGCAGAGTGTTGAGGGCAGAGGGTAGAGTGTTGAGGGCAGTGCGTTGAGGGCAGAGTGCAGAGGGCAGAGTGTTGAGGGCAGAGTGTTGAGGGCAGAGGGCAGAGTGTTGAAGGCAGAGTGCAGAGGGCAAAGTGTTGTGGGCAGAGTGTTGAGGGCAGAGTATTGAGGGCAGAGGGCAGAGTGTTGAGGGCAGAGGGTAGAGTTTTTAGGGTAGGGGCATATTGTTGAGGGTAGATTGTTGAGGGCAGAGGGCAGAGTGTTGAGGGCAGAGGGCAGAGTGTTGAGGGCAGAGGGCAGAGTGTTGAGGGCAGAGTGTTGAGGGCAGAGGGCAAAGTGTTGAGGGCAGAGTGTTGAGGGCAGAGTGTTGAGGATTGAGGGCAGAGGGTAGAGTTTTTGAGGAGAGGGGGCAGAGTGTTAAGGGCAGATTGTTGAGGGCAGAGGGCAGACTGTTGAGGGCAGAGTGTTGAGGGCAGAGTGTTGAGGGCAGAGGGCAGAGTGTTGAGGGCAGAGGGCAGAGTGTTGAGGGCAGAGTGTTGAGGGCATAATTTTGAGGATTGAGGGCAGAGTGTTGAGGGCAGAGTGTTGAGGATTGACGGCAGAGTGTTGAGGATTGAGGGCAGAGTGTTTAGGGCAGAGTGTTGAGAGCAGAGTTTTGAGGGCAGAGTGTTGAGGGCAGAGTGTTGAGGGCAGAGGGCAGAGTGTTGAGGGTAGAGTGTTGAGGGAAGAGTGTTGAGGGCAGAGGGCAGAGTGTTGAGGGCAGAGTGTAGAGGGCAGAGGGTTGAGGGCAGAGTGTTGAGGGCAGAGGGCAGAGTGTTGAGGGAAGAGTGTTGAGGGCAGAGTGTTGAGGGCAGAGCGCAGAGTGTTGAGGGCAGAGTGATGAGGGCAGAGTGTTGAGGGCAGGGTGTTGAGGGAAGAAGGCAGAGTGTTGAGGGCAGAGTGCAGAGGGCAGAGTGTTGAGTACAGAGGGCAGAGTGTTGAGGGCAGAGTGTTGAGGGCAGAGTATTGAGAGCAGAGAGTTGAGGGCAGACGTTTGAGGGCAGAGGGCAGAGTGTTGAGGGCAGAGGGCAGAGTGTTGAGGGCAGAGGGCAAAGTGCAGAGGGCAGAATTTTGAGTGCAGAGGGCAATGTGTTGAGTGCAGAGGGCAGAGTGTTGAGGGCAGAGTGTTGAGGGCAGAGGGCAGAGTGTTGAGGGCAGAGTGTTGAGGATTGAGGGCCGAGTGTTGAGGATCGAGGGAAGAGTGTTGAGGGCAGAGTGTTGAGGGCAGAGGGCAGAGTGTTGAGGGCAGAGTGTTGAGGATTGAGGGCCGAGTGTTGAGGATCGAGGGAAGAGTGTTGAGGGCAGAGTGTTGAGGGCAGAGGGCAGAGTGTTGAGGGCAGAGTTTTGAGGGCAGAGGGTAGAGTTTTTGAGGGCAGGGGGCAGAGTGTTAAGGGCAGATTGTTGAGGGCAGAGGGCAGACAGTTAAGGGCAGAGTGTTAAGGGCACAGGGCAGAGTGTTGAGGGCAGAGGGCAGAGTGTTGAGGGCAGAGGGCAGAGTGTTGAGGGAAGAGGGCAGAGTGTTGAGGGCAGAGGGCAGAGTGTTGAGGGAAGAGGGCAGAGTGTTGAGGGCAGAGTGTTGAGGGCATAATTTTGAGGATTGATGGCAGAGTGTTGAGGGCAGAGTGTTGAGGATTGACGGCAGAGTGTTGAGGATTGAGGACAGAGTGTTTAGGGCTGAGTGTTGAGAGCAGAGTTTTGAGGGCAGAGTGTTGAGGGCAGAGTGTTGAGGGCAGAGGGCAGAGTGTTGAGGGCAGAGTGACGAGGGCAGAGTGTTGAGGGCAGGGTGTTGAGGGCAGAAGGCAGTGTGTTGAGGGCAGAGGAAAGAGTATTGAGGGCAGAGTGCAATGGGCAGAGTGTTGAGTACAGAGGGCAGAGTGTTGAGTACAGAGGGCAGAGTGTTGAGGGCAGAGTGTTGAGAGCAGAGAGTTGAGGGCAGAGGTTTGAGGGCAGAGGGCAAAGTGTTGAGGGCAGAGTGTTGAGTGCAGAGGGCAGAGTGTTGAGGGCAGTGCGTTGAGGGCAGAGTGCAGAGGGCAGAGGGCAGAGTGTTGAGGGCAGAGGGTAGAGTGTAGAGGGCAGAGTGTGGAAGGCAGAGTGCAGAGGGCAGAGTGTTGTGGGCAGAGTGTTGAGGGCAGAGTATTGAGGGCAGAGGGCAGAGTGTTGAGGGCAGAGTGTTGAGGGCAGAGGGTAGAGTTTTTAGGGTAGGGGCAGATTGTTGAGGGTAGATTGTTGAGGGCAGAGGGCAGAGTGTTGAGGGCAGAGGGCAGAGTGTTGAGGGCAGAGGGCAGAGTGTTGAGGGCAGAGTATTGGGGGCAGAGGGCAGAGTGTTGAGGGCAGAGTGTTGAGGGCAGAGGGCAGAGTGTTGAGGGCAGAGTGTTGAGGATTGAGGGCCGAGTGTTGAAGATCGAGGGAAGAGTGTTGAGGGCAGAGGGTAGAGTTTTTGAGGGCAGGGGGCAGAGTGTTAAGGGCAGATTGTTGAGGGCAGAGGGCAGACAGTTAAGGGCAGAGTGTTAAGGGCACATGGCAGAGTGTTGAGGGCAGAGGGCAGAGTGTTGAGGGCAGAGGGCAGAGTGTTGAGGGAAGAGGGCAGAGTGTTGAGGGCAGAGTGTTGAGGGCATAATTTTGAGGATTGATGGCAGAGTGTTGAGGGCAGAGTGTTGAGGATTGACGGCAGAGTGTTGAGGATTGAGGGCAGAGTGTTTAGGGCTGAGTGTTGAGAGCAGAGTTTTGAGGGCAGAGGGCAGAGTGTTGAGGGCAGAGTGTTGAGGGAAGAGTGTTGAGGGCAGAGTGTTGAGGGCAGAAAGTATAGGGCAGAGGGTTGAGGGCAGAGGGTTGATGGCAGAGGGCAGAGTGTTGAGGGAAGAGTGTTGAGGGCAGAGTGTTGAGGGCAGAGTGTTGAGGGCATAATTTTGAGGATTGATGGCAGAGTGTTGAGGGCAGAGTGTTGAGGATTGACGGCAGAGTGTTGAGGATTGAGGGCAGAGTGTTTAGGGCTGAGTGTTGAGAGCAGAGTTTTGAGGGCAGAGTGTTGAGGGCAGAGGGCAGAGTGTTGAGGGCAGAGTGACAAGGGCAGAGTGTTGAGGGCAGGGTGTTGAGGGCAGAAGGCAGTGTGTTGAGGGCAGAGGAAAGAGTATTGAGGGCAGAGTGCAATGGGCAGAGTGTTGAGTACAGAGGGCAGAGTGTTGAGTACAGAGGGCAGAGTGTTGAGGGCAGAGTGTTGAGAGCAGAGAGTTGAGGGCAGAGGTTTGAGGGCAGAGGGCAAAGTGTTGAGGGCAGAGTGTTGAGTGCAGAGGGCAGAGTGTTGAGGGCAGTGCGTTGAGGGCAGAGTGCAGAGGGCAGAGGGCAGAGTGTTGAGGGCAGAGGGTAGAGTGTAGAGGGCAGAGTGTGGAAGGCAGAGTGCAGAGGGCAGAGTGTTGTGGGCAGAGTGTTGAGGGCAGAGTATTGAGGGCAGAGGGCAGAGTGTTGAGGGCAGAGTGTTGAGGGCAGAGGGTAGAGTTTTTAGGGTTAGGGGCAGATTGTTGAGGGTAGATTGTTGAGGGCAGAGGGCAGAGTGTTGAGGGCAGAGGGCAGAGTGTTGAGGGCAGAGGGCAGAGTGTTGAGGGCAGAGTATTGGGGGCAGAGGGCAGAGTGTTGAGGGCAGAGTGTTGAGGGCAGAGGGCAGAGTGTTGAGGGCAGAGTGTTGAGGATTGAGGGCCGAGTGTTGAAGATCGAGGGAAGAGTGTTGAGGGCAGAGGGCAGAGTGTTGAGGGCAGAGTGTTGAGGGCAGAGGGCAAATTGTTGAGGGCAGAGTGTTGAGGATTGAGGGCAGAGTGTTGAGGATTGAGGGCAGAGTGTTGAGGATCGAGGGAAGAGTGTTGAGGGCAGAGTGTTGAGGATTGAGGGCAGAGTGTTGAGGGCAAAGTGTTGAGAACAGAGAACAGAGTGTTGAGGGCAGAGTGTTGAGGGCAGAGGCAGAGTGTTGAGGGCAGAGGGCAGAGTGTTGAGGGCAGAGTGTTGAGAGCAGAGAGTTGAGGGCAGAGGTTTGAGGGCAGAGGGCAAAGTGTTGAGGGCAGAGTGTTGAGTGCAGAGGGCAGAGTGTTGAGGGCAGTGCGTTGAGGGCAGAGTGCAGAGGGCAGAGGGCAGAGTGTTGAGGGCAGAGGGTAGAGTGTAGAGGGCAGAGTGTGGAAGGCAGAGTGCAGAGGGCAGAGTGTTGTGGGCAGAGTGTTGAGGGCAGAGTATTGAGGGCAGAGGGCAGAGTGTTGAGGGCAGAGTGTTGAGGGCAGAGGGTAGAGTTTTTAGGGTAGGGGCAGATTGTTGAGGGTAGATTGTTGAGGGCAGAGGGCAGAGTGTTGAGGGCAGAGGGCAGAGTGTTGAGGGCAGAGGGCAGAGTGTTGAGGGCAGAGTATTGGGGGCAGAGGGCAGAGTGTTGAGGGCAGAGTGTTGAGGGCAGAGGGCAGAGTGTTGAGGGCAGAGTGTTGAGGATTGAGGGCCGAGTGTTGAAGATCGAGGGAAGAGTGTTGAGGGCAGAGGGCAGAGTGTTGAGGGCAGAGTGTTGAGGGCAGAGGGCAAATTGTTGAGGGCAGAGTGTTGAGGATTGAGGGCAGAGTGTTGAGGATTGAGGGCAGAGTGTTGAGGATCGAGGGAAGAGTGTTGAGGGCAGAGTGTTGAGGATTGAGGGCAGAGTGTTGAGGGCAAAGTGTTGAGAACAGAGAACAGAGTGTTGAGGGCAGAGTGTTGAGGGCAGAGGCAGAGTGTTGAGGGCAGAGGGCAGAGTGTTGAGGGCAGAGTGTTGAGGGCAGAGTGTTGAGGGCAGAGGGTAGAGTTTTTGAGGGCAGGGGGCAGAGTGTTAAGGGCAGATTGTTGAGGGCAGAGGGCAGACAGTTGAGGGCAGAGTGTTGAGGGCAGAGGGCAGAGTGTTGAGGGCAGAGGGCAGAGTGTTGAGGACAGAGTGTTGAGGGCAGACGGCAGAGTGTTGAGGGCAGAGGGCAGAGTGTTGAGGGCAGAGTTTTGAGGATTGAGGGCAGAGTGTTGAGGGCAGAGTGTTGAGGATTGAGGGCAGAGTGTTGAGGATTGAGGGCAGAGTGTTTAGGGCAGAGTGATGAGAGCAGAGTTTTGAGGGCAGAGTGTTGAGGGCAGAGTGTTTAGGGCAGAGTGTTGAGGGCAGAGGTCAGAGTGTTGAGGGAAGAGTGTTGAGGGCAGAGGGCAGAGTGTTGAGGGCAGAGTGTAGAGGGCAGATGGTTGAGGGCAGAGTGTTGAGGGCAGAGGGCAGAGTGTTGAGGGAAGAGTGTTGAGGGCAGAGTGTTGAGGGCAGAGGGCAGAGTGTTGAGGGCAGAGTGTTGAGGGCAGAGTGTTGAGGGCAGAGGGCAGAGTGTTGAGGGCAGAGTGTTGAGGGCAGGGTGTTGAGGGCAGAAGGCAGTGTGTTGAGGGCAGAGGAAAGAGTATTGAGGGCAGAGTGCAATGGGCAGAGTGTTGAGTACAGAGGGCAGAGTGTTGAGTACAGAGGGCAGAGTGTTGAGGGCAGAGTGTTGAGAGCAGAGAGTTGAGGGCAGAGGTTTGAGGGCAGAGGGCAAAGTGTTGAGGGCAGAGTGTTGAGTGCAGAGGGCAGAGTGTTGAGGGCAGTGCGTTGAGGGCAGAGTGCAGATGGCAGAGGGCAGAGTGTTGAGGGCAGAGGGTAGAGTGTAGAGGGCAGAGTGTGGAAGGCAGAGTGCAGAGGGCAGAGTGTTGTGGGCAGAGTGTTGAGGGCAGAGTATTGAGGGCAGAGGGCAGAGTGTTGAGGGCAGAGTGTTGAGGGCAGAGGGTAGAGTTTTTAGGGTAGGGGCAGATTGTTGAGGGTAGATTGTTGAGGGCAGAGGGCAGAGTGTTGAGGGCAGAGGGCAGAGTGTTGAGGGCAGAGGGCAGAGTGTTGAGGGCAGAGTATTGGGGCAGAGGGCAGAGTGTTGAGGGCAGAGTGTTGAGGGCAGAGGGCAGAGTGTTGAGGGCAGAGTGTTGAGGATTGAGGGCCGAGTGTTGAAGATCGAGGGAAGAGTGTTGAGGGCAGAGGGTAGAGTTTTTGAGGGCAGGGGGCAGAGTGTTAAGGGCAGATTGTTGAGGGCAGAGGGCAGACAGTTAAGGGCAGAGTGTTAAGGGCACAGGGCAGAGTGTTGAGGGCAGAGGGCAGAGTGTTGAGGGCAGAGGGCAGAGTGTTGAGGGAAGAGGGCAGAGTGTTGAGGGCAGAGTGTTGAGGGCATAATTTTGAGGATTGATGGCAGAGTGTTGAGGGCAGAGTGTTGAGGATTGACGGCAGAGTGTTGAGGATTGAGGGCAGAGTGTTTAGGGCTGAGTGTTGAGAGCAGAGTTTTGAGGGCAGAGTGTTGAGGGCAGAGTGTTGAGGGCAGAGGGCAGAGTGTTGAGGGCAGAGTGTTGAGGGAAGAGTGTTGAGGGCAGAGTTTTGAGGGCAGAAAGTATAGGGCAGAGGGTTGAGGGCAGAGGGTTAATGGCAGAGGGCAGAGTGTTGAGGGAAGAGTGTTGAGGGCAGAGTGTTGAGGGCAGAGTGTTGAGGGCATAATTTTGAGGATTGATGGCAGAGTGTTGAGGGCAGAGTGTTGAGGATTGACGGCAGAGTGTTGAGGATTGAGGGCAGAGTGTTTAGGGCTGAGTGTTGAGAGCAGAGTTTTGAGGGCAGAGTGTTGAGGGCAGAGTGTTGAGGGCAGAGGGCAGAGTGTTGAGGGCAGAGTGACAAGGGCAGAGTGTTGAGGGCAGGGTGTTGAGGGCAGAAGGCAGTGTGTTGAGGGCAGAGGAAAGAGTATTGAGGGCAGAGTGCAATGGGCAGAGTGTTGAGTACAGAGGGCAGAGTGTTGAGTACAGAGGGCAGAGTGTTGAGGGCAGAGTGTTGAGAGCAGAGAGTTGAGGGCAGAGGTTTGAGGGCAGAGGGCAAAGTGTTGAGGGCAGAGTGTTGAGTGCAGAGGGCAGAGTGTTGAGGGCAGTGCGTTGAGGGCAGAGTGCAGAGGGCAGAGGGCAGAGTGTTGAGGGCAGAGGGTAGAGTGTAGAGGGCAGAGTGTGGAAGGCAGAGTGCAGAGGGCAGAGTGTTGTGGGCAGAGTGTTGAGGGCAGAGTATTGAGGGCAGAGGGCAGAGTGTTGAGGGCAGAGTGTTGAGGGCAGAGGGTAGAGTTTTTAGGGTAGGGGCAGATTGTTGAGGGTAGATTGTTGAGGGCAGAGGGCAGAGTGTTGAGGGCAGAGGGCAGAGTGTTGAGGGCAGAGGGCAGAGTGTTGAGGGCAGAGTATTGGGGGCAGAGGGCAGAGTGTTGAGGGCAGAGTGTTGAGGGCAGAGGGCAGAGTGTTGAGGGCAGAGTGTTGAGGATTGAGGGCCGAGTGTTGAAGATCGAGGGAAGAGTGTTGAGGGCAGAGGGTAGAGTTTTTGAGGGCAGGGGGCAGAGTGTTAAGGGCAGATTGTTGAGGGCAGAGGGCAGACAGTTAAGGGCAGAGTGTTAAGGGCACAGGGCAGAGTGTTGAGGGCAGAGGGCAGAGTGTTGAGGGCAGAGGGCAGAGTGTTGAGGGAAGAGGGCAGAGTGTTGAGGGCAGAGTGTTGAGGGCATAATTTTGAGGATTGATGGCAGAGTGTTGAGGGCAGAGTGTTGAGGATTGACGGCAGAGTGTTGAGGATTGAGGGCAGAGTGTTTAGGGCTGAGTGTTGAGAGCAGAGTTTTGAGGGCAGAGTGTTGAGGGCAGAGTGTTGAGGGCAGAGGGCAGAGTGTTGAGGGCAGAGTGTTGAGGGAAGAGTGTTGAGGGCAGAGTGTTGAGGGCAGAAAGTATAGGGCAGAGGGTTGAGGGCAGAGGGTTGATGGCAGAGGGCAGAGTGTTGAGGGAAGAGTGTTGAGGGCAGAGTGTTGAGGGCAGAGTGTTGAGGGCAGAGGGCAGAGGGCAGAGTGTTGAGGGCAGAGTGACGAGGGCAGAGTGTTGAGGGCAGGGTGTTGAGGGCAGAAGGCAGTGTGTTGAGGGCAGAGGAAAGAGTATTGAGGGCAGAGTGAAATGGGCAGAGTGTTGAGTACAGAGGGCAGAGTGTTGAGTACAGAGGGCAGAGTGTTGAGGGCAGAGTGTTGAGAGCAGAGAGTTGAGGGCAGAGGTTTGAGGGCAGAGGGCAAAGTGTTAAGGGCAGAGGGCAGAGTGTTGAGGGCAGTGCATTGAGGGCAGAGTGCAGAGGGCAGAGGGCAGAGTGTTGAGGGCAGAGTGTATAGGGCAGAGTGTTGAAGGCAGAGTGCAGAGGGCAGAGTGTTGTGGGCAGAGTGTTGAGGGCAGAGTATTGAGGGCAGAAGGCAGAGTGTTGAGGGCAGAGTGTTGAGGGCAGAGGGTAGAGTTTTTAGGGTAGGGGCAGATTGTTGAGGGTAGATTGTTGAGGGCAGAGGGCAGAGTGTTGAGGGCAGAGGGCAGAGTGTTGAGGGCAGAGGGCAGAGTGTTGAGGGCAGAGTGTTGAGGGCAGAGGGCAAAGTGTTGAGGGCAGAGTGTTGAGGATTGAGGGCAGAGTGTTGAGGATCGAGGGAAGAGTGTTGAGGGCAGAGTGTTGAGGATTGAGGGCAGAGTGTTGAGGGCAAAGTGTTGAGAACAGAGGGCAGAGTGTTGAGGGCAGAGGCAGAGTGTTGAGGGCAGAGTGTTGAGGGCAGAGTGTTGAGGGCAGAGTGTTGAGGGCAGAGGGTAGAGTGTTGAGGGCAGTGCGTTGAGGGCAGAGTGCAGAGGGCAGAGGGCAGAGTGTTGAGGGCAGAGTGTTGAGGGCAGAGTGTTGAGGGCAGAGTGTTGAGGGCAGAGTGGTGAGGGCAGAGGGTAGAGTGTTGAGGGCAGTGCGTTGAGGGCAGAGTGCAGAGGGCAGAGGGCAGAGTGTTGAGGGCAGAGGGCAGAATTCTGAGTGCAGAGGGCAGAGTGTTGAGTGCAGAGGGCAGAGTGAGGGCAGAGGGCAGAGTGTTGAGGGCAGAGGGTAGAGTGTTGAGGGCAGTGCGTTGAGGGCAGAATGCAGAGTGCAGAGGGCAGAGGGCAGAGTGTTGAGGGCAGAGTGTTGAGGGCAGAGTGTTGAAGGCAGAGTGCAGAGGGCAGAGTGTTGTGGGCAGAGTGTTGAGGGAAGAGTGTTGAGGGCAGAGTGTTGAGGGCAGAGGGCAGAGTGTTGAGGGCAGAGGGTAGAGTGTTGAGGGCAGTGCGTTGAGGGCAGAGTGCAGAGGGCAGAGGGCAGAGTGTTGAGGGCAGAGGGCAGAGTGTTGAGGGAAGAGTGTTGAGGGCAGAGTGTTGAGGGCAGAGGGTAGAGTGTTGAGGGCAGTGCGTTGAGGGCAGAGTGCAGAGGGCAGAGTGTTGAGGGCAGAGGGCAGAATTTTGAGTGCAGAGGGCAGAGTGTTGAGTGCAGAGGGCAGAGTGAGGGCAGAGGGCAGAGTGTTGAGGGCAGAGGGTAGAGTGTTGAGGGCAGTGCGTTGAGGGCAGAGTGCAGAGGGCAGAGTGTTGAGGGCAGAGTGTTGAGGGCAGAGGGCAGAGTGTTGAAGGCAGAGTGCAGAGGGCAAAGTGTTGTGGGCAGAGTGTTGAGGGCAGAGTATTGAGGGCAGAGGGCAGAGTGTTGAGGGCAGAGTGTTGAGGGCAGAGTGTTGAGGGCAGAGGGTAGAGTTTTTAGGGTAGGGGCATATTGTTGAGGGTAGATTGTTGAGGGCAGAGGGCAGAGTGTTGAGGGCAGAGGGCAGAGTGTTGAGGGCAGAGGGCAGAGTGTTGAGGGCAGAGTGTTGAGGGCAGAGGGCAAAGTGTTGAGGGCAGAGTGTTGAGGGCAGAGTGTTGAGGATTGAGGGCAGAGGGTAGAGTTTTTGAGGAGAGGGGGCAGAGTGTTAAGGGCAGATTGTTGAGGGCAGAGGGCAGACTGTTGAGGGCAGAGTGTTGAGGGCAGAGGGCAGAGTGTTGAGGGCAGAGGGCAGAGTGTTGAGGGCAGAGGGCAGAGTGTTGAGGGCAGAGTGTTGAGGGCATAATTTTGAGGATTGAGGGCAGAGTGTTGAGGGCAGAGTGTTGAGGATTGACGGCAGAGTGTTGAGGATTGAGGGCAGAGTGTTTAGGGCAGAGTGTTGAGAGCAGAGTTTTGAGGGCAGAGTGTTGAGGGCAGAGTGTTGAGGGCAGAGGGCAGAGTGTTGAGGGTAGAGTGTTGAGGGAAGAGTGTTGAGGGCAGAGGGCAGAGTGTTGAGGGCAGAGTGTAGAGGGCAGAGGGTTGAGGGCAGAGTGTTGAGGGCAGAGGGCAGAGTGTTGAGGGAAGAGTGTTGAGGGCAGAGTGTTGAGGGCAGAGCGCAGAGTGTTGAGGGCAGAGTGATGAGGGCAGAGTGTTGAGGGCAGGGTGTTGAGGGAAGAAGGCAGAGTGTTGAGGGCAGAGTGCAGAGGGCAGAGTGTTGAGTACAGAGGGCAGAGTGTTGAGGGCAGAGTGTTGAGGGCAGAGTATTGAGAGCAGAGAGTTGAGGGCAGACGTTTGAGGGCAGAGGGCAGAGTGTTGAGGGCAGAGGGCAGAGTGTTGAGGGCAGAGGGCAGAGTGCAGAGGGCAGAATTTTGAGTGCAGAGGGCAATGTGTTGAGTGCAGAGGGCAGAGTGAGGGCAGAGGGCAGAGTGTTGAGGGCAGAGGGTAAAGTGTTGAGGGCAGAGTATTGGGGGCAGAGGGCAGAGTGTTGAGGGCAGAGTGTTGAGGGCAGAGGGCAGAGTGTTGAGGGCAGAGTGTTGAGGATTGAGGGCCGAGTGTTGAGGATCGAGGGAAGAGTGTTGAGGGCAGAGTGTTGAGGGCAGAGGGCAGAGTGTTGAGGGCAGAGTTTTGAGGGCAGAGGGTAGAGTTTTTGAGGGCAGGGGGCAGAGTGTTAAGGGCAGATTGTTGAGGGCAGAGGGCAGACAGTTAAGGGCAGAGTGTTAAGGGCACAGGGCAGAGTGTTGAGGGCAGAGGGCAGAGTGTTGAGGGCAGAGGGCAGAGTGTTGAGGGAAGAGGGCAGAGTGTTGAGGGCAGAGGGCAGAGTGTTGAGGGAAGAGGGCAGAGTGTTGAGGGCAGAGTGTTGAGGGCATAATTTTGAGGATTGATGGCAGAGTGTTGAGGGCAGAGTGTTGAGGATTGACGGCAGAGTGTTGAGGATTGAGGGCAGAGTGTTTAGGGCTGAGTGTTGAGAGCAGAGTTTTGAGGGCAGAGTGTTGAGGGCAGAGTGTTGAGGGCAGAGGGCAGAGTGTTTAGGGCAGAGTGACGAGGGCAGAGTGTTGAGGGCAGGGTGTTGAGGGCAGAAGGCAGTGTGTTGAGGGCAGAGGAAAGAGTATTGAGGGCAGAGTGCAATGGGCAGAGTGTTGAGTACAGAGGGCAGAGTGTTGAGTACAGAGGGCAGAGTGTTGAGGGCAGAGTGTTGAGAGCAGAGAGTTGAGGGCAGAGGTTTGAGGGCAGAGGGCAAAGTGTTGAGGGCAGAGTGTTGAGGGCAGAGGGCAGAGTGTTGAGGGCAGTGCGTTGAGGGCAGAGTGCAGAGGGCAGAGGGCAGAGTGTTGAGGGCAGAGGGCAGAGTGTAGAGGGCAGAGTGTTGAAGGCAGAGTGCAGAGGGCAGAGTGTTGTGGGCAGAGTGTTGAGGGCAGAGTATTGAGGGCAGAGGGCAGAGTGTTGAGGGCAGAGTGTTGAGGGCAGAGGGTAGAGTTTTTAGGGTAGGGGCAGATTGTTGAGGGTAGATTGTTGAGGGCAGAGGGCAGAGTGTTGAGGGCAGAGGGCAGAGTGTTGAGGGCAGAGGGCAGAGTGTTGAGGGCAGAGTGTTGAGGGCAGAGGGCAAAGTGTTGAGGGCAGAGTGTTGAGGGCAGAGTGTTGAGGATTGAGGGCAGAGTGTTGAGGATCGAGGGAAGAGTGTTGAGGGCAGAGTGTTGAGGATTGAGGGCAGAGTGTTGAGGGCAAAGTGTTGAGAACAGAGGGCAGAGTGTTGAGGGCAGAGGCAGAGTGTTGAGTGCAGAGGGCAGAGTGTTGAGGGCAGAGTGTTGAGGGCAGAGTGTTGAGGGCAGAGGGTAGAGTGTTGAGGGCAGTGCGTTGAGGGCAGAGTGCAGAGGGCAGAGGGCAGAGTGTTGAGGGCAGAGGGCAGAGTGTTGAGGGCAGAGTGTTGAGGGCAGAGTGTTGAGGGCAGAGGGTAGAGTGTTGAGGGCAGTGCCTTGAGGGCAGAGTGCAGAGGGCAGAGGGCAGAGTGTTGAGGGCAGAGGGCAGAATTCTGAGTGCAGAGGGCAGAGTGTTGAGTGCAGAGGGCAGAGTGAGGGCAGAGAGCAGAGTGTTGAGGGCAGAGGGTAGAGTGTTGAGGGCAGTGCGTTGAGGGCAGAATGCAGAGTGCAGAGGGCAGAGGGCAGAGTGTTGAGGGCAGAGTGTTGAGGGCAGAGTGTTGAAGGCAGAGTGCAGAGGGCAGAGTGTTGTGGGCAGAGTGTTGAGGGCAGAGTATTGAGGGCAGAGGGCAGAGTGTTGAGGGCAGAGTGTTGAGGGCAGAGTGTTGAGGGCAGAGGGTAGAGGGCAGAGGGCAGAGTGTTGAGGGCAGTGCATTGAGGGCAGAGTGCAGAGGGCAGAGGGCAGAGTGTTGAGGGCAGAGTGTATAGGGCAGAGTGTTGAAGGCAGAGTGCAGAGGGCAGAGTGTTGTGGGCAGAGTGTTGAGGGCAGAGTATTGAGGGCAGAGGGCAGAGTGTTGAGGGCAGAGTGTTGAGGGCAGAGGGTAGAGTTTTTAGGGTAGGGGCAGATTGTTGAGGGTAGATTGTTGAGGGCAGAGGGCAGAGTGTTGAGGGCAGAGGGCAGAGTGTTGAGGGCAGAGGGCAGAGTGTTGAGGGCAGAGTGTTGAGGGCAGAGGGCAAAGTGTTGAGGGCAGAGTGTTGAGGGCAGAGTGTTGAGGATTGAGGGCAGAGTGTTGAGGATCGAGGGAAGAGTGTTGAGGGCAGAGTGTTGAGGATTGAGGGCAGAGTGTTGAGGGCAAAGTGTTGAGAACAGAGGGCAGAGTGTTGAGGGCAGAGGCAGAGTGTTGAGGGCAGAGTGTTGAGGGCAGAGTGTTGAGGGCAGAGTGTTGAGGGCAGAGGGTAGAGTGTTGAGGGCAGTGCGTTGAGGGCAGAGTGCAGAGGGCAGAGGGCAGAGTGTTGAGGGCAGAGTGTTGAGGGCAGAGTGTTGAGGGCAGAGTGTTGAGGGCAGAGTGGTGAGGGCAGAGGGTAGAGTGTTGAGGGCAGTGCGTTGAGGGCAGAGTGCAGAGGGCAGAGGGCAGAGTGTTGAGGGCAGAGGGCAGAATTCTGAGTGCAGAGGGCAGAGTGTTGAGTGCAGAGGGCAGAGTGAGGGCAGAGGGCAGAGTGTTGAGGGCAGAGGGTAGAGTGTTGAGGGCAGTGCGTTGAGGGCAGAGTGCAGAGGGCAGAGGGCAGAGTGTTGAGGGCAGAGGGCAGAGTGTAGAGGGCAGAGTGTTGAAGGCAGAGTGCAGAGGGCAGAGTGTTGTGGGCAGAGTGTTGAGGGCAGAGTATTGAGGGCAGAGGGCAGAGTGTTGAGGGCAGAGTGTTGAGGGCAGAGGGTAGAGTTTTTAGGGTAGGGGCAGATTGTTGAGGGTAGATTGTTGAGGGCAGAGGGCAGAGTGTTGAGGGCAGAGGGCAGAGTGTTGAGGGCAGAGGGCAGAGTGTTGAGGGCAGAGTGTTGAGGGCAGAGGGCAAAGTGTTGAGGGCAGAGTGTTGAGGGCAGAGTGTTGAGGATTGAGGGCAGAGTGTTGAGGATCGAGGGAAGAGTGTTGAGGGCAGAGTGTTGAGGATTGAGGGCAGAGTGTTGAGGGCAAAGTGTTGAGAACAGAGGGCAGAGTGTTGAGGGCAGAGGCAGAGTGTTGAGTGCAGAGGGCAGAGTGTTGAGGGCAGAGTGTTGAGGGCAGAGTGTTGAGGGCAGAGGGTAGAGTGTTGAGGGCAGTGCGTTGAGGGCAGAGTGCAGAGGGCAGAGGGCAGAGTGTTGAGGGCAGAGGGCAGAGTGTTGAGGGCAGAGTGTTGAGGGCAGAGTGTTGAGGGCAGAGGGTAGAGTGTTGAGGGCAGTGCCTTGAGGGCAGAGTGCAGAGGGCAGAGGGCAGAGTGTTGAGGGCAGAGGGCAGAATTCTGAGTGCAGAGGGCAGAGTGTTGAGTGCAGAGGGCAGAGTGAGGGCAGAGAGCAGAGTGTTGAGGGCAGAGGGTAGAGTGTTGAGGGCAGTGCGTTGAGGGCAGAATGCAGAGTGCAGAGGGCAGAGGGCAGAGTGTTGAGGGCAGAGTGTTGAGGGCAGAGTGTTGAAGGCAGAGTGCAGAGGGCAGAGTGTTGTGGGCAGAGTGTTGAGGGCAGAGTATTGAGGGCAGAGGGCAGAGTGTTGAGGGCAGAGTGTTGAGGGCAGAGTGTTGAGGGCAGAGGGTAGAGGGCAGAGGGCAGAGTGTTGAGGGCAGTGCATTGAGGGCAGAGTGCAGAGGGCAGAGGGCAGAGTGTTGAGGGCAGAGTGTATAGGGCAGAGTGTTGAAGGCAGAGTGCAGAGGGCAGAGTGTTGTGGGCAGAGTGTTGAGGGCAGAGTATTGAGGGCAGAGGGCAGAGTGTTGAGGGCAGAGTGTTGAGGGCAGAGGGTAGAGTTTTTAGGGTAGGGGCAGATTGTTGAGGGTAGATTGTTGAGGGCAGAGGGCAGAGTGTTGAGGGCAGAGGGCAGAGTGTTGAGGGCAGAGGGCAGAGTGTTGAGGGCAGAGTGTTGAGGGCAGAGGGCAAAGTGTTGAGGGCAGAGTGTTGAGGGCAGAGTGTTGAGGATTGAGGGCAGAGTGTTGAGGATCGAGGGAAGAGTGTTGAGGGCAGAGTGTTGAGGATTGAGGGCAGAGTGTTGAGGGCAAAGTGTTGAGAACAGAGGGCAGAGTGTTGAGGGCAGAGGCAGAGTGTTGAGGGCAGAGTGTTGAGGGCAGAGTGTTGAGGGCAGAGTGTTGAGGGCAGAGGGTAGAGTGTTGAGGGCAGTGCGTTGAGGGCAGAGTGCAGAGGGCAGAGGGCAGAGTGTTGAGGGCAGAGTGTTGAGGGCAGAGTGTTGAGGGCAGAGTGTTGAGGGCAGAGTGGTGAGGGCAGAGGGTAGAGTGTTGAGGGCAGTGCGTTGAGGGCAGAGTGCAGAGGGCAGAGGGCAGAGTGTTGAGGGCAGAGGGCAGAATTCTGAGTGCAGAGGGCAGAGTGTTGAGTGCAGAGGGCAGAGTGAGGGCAGAGGGCAGAGTGTTGAGGGCAGAGGGTAGAGTGTTGAGGGCAGTGCGTTGAGGGCAGAATGCAGAGTGCAGAGGGCAGAGGGCAGAGTGTTGAGGGCAGAGTGTTGAGGGCAGAGTGTTGAAGGCAGAGTGCAGAGGGCAGAGTGTTGTGGGCAGAGTGTTGAGGGAAGAGTGTTGAGGGCAGAGTGTTGAGGGCAGAGGGCAGAGTGTTGAGGGCAGAGGGTAGAGTGTTGAGGGCAGTGCGTTGAGGGCAGAGTGCAGAGGGCAGAGGGCAGAGTGTTGAGGGCAGAGGGCAGAGGGAAGAGTGTTGAGGGCAGAGTGTTGAGGGCAGAGGGTAGAGTGTTGAGGGCAGTGCGTTGAGGGCAGAGTGCAGAGGGCAGAGTGTTGAGGGCAGAGGGCAGAATTTTGAGTGCAGAGGGCAGAGTGTTGAGTGCAGAGGGCAGAGTGAGGGCAGAGGGCAGAGTGTTGAGGGCAGAGGGTAGAGTGTTGAGGGCAGTGCGTTGAGGGCAGAGTGCAGAGGGCAGAGTGTTGAGGGCAGAGTGTTGAGGGCAGAGGGCAGAGTGTTGAAGGCAGAGTGCAGAGGGCAAAGTGTTGTGGGCAGAGTGTTGAGGGCAGAGTATTGAGGGCAGAGGGCAGAGTGTTGAGGGCAGAGTGTTGAGGGCAGAGTGTTGAGGGCAGAGGGTAGAGTTTTTAGGGTAGGGGCATATTGTTGAGGGTAGATTGTTGAGGGCAGAGGGCAGAGTGTTGAGGGCAGAGGGCAGAGTGTTGAGGGCAGAGGGCAGAGTGTTGAGGGCAGAGTGTTGAGGGCAGAGGGCAAAGTGTTGAGGGCAGAGTGTTGAGGGCAGAGTGTTGAGGATTGAGGGCAGAGGGTAGAGTTTTTGAGGAGAGGGGGCAGAGTGTTAAGGGCAGATTGTTGAGGGCAGAGGGCAGACTGTTGAGGGCAGAGTGTTGAGGGCAGAGGGCAGAGTGTTGAGGGCAGAGGGCAGAGTGTTGAGGGCAGAGGGCAGAGTGTTGAGGGCATAATTTTGAGGATTGAGGGCAGAGTGTTGAGGGCAGAGTGTTGAGGATTGACGGCAGAGTGTTGAGGATTGAGGGCAGAGTGTTTAGGGCAGAGTGTTGAGAGCAGAGTTTTGAGGGCAGAGTGTTGAGGGCAGAGTGTTGAGGGCAGAGGGCAGAGTGTTGAGGGTAGAGTGTTGAGGGAAGAGTGTTGAGGGCAGAGGGCAGAGTGTTGAGGGCAGAGTGTAGAGGGCAGAGGGTTGAGGGCAGAGTGTTGAGGGCAGAGGGCAGAGTGTTGAGGGAAGAGTGTTGAGGGCAGAGTGTTGAGGGCAGAGCGCAGAGTGTTGAGGGCAGAGTGATGAGGGCAGAGTGTTGAGGGCAGGGTGTTGAGGGAAGAAGGCAGAGTGTTGAGGGCAGAGTGCAGAGGGCAGAGTGTTGAGTACAGAGGGCAGAGTGTTGAGGGCAGAGTGTTGAGGGCAGAGTATTGAGAGCAGAGAGTTGAGGTGTTAGACGGACCGGGAGGGTCGGCCGAGGTACGGGGAGAGGTCTCCAGGGAGAGCCGTCTCCAACGACTGTACAGATGAATAACTTCCCCCCCACAGACGGACACGACACAAGACTGAAGGTTAACGAGACTTTATATGCAATTCTTAGGTTACGATGATATGGTACAAGGAGGTCTGGACGCAGGGGTCCCCTCTAGCTTAGTCTTTGGTTGAGGAAAAGGGTAGCGGGACAGTCTTTAGTTACCGGTGAGTCCAAAAATAGCTCTCAATCCTTGAGCTCGGCGTTCTTGATGATCGGGCCGTGGAGGAGCCAAGCAGGTCCCGAGATGGTCGGATGAAAGATGACGGTCCGCGGCGGAGCCTGCAGGTCCCGATGAAGATGACGGTTACAACGGTCCGCGGCCACGCCAGCAGATCCGGACGACGATGAAGGGTGAAGGTTACGACGGCTGTGGCAGCGCCAACAGGCAGGATGATGGTGCACAGGACAGAGCTACGGCAGCGCCAGTAGTCTGTTCAGGATGAGTTCCTCTTTACGTCTCTCGACTCCAAGATACAACTGCCTTCCTGCTCTGGAGCTGCCCCAGTTATAGGGCTGGCGTGCTTGGATGTCCGGACCCTCGCACTTGGAGGTCGGGGGTCCGGGATGCGGGATTCCAGACACCCAGCAGGGGGGTGGAGCCAGCGCTCGGGGAGGCGATGGGCGAGCGGCACTTGGCGGGGGGAGCCATCGACACCTCTTTCTCCCATTGACTTGCCAAGTAGCCCGCTCACCTCCTGGGTGGAGGGTGGTGCCGAGATGTCTGAGGCCGGGCCAGGCCCAGGGTCGGGGTTGATCGGAGGCCAGGCGACCTCGTGGTGAAGTGTCCAAGATGGCGGTTCAGGTTGGCCGCGTGGGCCGGCAGGGGATCGGGCCCACGAGGTTAGCTTGCCTCGCAGGCAGGGGCCCTGAGAGGGCAGCAGGTGTACAATGATGATGCGTGGTACTGTCGTGGCGGCTCTCGGGCCTGGTTGGGCTGGGGGAGAGCGGCCCTTCATGTGGCCTGTCCAACATGCGTCCCCCCCAGCTGAAGGCGGGGAGAGTTACCCATCTTCCTGGGGACTCTAGTCGTCGAGGCAGAAAAACCGGGACAGGCCGTCTGCGTTGGCGTGGTCTGGTCCTGGCCGGTGTTCGACTGTGAAGTCCATACCTTGCAGGGAGATGGACCAGCGCAGCAATTTTGGGTTTTCCCCCCGCATATGCATCAGCCACTGCAGGGGTCGGTGGTCGGTCTGCACCCGGAAGTGGGTGCCAAAAAGGTAGGGCCGGAGCTTTTTGAGGGCCCATACCACTGCGAATGCTTCTCTCTCTATGGTGCTCCAGCGTTGCTCCCGGGGTAGGAGCCTCCGGCTGATGAAGGCCACGGGTTGATCAAGGCCTTCGGTGTTTACTTGGGACAGGACCGCCCCAATGCCCTGGTCGGAGGCGTCCGTCTGGACGAGGAACTCCCGGCTGTAGTCGGGGGCCTGGAGCACAGGAGCGGAACACATGGCGGCCTTCAATTGTTCGAATGCCGTTTGACACTCTGGGGTCCAGTTCACTTTCTTTGGTTGAGTCTTTGACGTGAGTTCCGTGAGAGGCCCCACTATGGTTCCATAGTCTTTTACAAACCTTCGGTAATAGCCTGTGAGGCCCAGGAATGCTCGTACCTCGGTTTGGGTGATAGGGGGCTGCCAGTCCTGGATGGCAGCAATTTTTAGCTGTAGAGGGGCCACTAGGCCGCTTCCCACCTGGTGCCCGAGGTAGGTCACAGACCCTTGTCCAATTTGACATTTGCTGGCCTTGATCGTGAGGCCAGCTCGTTGAAGGGCTTGCAGCACTGCTCGGAGGTGGTGGAGGTGTTCGGTCCAGTGGTGGCTGTACACAGCGATGTCGTCTAGGTAGGCGGCGCTGAACCCTTCGAGCCCCGCCAGGACTTTATTGACGAGCCGTTGGAAAGTCGCTGGTGCATTTTTCATGCCGAAAGGCATGACCGTAAAATGATAGTGGCCATCGGGGGTGGAGAAGGCAGAACGTTCCTGTGCTCGGGGTGTGAGGCCGATCTGCCAATAACCTGCTGTCAGGTCGAAGATGCTGAGGTAGCGGGCAGCTCCCATTCGGTCGACCAGTTCATCTGCCCGGGGGATGGGATGTGCGTCCGTCCGGGTGACCTCATTCAGGCCCCGGTAGTCGACACAGAACCGGAGTTCTGGGGTGGTTCCGGGGGCGGCTGCTTTGGGGACCAGCACGACCGGGCTGGCCCATGGACTGTCTGAGGGCTCGATGACCCCGAGCGTGAGCATCTTGGCCACTTCCGCCTGGATGCAGGCCCGTACCCGATCAGGTACGCGGTAGGCCCGGTGGCGGATAGGAGGGCTATCTCCGGTGTCCACATCGTGCACACACCAGGACGTGACACCTGGGGTGAGGGAGAACAGGCTGGCGAACTGTGACAGGAGGGCTTGGCACTCTTGGCGTTGTCCTCTGGTGAGGGTCTCCGAGAGGCGGACCCCATCTACGGAGCCGTCTTGCTCCTGGGTCCGCAGGAGGTCAGGGAGAGGCTCGGAGTCGTCTTCAGCCCCGTTGTCTGTGGCCATCAGTAGGCTGAGTTCGGTTCGTGCAAAGTGAGGTTTCAGCCTGTTGGTGTGGAGGACCCGGAGTGGGTTCCGGGAGGACCCCATATCGATCAGATAGGTGGCAGGGCCCTTGCGCTCGATCACCTTGAAGGGCCCCGTCCATTTGTCTTGGAGAGCGCAAGGTTCTGTGGGGGACATTACCCATACTTGTTGCCCCGGCTCGAATTCAATGGATGAGGCGTTCTGGTCATACCATTTTTTCATATCCTCTTGACTGGCCTCTAGGTTGACTTTTGCTAGGTCTCTGAACCGCTGTGACTGGTTGCGGAGGGCGAGGAGGTACCGGAAGACGTCTGGAGGGTTCTTGGCCGGAGGCATCTCCCAGCCTTCTTTGATCAGGCTGAGCGGCCCCCGCACTGGGTGCCCGTATAGCAGTTCAAATGGGCTGAAGCCTAGTGATTTTTGTGGGACCTCCCGGTAGGCGAAGAGGAGGCACGGCAGCAGTACATCCCACTGGCGACGGAGGGGCTCTTCCAATCCCCCGATCATCCCTTTTAGTGTGCGGTTGAACCGCTCAACCAGTCCGTTCCCTTGGGGGTGATAGGGGGTCGTGAATCGGTAGGTGACCCCACACTGTTGCCAGAGTGATTTCATGTATTTAGAAATAAAGTTCGTGCCTCTGTCGCTGACGACTTCTCGGGGGAACCCCACACGGGAGAAGATCCCCATCAGGGCCCGGCCGACCACTGGGGCTGTCACGGTTCGGAGAGGTATAGCCTCAGGGTAGCGGGTGGCGTGGTCCACCAGCACCAGAATAAAGCGATGGCCTTGTTTTGTACGCGGGTCTAGGGGTCCCACAATGTCTATTCCGACCCTCTCAAATGGGGTCGTGACTACTGGAAAGGGTTGCAAGGGGGCCTTTAGTTTGCGGCCGCTCTTCCCACTGGCTTGGCACGTGGGGCAAGATCGGCAATGCTGGTGCACATCGTTTCTCATTTTGGGCCAGAAGAAGTGGGTCACTAGGCGGCTGTAAGTTTTATCTTGTCCGAGGTGCCCTGCCAGGGGGACATCGTGGGCCAAGTTTAACAGGAAGTCTCTGAAACGGAGGGGTACCGCTAGTACTCTGTTGGCCCCCAGCTCGGCGATTCTTTGCTCGCTGTACAGTAGATCATTGTCCCAGTAGACCCAATGAGTTCCGGAAGTATCCCCTGCGCCTTGGGCGAGCGCTTGTTGGCGGAGTCCCTCTAGGGAGGGACAGGTCTTCTGCTCCCGGCGAAATTGTTCTTGGGTGGGTCCCCCCTCTTGGGCCCACTGGTCAAGGTTAGCGATGTCGGAAGGTTGAGCAGGTTCGAGGGGGGTGTCAGGGTCGGCGGTCTCGGCTGGGGCGACCGGAGGCGGCGGCGCCGGCCATTCTGGTTCTTCTGGGTGAGGGTTGGCCCGGGCGGCCATGGACCGGGTGGTGACGCACGCCCAGTCCGGGACGCCTAACATCCCCAAGTGTTCTTTTCGCTCCACGGCTGCCCACGGGGAGCTCTCCAGGTCATTTCCGAGTAGGCAGTCCACGGGGGAGTCGTCTCGGACCGTCACCTTCAGCATGCCGGAGACCCCCCCCCACTCAAAGGGGACGCAGGCCATCCGACACAGACTTTCCGAGTTGTCGGCTGATCGCACAGGGCAGAGGGTGTTCGGTAGATATTGTTCTGGGGTCACCAGGTGACAGCGGACGGCTGTCACACTGGCCCCGGTGTCTCGAAGGGCTTCGGCCCGTTGTCCATTGATGCTTACCCATTGGCTGTACTTCTGGGTGTTAGCGGGTAGGGGGACCCGCGGGACCATGTCTCTTCCCCCTAAGCACGCGAGAGTCATGGCGGCTGGCTCCCACTCTTGATACTCTTGCTGGTCTGTTTCTTGTTCCTCGGGGATCTGTTCTTCCCCTAGTGCCGCGGCGGCCATTTGGCGGGGTTTTGGACTCTGATACTGCGGGCAGCTTGGGTCATTGGCATAGTGGCCGACTCGCTGGCATCGGTGACATGTGACATTGGCTCTGTACCCCGGTCGCGCCGGGGTGCTGCCCCGGTTGGCCGGGGGGTGGTGCTGGCAGCGGGGGCGGCCGGAGTGTTGTCTCTCCCTCGTCCTTGGCCCCCTCCCCCTCCTCTCGGTCGGTGGTGTCCATTGTTGTTCCTGTTTTGCTCGTAGGACCCATTCCGGCCCACTCTGGTTATCTCCCACCGGTCAGCTTCGGCTGCGAGCTGCCGGGGATCGGTCAACTTGCTGTCGAGGAGGTGTTGGCGTAGTTCGATGAAGCAATTGTTGGACAGATGCTCCCATACCATCAGATTGAACAGCTGCTCGTATGTCGTGACGTTGTTTCCTTTGATCCAGCCTTCGAAAGCTCTGCTAAAGTACGTTACATAGTCCACCCAAGTTGTACCCGGGATGCGTGTGCAGTCTCGGAACCTCTGGCGGTACATCTCGGGCGTGAGACCATAGCGGGTGAGGAGGGCCGCTTTCATATGGTCGTAGGAGGTCATCTGGTGGTCTGGGAGCTGTAACAGGGTATCGCGGCCCTCATTGAGGAATCTGCCCCATAGGCCGGCACCCCAGTCGGTTCTATCGATCCGGTGCGCAGTCATAGCGATTTCATAGGCCTTAAACCATTGTTGGATGTCGTCCTCTCGGAAATATTCTCGGACCACATCCTTGGGGATGTGTACTTTTTTCTCCGCGGTCCCCGGGGTGTGTGGTCTCTCGGGCACCCCTAACTCTTTATTCTGTTTGCGCAGGTTGATCTCGGCTATGTTCCGTTCGTGCTCGTACGCCAGTTTCTTTTCCTCGAGCTCCCTTTGTCTCTGTTTCTCTTCTCTTTCTTCTCGGAGACGTAGGTGCTCTAAGTTGATTTTTTGTTCGGCCAACTTGAGTTCTATTTCCATCTTGAGTCGGGCCATTTCTAGCTCGTGTAGTCGGATTTTTTCTCTTTCTTGGATCTCGTCTTGCGGGAGACCGGTTCTTTGCCCTTCAGGGGCTGTGGTGGTTTGCTCAGGGGCTTCGGTATCCCCGGTCTCTGCCCAAGATTGTAGGGCATGTTTAAAATCGTCCTTGGTGCTTAGTCCGGTGGTAGCGATACCTAGTTCGATGCAGAACTGCTTTAGTTCACGGTGGCTGTACTCCTCTAGTTTTTCCATTTGGAACTTCTCGGTTGATCCGCTTTCTTTAGTTGTCATTATGGTTCGTTGTGGGGTGAGCTATTTTCTGTACGTTATGCGGTGATTCGAATCGCGCCGCTGGCCACCAATGTTAGACGGACCGGGAGGGTCGGCCGAGGTACGGGGAGAGGTCTCCAGGGAGAGCCGTCTCCAACGACTGTACAGATGAATAACTTCCCCCCCACAGACGGACACGACACAAGACTGAAGGTTAACGAGACTTTATATGCAATTCTTAGGTTACGATGATATGGTACAAGGAGGTCTGGACGCAGGGGTCCCCTCTAGCTTAGTCTTTGGTTGAGGAAAAGGGTAGCGGGACAGTCTTTAGTTACCGGTGAGTCCAAAAATAGCTCTCAATCCTTGAGCTCGGCGTTCTTGATGATCGGGCCGTGGAGGAGCCAAGCAGGTCCCGAGATGGTCGGATGAAAGATGACGGTCCGCGGCGGAGCCTGCAGGTCCCGATGAAGATGACGGTTACAACGGTCCGCGGCCACGCCAGCAGATCCGGACGACGATGAAGGGTGAAGGTTACGACGGCTGTGGCAGCGCCAACAGGCAGGATGATGGTGCACAGGACAGAGCTACGGCAGCGCCAGTAGTCTGTTCAGGATGAGTTCCTCTTTACGTCTCTCGACTCCAAGATACAACTGCCTTCCTGCTCTGGAGCTGCCCCAGTTATAGGGCTGGCGTGCTTGGATGTCCGGACCCTCGCACTTGGAGGTCGGGGGTCCGGGATGCGGGATTCCAGACACCCAGCAGGGGGGTGGAGCCAGCGCTCGGGGAGGCGATGGGCGAGCGGCACTTGGCGGGGGGAGCCATCGACACCTCTTTCTCCCATTGACTTGCCAAGTAGCCCGCTCACCTCCTGGGTGGAGGGTGGTGCCGAGATGTCTGAGGCCGGGCCAGGCCCAGGGTCGGGGTTGATCGGAGGCCAGGCGACCTCGTGGTGAAGTGTCCAAGATGGCGGTTCAGGTTGGCCGCGTGGGCCGGCAGGGGATCGGGCCCACGAGGTTAGCTTGCCTCGCAGGCAGGGGCCCTGAGAGGGCAGCAGGTGTACAATGATGATGCGTGGTACTGTCGTGGCGGCTCTCGGGCCTGGTTGGGCTGGGGGAGAGCGGCCCTTCATGTGGCCTGTCCAACATGAGGGCAGACGTTTGAGGGCAGAGGGCAGAGTGTTGAGGGCAGAGGGCAGAGTGTTGAGGGCAGAGGGCAGAGTGCAGAGGGCAGAATTTTGAGTGCAGAGGGCAATGTGTTGAGTGCAGAGGGCAGAGTGAGGGCAGAGGGCAGAGTGTTGAGGGCAGAGGGTAAAGTGTTGAGGGCAGAGTATTGGGGGCAGAGGGCAGAGGGCAGAGTGTTGAGGGCAGAGTGTTGAGGGCAGAGGGCAGAGTGTTGAGGGCAGAGTGTTGAGGATTGAGGGCTGAGTGTTGAGGATCGAGGGAAGAGTGTTGAGGGCAGAGTGTTGAGGGCAGAGTTTTGAGGGCAGAGGGTAGAGTTTTTGAGGGCAGGGGGCAGAGTGTTAAGGGCAGATTGTTGAGGGCAGAGGGCAGACAGTTAAGGGCAGAGTGTTAAGGGCACAGGGCAGAGTGTTGAGGGCAGAGGGCAGAGTGTTGAGGGCAGAGGGCAGAGTGTTGAGGGAAGAGGGCAGAGTGTTGAGGGCAGAGGGCAGAGTGTTGAGGGAAGAGGGCAGAGTGTTGAGGGCAGAGTGTTGAGGGCATAATTTTGAGGATTGATGGCAGAGTGTTGAGGGCAGAGTGTTGAGGATTGACGGCAGAGTGTTGAGGATTGAGGGCAGAGTGTTTAGGGCTGAGTGTTGAGAGCAGAGTTTTGAGGGCAGAGTGTTGAGGGCAGAGTGTTGAGGGCAGAGGGCAGAGTGTTTAGGGCAGAGTGACGAGGGCAGAGTGTTGAGGGCAGGGTGTTGAGGGCAGAAGGCAGTGTGTTGAGGGCAGAGGAAAGAGTATTGAGGGCAGAGTGCAATGGGCAGAGTGTTGAGTACAGAGGGCAGAGTGTTGAGTACAGAGGGCAGAGTGTTGAGGGCAGAGTGTTGAGAGCAGAGAGTTGAGGGCAGAGGTTTGAGGGCAGAGGGCAAAGTGTTGAGGGCAGAGTGTTGAGGGCAGAGGGCAGAGTGTTGAGGGCAGTGCGTTGAGGGCAGAGTGCAGAGGGCAGAGGGCAGAGTGTTGAGGGCAGAGGGCAGAGTGTAGAAGGCAGAGTGTTGAAGGCAGAGTGCAGAGGGCAGAGTGTTGTGGGCAGAGTGTTGAGGGCAGAGTATTGAGGGCAGAGGGCAGAGTGTTGAGGGCAGAGTGTTGAGGGCAGAGGGTAGAGTTTTTAGGGTAGGGGCAGATTGTTGAGGGTAGATTGTTGAGGGCAGAGGGCAGAGTGTTGAGGGCAGAGGGCAGAGTGTTGAGGGCAGAGGGCAGAGTGTTGAGGGCAGAGTGTTGAGGGCAGAGGGCAAAGTGTTGAGGGCAGAGTGTTGAGGGCAGAGTGTTGAGGATTGAGGGCAGAGTGTTGAGGATCGAGGGAAGAGTGTTGAGGGCAGAGTGTTGAGGATTGAGGGCAGAGTGTTGAGGGCAAAGTGTTGAGAACAGAGGGCAGAGTGTTGAGGGCAGAGGCAGAGTGTTGAGTGCAGAGGGCAGAGTGTTGAGGGCAGAGTGTTGAGGGCAGAGTGTTGAGGGCAGAGGGTAGAGTGTTGAGGGCAGTGCGTTGAGGGCAGAGTGCAGAGGGCAGAGGGCAGAGTGTTGAGGGCAGAGGGCAGAGTGTTGAGGGCAGAGTGTTGAGGGCAGAGTGTTGAGGGCAGAGGGTAGAGTGTTGAGGGCAGTGCCTTGAGGGCAGAGTGCAGAGGGCAGAGGGCAGAGTGTTGAGGGCAGAGGGCAGAATTCTGAGTGCAGAGGGCAGAGTGTTGAGTGCAGAGGGCAGAGTGAGGGCAGAGAGCAGAGTGTTGAGGGCAGAGGGTAGAGTGTTGAGGGCAGTGCGTTGAGGGCAGAATGCAGAGTGCAGAGGGCAGAGGGCAGAGTGTTGAGGGCAGAGTGTTGAGGGCAGAGTGTTGAAGGCAGAGTGCAGAGGGCAGAGTGTTGTGGGCAGAGTGTTGAGGGCAGAGTATTGAGGGCAGAGGGCAGAGTGTTGAGGGCAGAGGGCAGAGTGTTGAGGGTAGAGTGTTGAGGGAAGAGTGTTGAGGGCAGAGGGCAGAGTGTTGAGGGCAGAGTGTAGAGGGCAGAGGGTTGAGGGCAGAGTGTTGAGGGCAGAGGGCAGAGTGTTGAGGGAAGAGTGTTGAGGGCAGAGTGTTGAGGGCAGAGCGCAGAGTGTTGAGGGCAGAGTGATGAGGGCAGAGTGTTGAGGGCAGGGTGTTGAGGGAAGAAGGCAGAGTGTTGAGGGCAGAGTGCAGAGGGCAGAGTGTTGAGTACAGAGGGCAGAGTGTTGAGGGCAGAGTGTTGAGGGCAGAGTATTGAGAGCAGAGAGTTGAGGGCAGAGTGAGGGCAGAGGGCAGAGTGTTGAGGGCAGAGGGTAAAGTGTTGAGGGCAGAGTATTGGGGGCAGAGGGCAGAGTGTTGAGGGCAGAGTGTTGAGGGCAGAGGGCAGAGTGTTGAGGGCAGAGTGTTGAGGATTGAGGGCCGAGTGTTGAGGATCGAGGGAAGAGTGTTGAGGGCAGAGTGTTGAGGGCAGAGGGCAGAGTGTTGAGGGCAGAGTGTTGAGGGCAGAGGGTAGAGTTTTTGAGGGCAGGGGGCAGAGTGTTAAGGGCAGATTGTTGAGGGCAGAGGGCAGACAGTTAAGGGCAGAGTGTTAAGGGCAGAGGGCAGAGTGTTGAGGGCAGAGGGCAGAGTGTTGAGGGCAGAGGGCAAAGTGTTGAGGGAAGAGGGCAGAGTGTTGAGGGCAGAGGGCAGAGTGTTGAGGGAAGAGGGCAGAGTGTTGAGGGCAGAGTGTTGAGGGCATAATTTTGAGGTTTGATGGCAGAGTGTTGAGGGCAGAGTGTTGAGGATTGACGGCAGAGTGTTGAGGATTGAGGGCAGAGTGTTTAGGGCTGAGTGTTGAGAGCAGAGTTTTGAGGGCAGAGTGTTGAGGGCAGAGTGTTGAGGGCAGAGGGCAGAGTGTTGAGGGCAGAGTGACAAGGGCAGAGTGTTGAGGGCAGGGTGTTGAGGGCAGAAGGCAGTGTGTTGAGGGCAGAGGAAAGAGTATTGAGGGCAGAGTGCAATGGGCAGAGTGTTGAGTACAGAGGGCAGAGTGTTGAGTACAGAGGGCAGAGTGTTGAGGGCAGAGTGTTGAGAGCAGAGAGTTGAGGGCAGAGGTTTGAGGGCAGAGGGCAAAGTGTTGAGGGCAGAGTGTTGAGTGCAGAGGGCAGAGTGTTGAGGGCAGTGCGTTGAGGGCAGAGTGCAGAGGGCAGAGGGCAGAGTGTTGAGGGCAGAGGGTAGAGTGTAGAGGGCAGAGTGTGGAAGGCAGAGTGCAGAGGGCAGAGTGTTGTGGGCAGAGTGTTGAGGGCAGAGTATTGAGGGCAGAGGGCAGAGTGTTGAGGGCAGAGTGTTGAGGGCAGAGGGTAGAGTTTTTAGGGTAGGGGCAGATTGTTGAGGGTAGATTGTTGAGGGCAGAGGGCAGAGTGTTGAGGGCAGAGGGCAGAGTGTTGAGGGTAGAGGGCAGAGTGTTGAGGGCAGAGTATTGGGGGCAGAGGGCAGAGTGTTGAGGGCAGAGTGTTGAGGGCAGAGGGCAGAGTGTTGAGGGCAGAGTGTTGAGGATTGAGGGCCGAGTGTTGAAGATCGAGGGAAGAGTGTTGAGGGCAGAGGGTAGAGTTTTTGAGGGCAGGGGGCAGAGTGTTAAGGGCAGATTGTTGAGGGCAGAGGGCAGACAGTTAAGGGCAGAGTGTTAAGGGCACAGGGCAGAGTGTTGAGGGCAGAGGGCAGAGTGTTGAGGGCAGAGGGCAGAGTGTTGAGGGAAGAGGGCAGAGTGTTGAGGGCAGAGTGTTGAGGGCATAATTTTGAGGATTGATGGCAGAGTGTTGAGGGCAGAGTGTTGAGGATTGACGGCAGAGTGTTGAGGATTGAGGGCAGAGTGTTTAGGGCTGAGTGTTGAGAGCAGAGTTTTGAGGGCAGAGTGTTGAGGGCAGAGTGTTGAGGGCAGAGGGCAGAGTGTTGAGGGCAGAGTGTTGAGGGAAGAGTGTTGAGGGCAGAGTGTTGAGGGCAGAAAGTATAGGGCAGAGGGTTGAGGGCAGAGGGTTGATGGCAGAGGGCAGAGTGTTGAGGGAAGAGTGTTGAGGGCAGAGTGTTGAGGGCAGAGTGTTGAGGGCAGAGGGCAGAGGGCAGAGTGTTGAGGGCAGAGTGACGAGGGCAGAGTGTTGAGGGCAGGGTGTTGAGGGCAGAAGGCAGTGTGTTGAGGGCAGAGGAAAGAGTATTGAGGGCAGAGTGAAATGGGCAGAGTGTTGAGTACAGAGGGCAGAGTGTTGAGTACAGAGGGCAGAGTGTTGAGGGCAGAGTGTTGAGAGCAGAGAGTTGAGGGCAGAGGTTTGAGGGCAGAGGGCAAAGTGTTAAGGGCAGAGGGCAGAGTGTTGAGGGCAGTGCATTGAGGGCAGAGTGCAGAGGGCAGAGGGCAGAGTGTTGAGGGCAGAGTGTATAGGGCAGAGTGTTGAAGGCAGAGTGCAGAGGGCAGAGTGTTGTGGGCAGAGTGTTGAGGGCAGAGTATTGAGGGCAGAGGGCAGAGTGTTGAGGGCAGAGTGTTGAGGGCAGAGGGTAGAGTTTTTAGGGTAGGGGCAGATTGTTGAGGGTAGATTGTTGAGGGCAGAGGGCAGAGTGTTGAGGGCAGAGGGCAGAGTGTTGAGGGCAGAGGGCAGAGTGTTGAGGGCAGAGTGTTGAGGGCAGAGGGCAAAGTGTTGAGGGCAGAGTGTTGAGGGCAGAGTGTTGAGGATTGAGGGCAGAGTGTTGAGGATCGAGGGAAGAGTGTTGAGGGCAGAGTGTTGAGGATTGAGGGCAGAGTGTTGAGGGCAAAGTGTTGAGAACAGAGGGCAGAGTGTTGAGGGCAGAGGCAGAGTGTTGAGGGCAGAGTGTTGAGGGCAGAGTGTTGAGGGCAGAGTGTTGAGGGCAGAGGGTAGAGTGTTGAGGGCAGTGCGTTGAGGGCAGAGTGCAGAAGGCAGAGGGCAGAGTGTTGAGGGCAGAGTGTTGAGGGCAGAGTGTTGAGGGCAGAGTGTTGAGGGCAGAGTGGTGAGGGCAGAGGGTAGAGTGTTGAGGGCAGTGCGTTGAGGGCAGAGTGCAGAGGGCAGAGGGCAGAGTGTTGAGGGCAGAGGGCAGAATTCTGAGTGCAGAGGGCAGAGTGTTGAGTGCAGAGGGCAGAGTGAGGGCAGAGGGCAGAGTGTTGAGGGCAGAGGGTAGAGTGTTGAGGGCAGTGCGTTGAGGGCAGAATGCAGAGTGCAGAGGGCAGAGGGCAGAGTGTTGAGGGCAGAGTGTTGAGGGCAGAGTGTTGAAGGCAGAGTGCAGAGGGCAGAGTGTTGTGGGCAGAGTGTTGAGGGAAGAGTGTTGAGGGCAGAGTGTTGAGGGCAGAGGGCAGAGTGTTGAGGGCAGAGGGTAGAGTGTTGAGGGCAGTGCGTTGAGGGCAGAGTGCAGAGGGCAGAGGGCAGAGTGTTGAGGGCAGAGGGCAGAGTGTTGAGGGAAGAGTGTTGAGGGCAGAGTGTTGAGGGCAGAGGGTAGAGTGTTGAGGGCAGTGCGTTGAGGGCAGAGTGCAGAGGGCAGAGTGTTGAGGGCAGAGGGCAGAATTTTGAGTGCAGAGGGCAGAGTGTTGAGTGCAGAGGGCAGAGTGAGGGCAGAGGGCAGAGTGTTGAGGGCAGAGGGTAGAGTGTTGAGGGCAGTGCGTTGAGGGCAGAGTGCAGAGGGCAGAGTGTTGAGGGCAGAGTGTTGAGGGCAGAGGGCAGAGTGTTGAAGGCAGAGTGCAGAGGGCAAAGTGTTGTGGGCAGAGTGTTGAGGGCAGAGTATTGAGGGCAGAGGGCAGAGTGTTGAGGGCAGAGTGTTGAGGGCAGAGTGTTGAGGGCAGAGGGTAGAGTTTTTAGGGTAGGGGCATATTGTTGAGGGTAGATTGTTGAGGGCAGAGGGCAGAGTGTTGAGGGCAGAGGGCAGAGTGTTGAGGGCAGAGGGCAGAGTGTTGAGGGCAGAGTGTTGAGGGCAGAGGGCAAAGTGTTGAGGGCAGAGTGTTGAGGGCAGAGTGTTGAGGATTGAGGGCAGAGGGTAGAGTTTTTGAGGAGAGGGGGCAGAGTGTTAAGGGCAGATTGTTGAGGGCAGAGGGCAGACTGTTGAGGGCAGAGTGTTGAGGGCAGAGTGTTGAGGGCAGAGGGCAGAGTGTTGAGGGCAGAGGGCAGAGTGTTGAGGGCAGAGTGTTGAGGGCATAATTTTGAGGATTGAGGGCAGAGTGTTGAGGGCAGAGTGTTGAGGATTGACGGCAGAGTGTTGAGGATTGAGGGCAGAGTGTTTAGGGCAGAGTGTTGAGAGCAGAGTTTTGAGGGCAGAGTGTTGAGGGCAGAGTGTTGAGGGTAGAGGGCAGAGTGTTGAGGGTAGAGTGTTGAGGGAAGAGTGTTGAGGGCAGAGGGCAGAGTGTTGAGGGCAGAGTGTAGAGGGCAGAGGGTTGAGGGCAGAGTGTTGAGGGCAGAGGGCAGAGTGTTGAGGGAAGAGTGTTGAGGGCAGAGTGTTGAGGGCAGAGCGCAGAGTGTTGAGGGCAGAGGGCAGAGTGTTGAGGGAAGAGTGTTGAGGGCAGAGTGTTGAGGGCAGAGGGTAGAGTGTTGAGGGCAGTGCGTTGAGGGCAGAGTGCAGAGGGCAGAGTGTTGAGGGCAGAGGGCAGAATTTTGAGTGCAGAGGGCAGAGTGTTGAGTGCAGAGGGCAGAGTGAGGGCAGAGGGCAGAGTGTTGAGGGCAGAGGGTAGAGTGTTGAGGGCAGTGCGTTGAGGGCAGAGTGCAGAGGGCAGAGTGTTGAGGGCAGAGTGTTGAGGGCAGAGGGCAGAGTGTTGAAGGCAGAGTGCAGAGGGCAAAGTGTTGTGGGCAGAGTGTTGAGGGCAGAGTATTGAGGGCAGAGGGCAGAGTGTTGAGGGCAGAGTGTTGAGGGCAGAGTGTTGAGGGCAGAGGGTAGAGTTTTTAGGGTAGGGGCATATTGTTGAGGGTAGATTGTTGAGGGCAGAGTGTTGAGGGCAGAGGGCAGAGTGTTGAGGGCAGAGGGCAGAGTGTTGAGGGCAGAGTGTTGTGGGCAGAGTGTTGAGGGAAGAGTGTTGAGGGCAGAGTGTTGAGGGCAGAGGGCAGAGTGTTGAGGGCAGAGGGTAGAGTGTTGAGGGCAGTGCGTTGAGGGCAGAGTGCAGAGGGCAGAGGGCAGAGTGTTGAGGGCAGAGGGCAGAGTGTTGAGGGAAGAGTGTTGAGGGCAGAGTGTTGAGGGCAGAGGGTAGAGTGTTGAGGGCAGTGCGTTGAGGGCAGAGTGCAGAGGGCAGAGTGTTGAGGGCAGAGGGCAGAATTTTGAGTGCAGAGGGCAGAGTGTTGAGTGCAGAGGGCAGAGTGAGGGCAGAGGGCAGAGTGTTGAGGGCAGAGGGTAGAGTGTTGAGGGCAGTGCGTTGAGGGCAGAGTGCAGAGGGCAGAGTGTTGAGGGCAGAGTGTTGAGGGCAGAGGGCAGAGTGTTGAAGGCAGAGTGCAGAGGGCAAAGTGTTGTGGGCAGAGTGTTGAGGGCAGAGTATTGAGGGCAGAGGGCAGAGTGTTGAGGGCAGAGTGTTGAGGGCAGAGTGTTGAGGGCAGAGGGTAGAGTTTTTAGGGTAGGGGCATATTGTTGAGGGTAGATTGTTGAGGGCAGAGGGCAGAGTGTTGAGGGCAGAGGGCAGAGTGTTGAGGGCAGAGGGCAGAGTGTTGAGGGCAGAGTGTTGAGGGCAGAGGGCAAAGTGTTGAGGGCAGAGTGTTGAGGGCAGAGTGTTGAGGATTGAGGGCAGAGGGTAGAGTTTTTGAGGAGAGGGGGCAGAGTGTTAAGGGCAGATTGTTGAGGGCAGAGGGCAGACTGTTGAGGGCAGAGTGTTGAGGGCAGAGTGTTGAGGGCAGAGGGCAGAGTGTTGAGGGCAGAGGGCAGAGTGTTGAGGGCAGAGTGTTGAGGGCATAATTTTGAGGATTGAGGGCAGAGTGTTGAGGGCAGAGTGTTGAGGATTGACGGCAGAGTGTTGAGGATTGAGGGCAGAGTGTTTAGGGCAGAGTGTTGAGAGCAGAGTTTTGAGGGCAGAGTGTTGAGGGCAGAGTGTTGAGGGCAGAGGGCAGAGTGTTGAGGGTAGAGTGTTGAGGGAAGAGTGTTGAGGGCAGAGGGCAGAGTGTTGAGGGCAGAGTGTAGAGGGCAGAGGGTTGAGGGCAGAGTGTTGAGGGCAGAGGGCAGAGTGTTGAGGGAAGAGTGTTGAGGGCAGAGTGTTGAGGGCAGAGCGCAGAGTGTTGAGGGCAGAGTGATGAGGGCAGAGTGTTGAGGGCAGGGTGTTGAGGGAAGAAGGCAGAGTGTTGAGGGCAGAGTGCAGAGGGCAGAGTGTTGAGTACAGAGGGCAGAGTGTTGAGGGCAGAGTGTTGAGGGCAGAGTATTGAGAGCAGAGAGTTGAGGGCAGACGTTTGAGGGCAGAGGGCAGAGTGTTGAGGGCAGAGGGCAGAGTGTTGAGGGCAGAGGGCAGAGTGCAGAGGGCAGAATTTTGAGTGCAGAGGGCAATGTGTTGAGTGCAGAGGGCAGAGTGAGGGCAGAGGGCAGAGTGTTGAGGGCAGAGGGTAAAGTGTTGAGGGCAGAGTATTGGGGGCAGAGGGCAGAGTGTTGAGGGCAGAGTGTTGAGGGCAGAGGGCAGAGTGTTGAGGGCAGAGTGTTGAGGATTGAGGGCCGAGTGTTGAGGATCGAGGGAAGAGTGTTGAGGGCAGAGTGTTGAGGGCAGAGGGCAGAGTGTTGAGGGCAGAGTTTTGAGGGCAGAGGGTAGAGTTTTTGAGGGCAGGGGGCAGAGTGTTAAGGGCAGATTGTTGAGGGCAGAGGGCAGACAGTTAAGGGCAGAGTGTTAAGGGCACAGGGCAGAGTGTTGAGGGCAGAGGGCAGAGTGTTGAGGGCAGAGGGCAGAGTGTTGAGGGAAGAGGGCAGAGTGTTGAGGGCAGAGGGCAGAGTGTTGAGGGAAGAGGTGTTAGACGGACCGGGAGGGTCGGCCGAGATTACGGGGAGAGGTCTCCAGGGAGAGCCGTCTCCAACGACTGTACAGATAAGTAACTTCCCCCCCCACAGACGGACACCACACAAGATTGAAGGTTAACGAGACTTTATATGCACTTCTTAGGTTACGTTGATGTAATACAAGGAGGTCTGGACTCAGGGGTCCCCTCGGTTCTGATCTCTGGTTGAGGAAAAGGGTAGCGGGACAGTCTTAGTTACCAATGAGTTCAATAGCTCTCAATCCTCGAGCTCGGCGTGGTTGCTGATCGGGCCGTGGAGGAGCCAAGCAGGTCCCGAGATGGAGGAAGGGTGGTCGACGGGCCGTGGAGAAGCCAAGCAGGTCCCGAGATGGATGAAGGATGGTCGACGGGCCGTGGAGAAGCCAAGCAGGTCCCGATGCAGATGACAGTTACAACGGTCCGCGGCCTCGCCAGCAGATCCGGACGACGGTGAAGGATGAAGGTTACGACCGCTGTGGCAGCGCCACCAGGCAGGATGATGGTGCACAGGACAGAGCTACGGCAGCGCCAGTAGTCCGTCCAGGATGAGTTCTTCTTTCGTCTCTCGACTCCAAGATACAACTGCCTTCCTGTTCTGGAGCTGCCCCAGTTATAGGGCTGGCGTGCTTTGATGTCCGGACCCTCGCACTTGGAGGTCGGGAGGTCCGGGATGAGGGAGTCCAGACACCCAGCAGGGGGGTGGAGCCAGCGCCCGGGGAGGCGATGGGCGAGCGGCACTGGCCGGGGGAGAACCATCGACACCTCTTTCTCCCATTGACTGGCCAAGTAGCTCGCTCACCTCCTGGGTGGAGGGTGGTGCCGGAATGTCTGAGGCCGGGCTAGGCCCAGGGTTGAGGTCGATCGGGGGCCAGGCGGCCTCGTGGCGAAGTGTCCAAGATGGCGGCCCGGGCTGGGCGCGTGGGTCGGCCGTGGATCGGACCCACGAGGTTATCATGCTCGGGGGCAGGTGTCCCTGAGGGGACGTAGGACGTGCAATGGTGGGGTGTGGTGCTTGTATGACTGGCTCGGGCTTGGTCGAGCCGGGGGAGAGCGGCCCGTCACGTGGCCTGTCCAACATGCGTCCCCCCCAGCTGAAGGCGGGGAGAGTTACCCATCCTCTTGGGGACTCTCTTCGTCGAGGCGGAAAAACCGGGACAGGCCATCCGCGTTGGCGTGGTCAGACCCAGGCCGGTGTTCAACGGTAAAGTCCATACCTTGCAAGGAGATGGACCAGCGTAGCAGTTTTGGGTTTTCCCCCCGCATATGCATCAACCACTGCAGGGGTCGGTGGTCAGTCTGCACCCGGAAGTGGGTGCCAAAAAGGTAGGGTCGGAGCTTCTTGAGGGCCCATACCACAGCGAAGGCTTCCCTCTCTATGGTGCTCCAGCGTTGCTCCCGTGGTAGGAGTCTCCGGCTGATGAAGGCCACCGGTTGATCAAGGCCTTCGGTGTTCACCTGGGACAGGACCGCCCCAATGCCCTGGTCGGAGGCGTCCGTCTGGACGACGAACTCCCGGCTGTAGTCTGGGGCCTGGAGTACAGGAGCGGAACACATGGCGGCCTTTAGCTGTTCGAAGGCCGCTTGACACTCTGGGGTCCAGTTCACCTTCTTGGGCTGATTTTTCGACGTGAGTTCGGTGAGAGGCCCCACGATGGTACCATAGTCTTTCACGAACCTTCGGTAGTAGCCCGTGAGGCCCAGGAAGGCTCGCACCTCAGTTTGAGTGTTAGGGGGTTGCCAGTTCTGGATGGCGGCAATTTTCAGTTGAAGAGGGGCCACTAGACCGCTTCCCACTTGGTGTCCGAGGTAGGTCACTGACCCTTGTCCAATTTGACATTTGCTGGCCTTGATCGTGAGGCCAGCTCGCTGAAGGGCTTGCAACACTGCCTGGAGGTGGTGGAGGTGCTCGGTCCAGTGGTGGCTGTACACAGCGATGTCGTCCAGGTAGGCGGCGCTGAACTCTTCGAGCCCCGCCAGGACCTGATTGACGAGCCGTTGGAAAGTCGCTGGGGCATTTTTCATGCCGAAGGGCATGACCGTGAAGTGATAGTGGCCATCGGGGGTGGAGAAGGCAGAACGTTCTTGTGCTCGGGGTGTGAGGCCGATCTGCCAATAGCCTGCCGTTAGATCGAAGATGCTGAGGTAACGGGCAGCGCCCATTCGGTCGACCAGTTCATCTGCCCGGGGGATGGGGTGTGCGTCCGTTCTGGTGACTTCATTCAGGCCCCGGTAGTCGACACAGAACCGGAGTTCGGGTGTGGTTCCGGGGGCGGCTGCTTTGGGGACCAGTACGACCGGGCTGGCCCATGGACTGTCGGAGGGCTCGATGACCCCGAGCGTGAGCATCTTAGTTACTTCCGCCTGGATGCAGGCCCGTACCCGATCAGGTACGCGGTAGGCCCGGTGGCGGATAGGAGGGCTGTCTCCGGTGTCCACATCGTGCACACACCAGGAAGTGACACCTGGGGTGAGGGAGAACAGGCTGGCAAATCGTGATAGGAGGGCTTGGCACTCTTGGCGTTGTTCCTGGGTGAGGGTCTCCGAGAGTCGGACCCCATCCACGGAGCCGTCTTGCTCCTGGGTCCGCAAGAGGTCAGGGAGAGGCTCGGAGTCGTCCTCAACCCCGTTGTCTGTGGCCATCAAGAGGCTGAGTTCTGTTCGTGCAAAGTGGGGTTTCAGTCTGTTGGTGTGGAGGACTCGGAGCGGAGTCCGGGCGGACTCCATATCGATCAGATAGGTGGCGGGTCCCTTGCGCTCGATTACCTTGAAGGGTCCCGTCCATTTGTCTTGGAGAGCGCACGGTTCTGTGGGGGACATTACCCAGACCTGTTGCCCCGGCTCGAATTCAATAGATGAGGCGTTCTGGTCATACCATCTCTTCATGTCCTCTTGACTGGCCTCTAGGTTGGCTTTCGCTAGGTCTCTGAACCGCTGGGACTGGTTGCGGAGGGTGAGGAGGTACCGGAAGACATCTGGAGGACTCTTGGCCGGAGGCAACTCCCAGCCTTCTTTGATCAGGCTGAGTGGCCCCCGTACTGGGTGCCCATAGAGCAGCTCGAATGGGCTGAAGCCTAGGGACTTCTGTGGGACCTCCCGGTAGGCGAAGAGGAGGCACGGCAGCAGCACGTCCCACTGGCGACGGAGGGGTTCTTCCAATCCCCCGATCATCCCTTTTAGTGTGCGATTGAACCGTTCAACAAGTCCGTTTCCTTGGGGGTGATAGGGGGTCGTGAAGCGGTAGGTGACCCCACACTGTTGCCAGAGGGACTTCATGTATTTGGAAATAAAGTTCGTGCCTCTGTCACTGACGACTTCTCGGGGGAACCCCACACGGGAGAAGATCCCCATCAGGGCCCTGCCGACCACTGGGGCTGTGACGGTCCGGAGAGGAATAGCCTCAGGGTAGCGGGTGGCGTGGTCCACTAGTACTAGGATGAAGCGATGGCCTTGTCTTGTACGTGGGTCTAGGGGTCCCACAATGTCTATTCCGACCCTCTCAAATGGGGTTGTGACTACGGGAAAGGGTTGCAGGGGGATGCACTGGTCGGGGGTCTCGGCGGGGGCGACCGGAGGCGGAGGCGCCGGCCATTCTGGTTCTTCCGGGTGATGGTTGGCACGGGCGGCCATAGACCGGGTGGTGACGCACGCCCAGTCTGGGACGCCCAACATCCCCAAGTGTTCTTTTCGCTCCACGGCTGCCCACGGGGAGCTTTCCAGGTCATTTCCGAGGAGGCAGTCCACGGGGGCGTCGTCTCGGACCGTTACTTTCAACATGCCGGAGACCCCTCCCCATTCAAAGGGGACGCAGGCCATCCGACACAGACTCTCCGAGTTGTCGGCTGATCGTACAGGGCAGAGAATGTTCGGTAGATATTGCTCTGGGGTCACCAGATGACAGCGGACGGCTGTCACACTGGCCCCGGTGTCTCGAAGGGCTTCGGCCCGTTGTCCATTGATGCTCACCCATTGGCCGTACTTCTGGGTGTTAGCGGGTAGGGGGACCCGCGGGACCATGTCTCTTCCCCCTAAGCACGCGAGAGTCATGGCGGCTGGCTCCCACCCTTGATACTCTTGCTCGTCTGTTTCTTGTTCCTCGGAGATCTGTTCTTCCCCTAGTGCCGCGGCGGTCACCTGGCGGGGTCTTGGGCTCTGATACTGCGGGCAGCTTGGGTCATTTGCATAGTGGCCGACTCGTTGGCATCGGTGACATGTAACATTGGCTCTGTATCCCGGTCGCGCCGGGGTGCTGCCCCGGTTGGCCGGGGGGGTGGTGCTGGTAGTGGGGGCGGCCGGAGTGTTGTCTCTTCCTCGTCCTTGGCCCCCTCCTCCTCCTCTGGATCGGTGGTGACCATTGTTGTTCCTGTTCTGCTCGTAGGACCCATTCCGGCCCACTCGGGTGATCTCCCACCGGTCAGCTTCGGCTGCGAGCTGCCGGGGATCGGTTAACTTGCTGTCGAGGAGGTGTTGGCGTAGTTCAATGAAGCAGTTGTTGGACAGATGCTCCCATACCATCAGATTGAACAACTGCTCGTAGGTCGTGACGTTGTTCCCTCTGATCCAGCCTTCGAAGGCTCGGCTAAAGTACGTTACATAGTCCACCCAAGTTGTACCTGGAATGCGTGTGCAGTCTCGGAACCTCTGACGGTACATCTCGGGCGTGAGGCCATAGCGAGTGAGGAGGGCCGCTTTCATATGGTCGTAGGAGGTCATCTGGTGGTCTGGGAGCTGTAACAGAGTATCGCGGCCCTCATTGAGGAATTTGCCCCATAGGCCGGCTCCCCAGTCGGCTCTATCGATCCGGTGCGCAGTCATCGCGATTTCATATGCTTTAAACCATTGCTGGATGTCGTCTTCTCGAAAATATTCTCGGACCACATCCTTGGGGATGTGCACTTTTTTGTCCGTGGTCCCGGGGGTGGACGGTCTGTCGGGCACCCCTAATTCTTTATTCTGTTTGCGCAGGTTGATCTCGGCTAGGTTCCGCTCGTGCTCGTACGTTAGTCTTTTTTCCTCGAGCTCCCTTTGCCTCTGTTTCTCCTCTCTTTCTTCTCGGAGGCGAAGGTGCTCTAAGTTTATTTTTTGCTCGGCCAATTTGAGTTCTATGTCCATCTTGAGTCGGGCCATTTCAAGTTCGTGTAGTCGGGCTTTTTCTCTTTCTTGGATCTCGTCTTGCGAGAGACCCGTTCTTTGCTCTTCAGGGGCCGTGTTGGTCTTTTTCGCGGTGCTTTGCTCCGGGGCTTCGACATCCCCGGTCTCTGCCCAAGATTCTAGGGCATGCTTAAAATCGTCCTTGGTACTTAGTCCGGTGGTAGCGATACCTAGTTCGATGCAGAACTGCTTTAGTTCACGATGGCTGTATTCCTCTAGCTTTTCCATTTGGAACTTCTCAGTTGATCCGCTCTCTTTAGTCGACATTGTTGTTCGTTGTGGGGTGAGCTACTCTCTGTACGTTATGCGGTGATTCGGATCGCGCCGCTGGCCACCAATGTTAGACGGACCGGGAGGGTCGGCCGAGATTACGGGGAGAGGTCTCCAGGGAGAGCCGTCTCCAACGACTGTACAGATAAGTAACTTCCCCCCCCACAGACGGACACCACACAAGATTGAAGGTTAACGAGACTTTATATGCACTTCTTAGGTTACGTTGATGTAATACAAGGAGGTCTGGACTCAGGGGTCCCCTCGGTTCTGATCTCTGGTTGAGGAAAAGGGTAGCGGGACAGTCTTAGTTACCAATGAGTTCAATAGCTCTCAATCCTCGAGCTCGGCGTGGTTGCTGATCGGGCCGTGGAGGAGCCAAGCAGGTCCCGAGATGGAGGAAGGGTGGTCGACGGGCCGTGGAGAAGCCAAGCAGGTCCCGAGATGGATGAAGGATGGTCGACGGGCCGTGGAGAAGCCAAGCAGGTCCCGATGCAGATGACAGTTACAACGGTCCGCGGCCTCGCCAGCAGATCCGGACGACGGTGAAGGATGAAGGTTACGACCGCTGTGGCAGCGCCACCAGGCAGGATGATGGTGCACAGGACAGAGCTACGGCAGCGCCAGTAGTCCGTCCAGGATGAGTTCTTCTTTCGTCTCTCGACTCCAAGATACAACTGCCTTCCTGTTCTGGAGCTGCCCCAGTTATAGGGCTGGCGTGCTTTGATGTCCGGACCCTCGCACTTGGAGGTCGGGAGGTCCGGGATGAGGGAGTCCAGACACCCAGCAGGGGGGTGGAGCCAGCGCCCGGGGAGGCGATGGGCGAGCGGCACTGGCCGGGGGAGAACCATCGACACCTCTTTCTCCCATTGACTGGCCAAGTAGCTCGCTCACCTCCTGGGTGGAGGGTGGTGCCGGAATGTCTGAGGCCGGGCTAGGCCCAGGGTTGAGGTCGATCGGGGGCCAGGCGGCCTCGTGGCGAAGTGTCCAAGATGGCGGCCCGGGCTGGGCGCGTGGGTCGGCCGTGGATCGGACCCACGAGGTTATCATGCTCGGGGGCAGGTGTCCCTGAGGGGACGTAGGACGTGCAATGGTGGGGTGTGGTGCTTGTATGACTGGCTCGGGCTTGGTCGAGCCGGGGGAGAGCGGCCCGTCACGTGGCCTGTCCAACAAGAGGGCAGAGTGTTGAGGGCAGAGTGTTGAGGGCATAATTTTGAGGATTGATGGCAGAGTGTTGAGGGCAGAGTGTTGAGGATTAACGGCAGAGTGTTGAGGATTGAGGGCAGAGTGTTTAGGGCTGAGTGTTGAGAGCAGAGTTTTGAGGGCAGAGTGTTGAGGGCAGAGTGTTGAGGGCAGAGGGCAGAGTGTTGAGGGCAGAGTGTTGAGGGCAGGGTGTTGAGGGCAGAAGGCAGTGTGTTGAGGGCAGAGGAAAGAGTATTGAGGGCAGAGTGCAATGGGCAGAGTGTTGAGTACAGAGGGCAGAGTGTTGAGTACAGAGGGCAGAGTGTTGAGGGCAGAGTGTTGAGAGCAGAGAGTTGAGGGCAGAGGTTTGAGGGCAGAGGGCAAAGTGTTGAGGGCAGAGTGTTGAGTGCAGAGGGCAGAGTGTTGAGGGCAGTGCGTTGAGGGCAGAGTGCAGATGGCAGAGGGCAGAGTGTTGAGGGCAGAGGGTAGAGTGTAGAGGGCAGAGTGTGGAAGGCAGAGTGCAGAGGGCAGAGTGTTGTGGGCAGAGTGTTGAGGGCAGAGTATTGAGGGCAGAGGGCAGAGTGTTGAGGGCAGAGTGTTGAGGGCAGAGGGTAGAGTTTTTAGGGTAGGGGCAGATTGTTGAGGGTAGATTGTTGAGGGCAGAGGGCAGAGTGTTGAGGGCAGAGGGCAGAGTGTTGAGGGCAGAGGGCAGAGTGTTGAGGGCAGAGTATTGGGGGCAGAGGGCAGAGTGTTGAGGGCAGAGTGTTGAGGGCAGAGGGCAGAGTGTTGAGGGCAGAGTGTTGAGGATTGAGGGCCGAGTGTTGAAGATCGAGGGAAGAGTGTTGAGGGCAGAGGGTAGAGTTTTTGAGGGCAGGGGGCAGAGTGTTAAGGGCAGATTGTTGAGGGCAGAGGGCAGACAGTTAAGGGCAGAGTGTTAAGGGCACAGGGCAGAGTGTTGAGGGCAGAGGGCAGAGTGTTGAGGGCAGAGGGCAGAGTGTTGAGGGAAGAGGGCAGAGTGTTGAGGGCAGAGTGTTGAGGGCATAATTTTGAGGATTGATGGCAGAGTGTTGAGGGCAGAGTGTTGAGGATTGACGGCAGAGTGTTGAGGATTGAGGGCAGAGTGTTTAGGGCTGAGTGTTGAGAGCAGAGTTTTGAGGGCAGAGTGTTGAGGGCAGAGTGTTGAGGGCAGAGGGCAGAGTGTTGAGGGCAGAGTGTTGAGGGAAGAGTGTTGAGGGCAGAGTTTTGAGGGCAGAAAGTATAGGGCAGAGGGTTGAGGGCAGAGGGTTGATGGCAGAGGGCAGAGTGTTGAGGGAAGAGTGTTGAGGGCAGAGTGTTGAGGGCAGAGTGTTGAGGGCATAATTTTGAGGATTGATGGCAGAGTGTTGAGGGCAGAGTGTTGAGGATTGACGGCAGAGTGTTGAGGATTGAGGGCAGAGTGTTTAGGGCTGAGTGTTGAGAGCAGAGTTTTGAGGGCAGAGTGTTGAGGGCAGAGTGTTGAGGGCAGAGGGCAGAGTGTTGAGGGCAGAGTGACAAGGGCAGAGTGTTGAGGGCAGGGTGTTGAGGGCAGAAGGCAGTGTGTTGAGGGCAGAGGAAAGAGTATTGAGGGCAGAGTGCAATGGGCAGAGTGTTGAGTACAGAGGGCAGAGTGTTGAGTACAGAGGGCAGAGTGTTGAGGGCAGAGTGTTGAGAGCAGAGAGTTGAGGGCAGAGGTTTGAGGGCAGAGGGCAAAGTGTTGAGGGCAGAGTGTTGAGTGCAGAGGGCAGAGTGTTGAGGGCAGTGCGTTGAGGGCAGAGTGCAGAGGGCAGAGGGCAGAGTGTTGAGGGCAGAGGGTAGAGTGTAGAGGGCAGAGTGTGGAAGGCAGAGTGCAGAGGGCAGAGTGTTGTGGGCAGAGTGTTGAGGGCAGAGTATTGAGGGCAGAGGGCAGAGTGTTGAGGGCAGAGTGTTGAGGGCAGAGGGTAGAGTTTTTAGGGTAGGGGCAGATTGTTGAGGGTAGATTGTTGAGGGCAGAGGGCAGAGTGTTGAGGGCAGAGGGCAGAGTGTTGAGGGCAGAGGGCAGAGTGTTGAGGGCAGAGTATTGGGGGCAGAGGGCAGAGTGTTGAGGGCAGAGTGTTGAGGGCAGAGGGCAGAGTGTTGAGGGCAGAGTGTTGAGGATTGAGGGCCGAGTGTTGAAGATCGAGGGAAGAGTGTTGAGGGCAGAGGGTAGAGTTTTTGAGGGCAGGGGGCAGAGTGTTAAGGGCAGATTGTTGAGGGCAGAGGGCAGACAGTTAAGGGCAGAGTGTTAAGGGCACAGGGCAGAGTGTTGAGGGCAGAGGGCAGAGTGTTGAGGGCAGAGGGCAGAGTGTTGAGGGAAGAGGGCAGAGTGTTGAGGGCAGAGTGTTGAGGGCATAATTTTGAGGATTGATGGCAGAGTGTTGAGGGCAGAGTGTTGAGGATTGACGGCAGAGTGTTGAGGATTGAGGGCAGAGTGTTTAGGGCTGAGTGTTGAGAGCAGAGTTTTGAGGGCAGAGGGCAGAGTGTTGAGGGCAGAGTGTTGAGGGAAGAGTGTTGAGGGCAGAGTGTTGAGGGCAGAAAGTATAGGGCAGAGGGTTGAGGGCAGAGGGTTGATGGCAGAGGGCAGAGTGTTGAGGGAAGAGTGTTGAGGGCAGAGTGTTGAGGGCAGAGTGTTGAGGGCAGAGGGCAGAGGGCAGAGTGTTGAGGGCAGAGTGACGAGGGCAGAGTGTTGAGGGCAGGGTGTTGAGGGCAGAAGGCAGTGTGTTGAGGGCAGAGGAAAGAGTATTGAGGGCAGAGTGAAATGGGCAGAGTGTTGAGTACAGAGGGCAGAGTGTTGAGTACAGAGGGCAGAGTGTTGAGGGCAGAGTGTTGAGAGCAGAGAGTTGAGGGCAGAGGTTTGAGGGCAGAGGGCAAAGTGTTAAGGGCAGAGGGCAGAGTGTTGAGGGCAGTGCATTGAGGGCAGAGTGCAGAGGGCAGAGGGCAGAGTGTTGAGGGCAGAGTGTATAGGGCAGAGTGTTGAAGGCAGAGTGCAGAGGGCAGAGTGTTGTGGGCAGAGTGTTGAGGGCAGAGTATTGAGGGCAGAGGGCAGAGTGTTGAGGGCAGAGTGTTGAGGGCAGAGGGTAGAGTTTTTAGGGTAGGGGCAGATTGTTGAGGGTAGATTGTTGAGGGCAGAGGGCAGAGTGTTGAGGGCAGAGGGCAGAGTGTTGAGGGCAGAGGGCAGAGTGTTGAGGGCAGAGTGTTGAGGGCAGAGGGCAAAGTGTTGAGGGCAGAGTGTTGAGGGCAGAGTGTTGAGGATTGAGGGCAGAGTGTTGAGGATCGAGGGAAGAGTGTTGAGGGCAGAGTGTTGAGGATTGAGGGCAGAGTGTTGAGGGCAAAGTGTTGAGAACAGAGGGCAGAGTGTTGAGGGCAGAGGCAGAGTGTTGAGGGCAGAGTGTTGAGGGCAGAGTGTTGAGGGCAGAGTGTTGAGGGCAGAGGGTAGAGTGTTGAGGGCAGTGCGTTGAGGGCAGAGTGCAGAGGGCAGAGGGCAGAGTGTTGAGGGCAGAGTGTTGAGGGCAGAGTGTTGAGGGCAGAGTGTTGAGGGCAGAGTGGTGAGGGCAGAGGGTAGAGTGTTGAGGGCAGTGCGTTGAGGGCAGAGTGCAGAGGGCAGAGGGCAGAGTGTTGAGGGCAGAGGGCAGAATTCTGAGTGCAGAGGGCAGAGTGTTGAGTGCAGAGGGCAGAGTGAGGGCAGAGGGCAGAGTGTTGAGGGCAGAGGGTAGAGTGTTGAGGGCAGTGCGTTGAGGGCAGAATGCAGAGTGCAGAGGGCAGAGGGCAGAGTGTTGAGGGCAGAGTGTTGAGGGCAGAGTGTTGAAGGCAGAGTGCAGAGGGCAGAGTGTTGTGGGCAGAGTGTTGAGGGAAGAGTGTTGAGGGCAGAGTGTTGAGGGCAGAGGGCAGAGTGTTGAGGGCAGAGGGTAGAGTGTTGAGGGCAGTGCGTTGAGGGCAGAGTGCAGAGGGCAGAGGGCAGAGTGTTGAGGGCAGAGGGCAGAGTGTTGAGGGAAGAGTGTTGAGGGCAGAGTGTTGAGGGCAGAGGGTAGAGTGTTGAGGGCAGTGCGTTGAGGGCAGAGTGCAGAGGGCAGAGTGTTGAGGGCAGAGGGCAGAATTTTGAGTGCAGAGGGCAGAGTGTTGAGTGCAGAGGGCAGAGTGAGGGCAGAGGGCAGAGTGTTGAGGGCAGAGGGTAGAGTGTTGAGGGCAGTGCGTTGAGGGCAGAGTGCAGAGGGCAGAGTGTTGAGGGCAGAGTGTTGAGGGCAGAGGGCAGAGTGTTGAAGGCAGAGTGCAGAGGGCAAAGTGTTGTGGGCAGAGTGTTGAGGGCAGAGTATTGAGGGCAGAGGGCAGAGTGTTGAGGGCAGAGTGTTGAGGGCAGAGTGTTGAGGGCAGAGGGTAGAGTTTTTAGGGTAGGGGCATATTGTTGAGGGTAGATTGTTGAGGGCAGAGGGCAGAGTGTTGAGGGCAGAGGGCAGAGTGTTGAGGGCAGAGGGCAGAGTGTTGAGGGCAGAGTGTTGAGGGCAGAGGGCAAAGTGTTGAGGGCAGAGTGTTGAGGGCAGAGTGTTGAGGATTGAGGGCAGAGGGTAGAGTTTTTGAGGAGAGGGGGCAGAGTGTTAAGGGCAGATTGTTGAGGGCAGAGGGCAGACTGTTGAGGGCAGAGTGTTGAGGGCAGAGGGCAGAGTGTTGAGGGCAGAGGGCAGAGTGTTGCGGGCAGAGGGCAGAGTGTTGAGGGCAGAGTGTTGAGGATTGAGGGCAGAGTGTTTAGGGCTGAGTGTTGAGAGCAGAGTTTTGAGGGCAGAGTGTTGAGGGCAGAGTGTTGAGGGCAGAGGGCAGAGTGTTGAGGGCAGAGTGTTGAGGGAAGAGTGTTGAGGGCAGAGTTTTGAGGGCAGAAAGTATAGGGCAGAGGGTTGAGGGCAGAGGGTTAATGGCAGAGGGCAGAGTGTTGAGGGAAGAGTGTTGAGGGCAGAGTGTTGAGGGCAGAGTGTTGAGGGCATAATTTTGAGGATTGATGGCAGAGTGTTGAGGGCAGAGTGTTGAGGATTGACGGCAGAGTGTTGAGGATTGAGGGCAGAGTGTTTAGGGCTGAGTGTTGAGAGCAGAGTTTTGAGGGCAGAGTGTTGAGGGCAGAGTGTTGAGGGCAGAGGGCAGAGTGTTGAGGGCAGAGTGACAAGGGCAGAGTGTTGAGGGCAGGGTGTTGAGGGCAGAAGGCAGTGTGTTGAGGGCAGAGGAAAGAGTATTGAGGGCAGAGTGCAATGGGCAGAGTGTTGAGTACAGAGGGCAGAGTGTTGAGTACAGAGGGCAGAGTGTTGAGGGCAGAGTGTTGAGAGCAGAGAGTTGAGGGCAGAGGTTTGAGGGCAGAGGGCAAAGTGTTGAGGGCAGAGTGTTGAGTGCAGAGGGCAGAGTGTTGAGGGCAGTGCGTTGAGGGCAGAGTGCAGAGGGCAGAGGGCAGAGTGTTGAGGGCAGAGGGTAGAGTGTAGAGGGCAGAGTGTGGAAGGCAGAGTGCAGAGGGCAGAGTGTTGTGGGCAGAGTGTTGAGGGCAGAGTATTGAGGGCAGAGGGCAGAGTGTTGAGGGCAGAGTGTTGAGGGCAGAGGGTAGAGTTTTTAGGGTAGGGGCAGATTGTTGAGGGTAGATTGTTGAGGGCAGAGGGCAGAGTGTTGAGGGCAGAGGGCAGAGTGTTGAGGGCAGAGGGCAGAGTGTTGAGGGCAGAGTATTGGGGGCAGAGGGCAGAGTGTTGAGGGCAGAGTGTTGAGGGCAGAGGGCAGAGTGTTGAGGGCAGAGTGTTGAGGATTGAGGGCCGAGTGTTGAAGATCGAGGGAAGAGTGTTGAGGGCAGAGGGTAGAGTTTTTGAGGGCAGGGGGCAGAGTGTTAAGGGCAGATTGTTGAGGGCAGAGGGCAGACAGTTAAGGGCAGAGTGTTAAGGGCACAGGGCAGAGTGTTGAGGGCAGAGGGCAGAGTGTTGAGGGCAGAGGGCAGAGTGTTGAGGGAAGAGGGCAGAGTGTTGAGGGCAGAGTGTTGAGGGCATAATTTTGAGGATTGATGGCAGAGTGTTGAGGGCAGAGTGTTGAGGATTGACGGCAGAGTGTTGAGGATTGAGGGCAGAGTGTTTAGGGCTGAGTGTTGAGAGCAGAGTTTTGAGGGCAGAGTGTTGAGGGCAGAGTGTTGAGGGCAGAGGGCAGAGTGTTGAGGGCAGAGTGTTGAGGGAAGAGTGTTGAGGGCAGAGTGTTGAGGGCAGAAAGTATAGGGCAGAGGGTTGAGGGCAGAGGGTTGATGGCAGAGGGCAGAGTGTTGAGGGAAGAGTGTTGAGGGCAGAGTGTTGAGGGCAGAGTGTTGAGGGCAGAGGGCAGAGGGCAGAGTGTTGAGGGCAGAGTGACGAGGGCAGAGTGTTGAGGGCAGGGTGTTGAGGGCAGAAGGCAGTGTGTTGAGGGCAGAGGAAAGAGTATTGAGGGCAGAGTGAAATGGGCAGAGTGTTGAGTACAGAGGGCAGAGTGTTGAGTACAGAGGGCAGAGTGTTGAGGGCAGAGTGTTGAGAGCAGAGAGTTGAGGGCAGAGGTTTGAGGGCAGAGGGCAAAGTGTTAAGGGCAGAGGGCAGAGTGTTGAGGGCAGTGCATTGAGGGCAGAGTGCAGAGGGCAGAGGGCAGAGTGTTGAGGGCAGAGTGTATAGGGCAGAGTGTTGAAGGCAGAGTGCAGAGGGCAGAGTGTTGTGGGCAGAGTGTTGAGGGCAGAGTATTGAGGGCAGAAGGCAGAGTGTTGAGGGCAGAGTGTTGAGGGCAGAGGGTAGAGTTTTTAGGGTAGGGGCAGATTGTTGAGGGTAGATTGTTGAGGGCAGAGGGCAGAGTGTTGAGGGCAGAGGGCAGAGTGTTGAGGGCAGAGGGCAGAGTGTTGAGGGCAGAGTGTTGAGGGCAGAGGGCAAAGTGTTGAGGGCAGAGTGTTGAGGATTGAGGGCAGAGTGTTGAGGATCGAGGGAAGAGTGTTGAGGGCAGAGTGTTGAGGATTGAGGGCAGAGTGTTGAGGGCAAAGTGTTGAGAACAGAGGGCAGAGTGTTGAGGGCAGAGGCAGAGTGTTGAGGGCAGAGTGTTGAGGGCAGAGTGTTGAGGGCAGAGTGTTGAGGGCAGAGGGTAGAGTGTTGAGGGCAGTGCGTTGAGGGCAGAGTGCAGAGGGCAGAGGGCAGAGTGTTGAGGGCAGAGTGTTGAGGGCAGAGTGTTGAGGGCAGAGTGTTGAGGGCAGAGTGGTGAGGGCAGAGGGTAGAGTGTTGAGGGCAGTGCGTTGAGGGCAGAGTGCAGAGGGCAGAGGGCAGAGTGTTGAGGGCAGAGGGCAGAATTCTGAGTGCAGAGGGCAGAGTGTTGAGTGCAGAGGGCAGAGTGAGGGCAGAGGGCAGAGTGTTGAGGGCAGAGGGTAGAGTGTTGAGGGCAGTGCGTTGAGGGCAGAATGCAGAGTGCAGAGGGCAGAGGGCAGAGTGTTGAGGGCAGAGTGTTGAGGGCAGAGTGTTGAAGGCAGAGTGCAGAGGGCAGAGTGTTGTGGGCAGAGTGTTGAGGGAAGAGTGTTGAGGGCAGAGTGTTGAGGGCAGAGGGCAGAGTGTTGAGGGCAGAGGGTAGAGTGTTGAGGGCAGTGCGTTGAGGGCAGAGTGCAGAGGGCAGAGGGCAGAGTGTTGAGGGCAGAGGGCAGAGTGTTGAGGGAAGAGTGTTGAGGGCAGAGTGTTGAGGGCAGAGGGTAGAGTGTTGAGGGCAGTGCGCTGAGGGCAGAGTGCAGAGGGCAGAGTGTTGAGGGCAGAGGGCAGAATTTTGAGTGCAGAGGGCAGAGTGTTGAGTGCAGAGGGCAGAGTGAGGGCAGAGGGCAGAGTGTTGAGGGCAGAGGGTAGAGTGTTGAGGGCAGTGCGTTGAGGGCAGAGTGCAGAGGGCAGAGTGTTGAGGGCAGAGTGTTGAGGGCAGAGGGCAGAGTGTTGAAGGCAGAGTGCAGAGGGCAAAGTGTTGTGGGCAGAGTGTTGAGGGCAGAGTATTGAGGGCAGAGGGCAGAGTGTTGAGGGCAGAGTGTTGAGGGCAGAGTGTTGAGGGCAGAGGGTAGAGTTTTTAGGGTAGGGGCATATTGTTGAGGGTAGATTGTTGAGGGCAGAGGGCAGAGTGTTGAGGGCAGAGGGCAGAGTGTTGAGGGCAGAGGGCAGAGTGTTGAGGGCAGAGTGTTGAGGGCAGAGGGCAAAGTGTTGAGGGCAGAGTGTTGAGGGCAGAGTGTTGAGGATTGAGGGCAGAGGGTAGAGTTTTTGAGGAGAGGGGGCAGAGTGTTAAGGGCAGATTGTTGAGGGCAGAGGGCAGACTGTTGAGGGCAGAGTGTTGAGGGCAGAGGGCAGAGTGTTGAGGGCAGAGGGCAGAGTGTTGAGGGCAGAGGGCAGAGTGTTGAGGGCAGAGTGTTGAGGGCATAATTTTGAGGATTGAGGGCAGAGTGTTGAGGGCAGAGTGTTGAGGATTGACGGCAGAGTGTTGAGGATTGAGGGCAGAGTGTTTAGGGCAGAGTGTTGAGAGCAGAGTTTTGAGGGCAGAGTGTTGAGGGCAGAGTGTTGAGGGCAGAGGGCAGAGTGTTGAGGGTAGAGTGTTGAGGGAAGAGTGTTGAGGGCAGAGGGCAGAGTGTTGAGGGCAGAGTGTAGAGGGCAGAGGGTTGAGGGCAGAGTGTTGAGGGCAGAGGGCAGAGTGTTGAGGGAAGAGTGTTGAGGGCAGAGTGTTGAGGGCAGAGCGCAGAGTGTTGAGGGCAGAGTGATGAGGGCAGAGTGTTGAGGGCAGGGTGTTGAGGGAAGAAGGCAGAGTGTTGAGGGCAGAGTGCAGAGGGCAGAGTGTTGAGTACAGAGGGCAGAGTGTTGAGGGCAGAGTGTTGAGGGCAGAGTATTGAGAGCAGAGAGTTGAGGGCAGACGTTTGAGGGCAGAGGGCAGAGTGTTGAGGGCAGAGGGCAGAGTGTTGAGGGCAGAGGGCAGAGTGCAGAGGGCAGAATTTTGAGTGCAGAGGGCAATGTGTTGAGTGCAGAGGGCAGAGTGAGGGCAGAGGGCAGAGTGTTGAGGGCAGAGGGTAAAGTGTTGAGGGCAGAGTATTGGGGGCAGAGGGCAGAGTGTTGAGGGCAGAGTGTTGAGGGCAGAGGGCAGAGTGTTGAGGGCAGAGTGTTGAGGATTGAGGGCCGAGTGTTGAGGATCGAGGGAAGAGTGTTGAGGGCAGAGTGTTGAGGGCAGAGGGCAGAGTGTTGAGGGCAGAGTTTTGAGGGCAGAGGGTAGAGTTTTTGAGGGCAGGGGGCAGAGTGTTAAGGGCAGATTGTTGAGGGCAGAGGGCAGACAGTTAAGGGCAGAGTGTTAAGGGCACAGGGCAGAGTGTTGAGGGCAGAGGGCAGAGTGTTGAGGGCAGAGGGCAGAGTGTTGAGGGAAGAGGGCAGAGTGTTGAGGGCAGAGGGCAGAGTGTTGAGGGAAGAGGGCAGAGTGTTGAGGGCAGAGTGTTGAGGGCATAATTTTGAGGATTGATGGCAGAGTGTTGAGGGCAGAGTGTTGAGGATTGACGGCAGAGTGTTGAGGATTGAGGGCAGAGTGTTTAGGGCTGAGTGTTGAGAGCAGAGTTTTGAGGGCAGAGTGTTGAGGGCAGAGTGTTGAGGGCAGAGGGCAGAGTGTTTAGGGCAGAGTGACGAGGGCAGAGTGTTGAGGGCAGGGTGTTGAGGGCAGAAGGCAGTGTGTTGAGGGCAGAGGAAAGAGTATTGAGGGCAGAGTGCAATGGGCAGAGTGTTGAGTACAGAGGGCAGAGTGTTGAGTACAGAGGGCAGAGTGTTGAGGGCAGAGTGTTGAGAGCAGAGAGTTGAGGGCAGAGGTTTGAGGGCAGAGGGCAAAGTGTTGAGGGCAGAGTGTTGAGGGCAGAGGGCAGAGTGTTGAGGGCAGTGCGTTGAGGGCAGAGTGCAGAGGGCAGAGGGCAGAGTGTTGAGGGCAGAGTGTAGAGGGCAGAGTGTTGAAGGCAGAGTGCAGAGGGCAGAGTGTTGTGGGCAGAGTGTTGAGGGCAGAGTATTGAGGGCAGAGGGCAGAGTGTTGAGGGCAGAGTGTTGAGGGCAGAGGGTAGAGTTTTTAGGGTAGGGGCAGATTGTTGAGGGTAGATTGTTGAGGGCAGAGGGCAGAGTGTTGAGGGCAGAGGGCAGAGTGTTGAGGGCAGAGGGCAGAGTGTTGAGGGCAGAGTGTTGAGGGCAGAGGGCAAAGTGTTGAGGGCAGAGTGTTGAGGGCAGAGTGTTGAGGATTGAGGGCAGAGTGTTGAGGATCGAGGGAAGAGTGTTGAGGGCAGAGTGTTGAGGATTGAGGGCAGAGTGTTGAGGGCAAAGTGTTGAGAACAGAGGGCAGAGTGTTGAGGGCAGAGGCAGAGTGTTGAGTGCAGAGGGCAGAGTGTTGAGGGCAGAGTGTTGAGGGCAGAGTGTTGAGGGCAGAGGGTAGAGTGTTGAGGGCAGTGCGTTGAGGGCAGAGTGCAGAGGGCAGAGGGCAGAGTGTTGAGGGCAGAGGGCAGAGTGTTGAGGGCAGAGTGTTGAGGGCAGAGTGTTGAGGGCAGAGGGTAGAGTGTTGAGGGCAGTGCCTTGAGGGCAGAGTGCAGAGGGCAGAGGGCAGAGTGTTGAGGGCAGAGGGCAGAATTCTGAGTGCAGAGGGCAGAGTGTTGAGTGCAGAGGGCAGAGTGAGGGCAGAGAGCAGAGTGTTGAGGGCAGAGGGTAGAGTGTTGAGGGCAGTGCGTTGAGGGCAGAATGCAGAGTGCAGAGGGCAGAGGGCAGAGTGTTGAGGGCAGAGTGTTGAGGGCAGAGTGTTGAAGGCAGAGTGCAGAGGGCAGAGTGTTGTGGGCAGAGTGTTGAGGGCAGAGTATTGAGGGCAGAGGGCAGAGTGTTGAGGGCAGAGTGTTGAGGGCAGAGTGTTGAGGGCAGAGGGTAGAGGGCAGAGGGCAGAGTGTTGAGGGCAGTGCATTGAGGGCAGAGTGCAGAGGGCAGAGGGCAGAGTGTTGAGGGCAGAGTGTATAGGGCAGAGTGTTGAAGGCAGAGTGCAGAGGGCAGAGTGTTGTGGGCAGAGTGTTGAGGGCAGAGTATTGAGGGCAGAGGGCAGAGTGTTGAGGGCAGAGTGTTGAGGGCAGAGGGTAGAGTTTTTAGGGTAGGGGCAGATTGTTGAGGGTAGATTGTTGAGGGCAGAGGGCAGAGTGTTGAGGGCAGAGGGCAGAGTGTTGAGGGCAGAGGGCAGAGTGTTGAGGGCAGAGTGTTGAGGGCAGAGGGCAAAGTGTTGAGGGCAGAGTGTTGAGGGCAGAGTGTTGAGGATTGAGGGCAGAGTGTTGAGGATCGAGGGAAGAGTGTTGAGGGCAGAGTGTTGAGGATTGAGGGCAGAGTGTTGAGGGCAAAGTGTTGAGAACAGAGGGCAGAGTGTTGAGGGCAGAGGCAGAGTGTTGAGGGCAGAGTGTTGAGGGCAGAGTGTTGAGGGCAGAGTGTTGAGGGCAGAGGGTAGAGTGTTGAGGGCAGTGCGTTGAGGGCAGAGTGCAGAGGGCAGAGGGCAGAGTGTTGAGGGCAGAGTGTTGAGGGCAGAGTGTTGAGGGCAGAGTGTTGAGGGCAGAGTGGTGAGGGCAGAGGGTAGAGTGTTGAGGGCAGTGCGTTGAGGGCAGAGTGCAGAGGGCAGAGGGCAGAGTGTTGAGGGCAGAGGGCAGAATTCTGAGTGCAGAGGGCAGAGTGTTGAGTGCAGAGGGCAGAGTGAGGGCAGAGGGCAGAGTGTTGAGGGCAGAGGGTAGAGTGTTGAGGGCAGTGCGTTGAGGGCAGAGTGCAGAGGGCAGAGGGCAGAGTGTTGAGGGCAGAGGGCAGAGTGTAGAGGGCAGAGTGTTGAAGGCAGAGTGCAGAGGGCAGAGTGTTGTGGGCAGAGTGTTGAGGGCAGAGTATTGAGGGCAGAGGGCAGAGTGTTGAGGGCAGAGTGTTGAGGGCAGAGGGTAGAGTTTTTAGGGTAGGGGCAGATTGTTGAGGGTAGATTGTTGAGGGCAGAGGGCAGAGTGTTGAGGGCAGAGGGCAGAGTGTTGAGGGCAGAGGGCAGAGTGTTGAGGGCAGAGTGTTGAGGGCAGAGGGCAAAGTGTTGAGGGCAGAGTGTTGAGGGCAGAGTGTTGAGGATTGAGGGCAGAGTGTTGAGGATCGAGGGAAGAGTGTTGAGGGCAGAGTGTTGAGGATTGAGGGCAGAGTGTTGAGGGCAAAGTGTTGAGAACAGAGGGCAGAGTGTTGAGGGCAGAGGCAGAGTGTTGAGTGCAGAGGGCAGAGTGTTGAGGGCAGAGTGTTGAGGGCAGAGTGTTGAGGGCAGAGGGTAGAGTGTTGAGGGCAGTGCGTTGAGGGCAGAGTGCAGAGGGCAGAGGGCAGAGTGTTGAGGGCAGAGGGCAGAGTGTTGAGGGCAGAGTGTTGAGGGCAGAGTGTTGAGGGCAGAGGGTAGAGTGTTGAGGGCAGTGCCTTGAGGGCAGAGTGCAGAGGGCAGAGGGCAGAGTGTTGAGGGCAGAGGGCAGAATTCTGAGTGCAGAGGGCAGAGTGTTGAGTGCAGAGGGCAGAGTGAGGGCAGAGAGCAGAGTGTTGAGGGCAGAGGGTAGAGTGTTGAGGGCAGTGCGTTGAGGGCAGAATGCAGAGTGCAGAGGGCAGAGGGCAGAGTGTTGAGGGCAGAGTGTTGAGGGCAGAGTGTTGAAGGCAGAGTGCAGAGGGCAGAGTGTTGTGGGCAGAGTGTTGAGGGCAGAGTATTGAGGGCAGAGGGCAGAGTGTTGAGGGCAGAGTGTTGAGGGCAGAGTGTTGAGGGCAGAGGGTAGAGGGCAGAGGGCAGAGTGTTGAGGGCAGTGCATTGAGGGCAGAGTGCAGAGGGCAGAGGGCAGAGTGTTGAGGGCAGAGTGTATAGGGCAGAGTGTTGAAGGCAGAGTGCAGAGGGCAGAGTGTTGTGGGCAGAGTGTTGAGGGCAGAGTATTGAGGGCAGAGGGCAGAGTGTTGAGGGCAGAGTGTTGAGGGCAGAGGGTAGAGTTTTTAGGGTAGGGGCAGATTGTTGAGGGTAGATTGTTGAGGGCAGAGGGCAGAGTGTTGAGGGCAGAGGGCAGAGTGTTGAGGGCAGAGGGCAGAGTGTTGAGGGCAGAGTGTTGAGGGCAGAGGGCAAAGTGTTGAGGGCAGAGTGTTGAGGGCAGAGTGTTGAGGATTGAGGGCAGAGTGTTGAGGATCGAGGGAAGAGTGTTGAGGGCAGAGTGTTGAGGATTGAGGGCAGAGTGTTGAGGGCAAAGTGTTGAGAACAGAGGGCAGAGTGTTGAGGGCAGAGGCAGAGTGTTGAGGGCAGAGTGTTGAGGGCAGAGTGTTGAGGGCAGAGTGTTGAGGGCAGAGGGTAGAGTGTTGAGGGCAGTGCGTTGAGGGCAGAGTGCAGAGGGCAGAGGGCAGAGTGTTGAGGGCAGAGTGTTGAGGGCAGAGTGTTGAGGGCAGAGTGTTGAGGGCAGAGTGGTGAGGGCAGAGGGTAGAGTGTTGAGGGCAGTGCGTTGAGGGCAGAGTGCAGAGGGCAGAGGGCAGAGTGTTGAGGGCAGAGGGCAGAATTCTGAGTGCAGAGGGCAGAGTGTTGAGTGCAGAGGGCAGAGTGAGGGCAGAGGGCAGAGTGTTGAGGGCAGAGGGTAGAGTGTTGAGGGCAGTGCGTTGAGGGCAGAATGCAGAGTGCAGAGGGCAGAGGGCAGAGTGTTGAGGGCAGAGTGTTGAGGGCAGAGTGTTGAAGGCAGAGTGCAGAGGGCAGAGTGTTGTGGGCAGAGTGTTGAGGGAAGAGTGTTGAGGGCAGAGTGTTGAGGGCAGAGGGCAGAGTGTTGAGGGCAGAGGGTAGAGTGTTGAGGGCAGTGCGTTGAGGGCAGAGTGCAGAGGGCAGAGTGTTGAGGGCAGAGGGCAGAGGGAAGAGTGTTGAGGGCAGAGTGTTGAGGGCAGAGGGTAGAGTGTTGAGGGCAGTGCGTTGAGGGCAGAGTGCAGAGGGCAGAGTGTTGAGGGCAGAGGGCAGAATTTTGAGTGCAGAGGGCAGAGTGTTGAGTGCAGAGGGCAGAGTGAGGGCAGAGGGCAGAGTGTTGAGGGCAGAGGGTAGAGTGTTGAGGGCAGTGCGTTGAGGGCAGAGTGCAGAGGGCAGAGTGTTGAGGGCAGAGTGTTGAGGGCAGAGGGCAGAGTGTTGAAGGCAGAGTGCAGAGGGCAAAGTGTTGTGGGCAGAGTGTTGAGGGCAGAGTATTGAGGGCAGAGGGCAGAGTGTTGAGGGCAGAGTGTTGAGGGCAGAGTGTTGAGGGCAGAGGGTAGAGTTTTTAGGGTAGGGGCATATTGTTGAGGGTAGATTGTTGAGGGCAGAGGGCAGAGTGTTGAGGGCAGAGGGCAGAGTGTTGAGGGCAGAGGGCAGAGTGTTGAGGGCAGAGTGTTGAGGGCAGAGGGCAAAGTGTTGAGGGCAGAGTGTTGAGGGCAGAGTGTTGAGGATTGAGGGCAGAGGGTAGAGTTTTTGAGGAGAGGGGGCAGAGTGTTAAGGGCAGATTGTTGAGGGCAGAGGGCAGACTGTTGAGGGCAGAGTGTTGAGGGCAGAGGGCAGAGTGTTGAGGGCAGAGGGCAGAGTGTTGAGGGCAGAGGGCAGAGTGTTGAGGGCATAATTTTGAGGATTGAGGGCAGAGTGTTGAGGGCAGAGTGTTGAGGATTGACGGCAGAGTGTTGAGGATTGAGGGCAGAGTGTTTAGGGCAGAGTGTTGAGAGCAGAGTTTTGAGGGCAGAGTGTTGAGGGCAGAGTGTTGAGGGCAGAGGGCAGAGTGTTGAGGGTAGAGTGTTGAGGGAAGAGTGTTGAGGGCAGAGGGCAGAGTGTTGAGGGCAGAGTGTAGAGGGCAGAGGGTTGAGGGCAGAGTGTTGAGGGCAGAGGGCAGAGTGTTGAGGGAAGAGTGTTGAGGGCAGAGTGTTGAGGGCAGAGCGCAGAGTGTTGAGGGCAGAGTGATGAGGGCAGAGTGTTGAGGGCAGGGTGTTGAGGGAAGAAGGCAGAGTGTTGAGGGCAGAGTGCAGAGGGCAGAGTGTTGAGTACAGAGGGCAGAGTGTTGAGGGCAGAGTGTTGAGGGCAGAGTATTGAGAGCAGAGAGTTGAGGTGTTAGACGGACCGGGAGGGTCGGCCGAGGTACGGGGAGAGGTCTCCAGGGAGAGCCGTCTCCAACGACTGTACAGATGAATAACTTCCCCCCCACAGACGGACACGACACAAGACTGAAGGTTAACGAGACTTTATATGCAATTCTTAGGTTACGATGATATGGTACAAGGAGGTCTGGACGCAGGGGTCCCCTCTAGCTTAGTCTTTGGTTGAGGAAAAGGGTAGCGGGACAGTCTTTAGTTACCGGTGAGTCCAAAAATAGCTCTCAATCCTTGAGCTCGGCGTTCTTGATGATCGGGCCGTGGAGGAGCCAAGCAGGTCCCGAGATGGTCGGATGAAAGATGACGGTCCGCGGCGGAGCCTGCAGGTCCCGATGAAGATGACGGTTACAACGGTCCGCGGCCACGCCAGCAGATCCGGACGACGATGAAGGGTGAAGGTTACGACGGCTGTGGCAGCGCCAACAGGCAGGATGATGGTGCACAGGACAGAGCTACGGCAGCGCCAGTAGTCTGTTCAGGATGAGTTCCTCTTTACGTCTCTCGACTCCAAGATACAACTGCCTTCCTGCTCTGGAGCTGCCCCAGTTATAGGGCTGGCGTGCTTGGATGTCCGGACCCTCGCACTTGGAGGTCGGGGGTCCGGGATGCGGGATTCCAGACACCCAGCAGGGGGGTGGAGCCAGCGCTCGGGGAGGCGATGGGCGAGCGGCACTTGGCGGGGGGAGCCATCGACACCTCTTTCTCCCATTGACTTGCCAAGTAGCCCGCTCACCTCCTGGGTGGAGGGTGGTGCCGAGATGTCTGAGGCCGGGCCAGGCCCAGGGTCGGGGTTGATCGGAGGCCAGGCGACCTCGTGGTGAAGTGTCCAAGATGGCGGTTCAGGTTGGCCGCGTGGGCCGGCAGGGGATCGGGCCCACGAGGTTAGCTTGCCTCGCAGGCAGGGGCCCTGAGAGGGCAGCAGGTGTACAATGATGATGCGTGGTACTGTCGTGGCGGCTCTCGGGCCTGGTTGGGCTGGGGGAGAGCGGCCCTTCATGTGGCCTGTCCAACATGCGTCCCCCCCAGCTGAAGGCGGGGAGAGTTACCCATCTTCCTGGGGACTCTCGTCGTCGAGGCAGAAAAACCGGGACAGGCCGTCTGCGTTGGCGTGGTCTGGTCCTGGCCGGTGTTCGACTGTGAAGTCCATACCTTGCAGGGAGATGGACCAGCGCAGCAATTTTGGGTTTTCCCCCCGCATATGCATCAGCCACTGCAGGGGTCGGTGGTCGGTCTGCACCCGGAAGTGGGTGCCAAAAAGGTAGGGCCGGAGCTTTTTGAGGGCCCATACCACTGCGAATGCTTCTCTCTCTATGGTGCTCCAGCGTTGCTCCCGGGGTAGGAGCCTCCGGCTGATGAAGGCCACGGGTTGATCAAGGCCTTCGGTGTTTACTTGGGACAGGACCGCCCCAATGCCCTGGTCGGAGGCGTCCGTCTGGACGAGGAACTCCCGGCTGTAGTCGGGGGCCTGGAGCACAGGAGCGGAACACATGGCGGCCTTCAATTGTTCGAATGCCGTTTGACACTCTGGGGTCCAGTTCACTTTCTTTGGTTGAGTCTTTGACGTGAGTTCCGTGAGAGGCCCCACTATGGTTCCATAGTCTTTTACAAACCTTCGGTAATAGCCTGTGAGGCCCAGGAATGCTCGTACCTCGGTTTGGGTGATAGGGGGCTGCCAGTCCTGGATGGCAGCAATTTTTAGCTGTAGAGGGGCCACTAGGCCGCTTCCCACCTGGTGCCCGAGGTAGGTCACAGACCCTTGTCCAATTTGACATTTGCTGGCCTTGATCGTGAGGCCAGCTCGTTGAAGGGCTTGCAGCACTGCTCGGAGGTGGTGGAGGTGTTCGGTCCAGTGGTGGCTGTACACAGCGATGTCGTCTAGGTAGGCGGCGCTGAACCCTTCGAGCCCCGCCAGGACTTTATTGACGAGCCGTTGGAAAGTCGCTGGTGCATTTTTCATGCCGAAAGGCATGACCGTAAAATGATAGTGGCCATCGGGGGTGGAGAAGGCAGAACGTTCCTGTGCTCGGGGTGTGAGGCCGATCTGCCAATAACCTGCTGTCAGGTCGAAGATGCTGAGGTAGCGGGCAGCTCCCATTCGGTCGACCAGTTCATCTGCCCGGGGGATGGGATGTGCGTCCGTCCGGGTGACCTCATTCAGGCCCCGGTAGTCGACACAGAACCGGAGTTCTGGGGTGGTTCCGGGGGCGGCTGCTTTGGGGACCAGCACGACCGGGCTGGCCCATGGACTGTCTGAGGGCTCGATGACCCCGAGCGTGAGCATCTTGGCCACTTCCGCCTGGATGCAGGCCCGTACCCGATCAGGTACGCGGTAGGCCCGGTGGCGGATAGGAGGGCTATCTCCGGTGTCCACATCGTGCACACACCAGGACGTGACACCTGGGGTGAGGGAGAACAGGCTGGCGAACTGTGACAGGAGGGCTTGGCACTCTTGGCGTTGTCCTCTGGTGAGGGTCTCCGAGAGGCGGACCCCATCTACGGAGCCGTCTTGCTCCTGGGTCCGCAGGAGGTCAGGGAGAGGCTCGGAGTCGTCTTCAGCCCCGTTGTCTGTGGCCATCAGTAGGCTGAGTTCGGTTCGTGCAAAGTGAGGTTTCAGCCTGTTGGTGTGGAGGACCCGGAGTGGGTTCCGGGAGGACCCCATATCGATCAGATAGGTGGCAGGGCCCTTGCGCTCGATCACCTTGAAGGGCCCCGTCCATTTGTCTTGGAGAGCGCAAGGTTCTGTGGGGGACATTACCCATACTTGTTGCCCCGGCTCGAATTCAATGGATGAGGCGTTCTGGTCATACCATTTTTTCATATCCTCTTGACTGGCCTCTAGGTTGACTTTTGCTAGGTCTCTGAACCGCTGTGACTGGTTGCGGAGGGCGAGGAGGTACCGGAAGACGTCTGGAGGGTTCTTGGCCGGAGGCATCTCCCAGCCTTCTTTGATCAGGCTGAGCGGCCCCCGCACTGGGTGCCCGTATAGCAGTTCAAATGGGCTGAAGCCTAGTGATTTTTGTGGGACCTCCCGGTAGGCGAAGAGGAGGCACGGCAGCAGTACATCCCACTGGCGACGGAGGGGCTCTTCCAATCCCCCGATCATCCCTTTTAGTGTGCGGTTGAACCGCTCAACCAGTCCGTTCCCTTGGGGGTGATAGGGGGTCGTGAATCGGTAGGTGACCCCACACTGTTGCCAGAGTGATTTCATGTATTTAGAAATAAAGTTCGTGCCTCTGTCGCTGACGACTTCTCGGGGGAACCCCACACGGGAGAAGATCCCCATCAGGGCCCGGCCGACCACTGGGGCTGTCACGGTTCGGAGAGGTATAGCCTCAGGGTAGCGGGTGGCGTGGTCCACCAGCACCAGAATAAAGCGATGGCCTTGTTTTGTACGCGGGTCTAGGGGTCCCACAATGTCTATTCCGACCCTCTCAAATGGGGTCGTGACTACTGGAAAGGGTTGCAAGGGGGCCTTTAGTTTGCGGCCGCTCTTCCCACTGGCTTGGCACGTGGGGCAAGATCGGCAATGCTGGTGCACATCGTTTCTCATTTTGGGCCAGAAGAAGTGGGTCACTAGGCGGCTGTAAGTTTTATCTTGTCCGAGGTGCCCTGCCAGGGGGACATCGTGGGCCAAGTTTAACAGGAAGTCTCTGAAACGGAGGGGTACCGCTAGTACTCTGTTGGCCCCCAGCTCGGCGATTCTTTGCTCGCTGTACAGTAGATCATTGTCCCAGTAGACCCAATGAGTTCCGGAAGTATCCCCTGCGCCTTGGGCGAGCGCTTGTTGGCGGAGTCCCTCTAGGGAGGGACAGGTCTTCTGCTCCCGGCGAAATTGTTCTTGGGTGGGTCCCCCCTCTTGGGCCCACTGGTCAAGGTTAGCGATGTCGGAAGGTTGAGCAGGTTCGAGGGGGGTGTCAGGGTCGGCGGTCTCGGCTGGGGCGACCGGAGGCGGCGGCGCCGGCCATTCTGGTTCTTCTGGGTGAGGGTTGGCCCGGGCGGCCATGGACCGGGTGGTGACGCACGCCCAGTCCGGGACGCCTAACATCCCCAAGTGTTCTTTTCGCTCCACGGCTGCCCACGGGGAGCTCTCCAGGTCATTTCCGAGTAGGCAGTCCACGGGGGAGTCGTCTCGGACCGTCACCTTCAGCATGCCGGAGACCCCCCCCCACTCAAAGGGGACGCAGGCCATCCGACACAGACTTTCCGAGTTGTCGGCTGATCGCACAGGGCAGAGGGTGTTCGGTAGATATTGTTCTGGGGTCACCAGGTGACAGCGGACGGCTGTCACACTGGCCCCGGTGTCTCGAAGGGCTTCGGCCCGTTGTCCATTGATGCTTACCCATTGGCTGTACTTCTGGGTGTTAGCGGGTAGGGGGACCGGCGGGACCATGTCTCTTCCCCCTAAGCACGCGAGAGTCATGGCGGCTGGCTCCCACTCTTGATACTCTTGCTGGTCTGTTTCTTGTTCCTCGGGGATCTGTTCTTCCCCTAGTGCCGCGGCGGCCATTTGGCGGGGTTTTGGACTCTGATACTGCGGGCAGCTTGGGTCATTGGCATAGTGGCCGACTCGCTGGCATCGGTGACATGTGACATTGGCTCTGTACCCCGGTCGCGCCGGGGTGCTGCCCCGGTTGGCCGGGGGGTGGTGCTGGCAGCGGGGGCGGCCGGAGTGTTGTCTCTCCCTCGTCCTTGGCCCCCTCCCCCTCCTCTCGGTCGGTGGTGTCCATTGTTGTTCCTGTTTTGCTCGTAGGACCCATTCCGGCCCACTCTGGTTATCTCCCACCGGTCAGCTTCGGCTGCGAGCTGCCGGGGATCGGTCAACTTGCTGTCGAGGAGGTGTTGGCGTAGTTCGATGAAGCAATTGTTGGACAGATGCTCCCATACCATCAGATTGAACAGCTGCTCGTATGTCGTGACGTTGTTTCCTTTGATCCAGCCTTCGAAAGCTCTGCTAAAGTACGTTACATAGTCCACCCAAGTTGTACCCGGGATGCGTGTGCAGTCTCGGAACCTCTGGCGGTACATCTCGGGCGTGAGACCATAGCGGGTGAGGAGGGCCGCTTTCATATGGTCGTAGGAGGTCATCTGGTGGTCTGGGAGCTGTAACAGGGTATCGCGGCCCTCATTGAGGAATCTGCCCCATAGGCCGGCACCCCAGTCGGTTCTATCGATCCGGTGCGCAGTCATAGCGATTTCATAGGCCTTAAACCATTGTTGGATGTCGTCCTCTCGGAAATATTCTCGGACCACATCCTTGGGGATGTGTACTTTTTTCTCCGCGGTCCCCGGGGTGTGTGGTCTCTCGGGCACCCCTAACTCTTTATTCTGTTTGCGCAGGTTGATCTCGGCTATGTTCCGTTCGTGCTCGTACGCCAGTTTCTTTTCCTCGAGCTCCCTTTGTCTCTGTTTCTCTTCTCTTTCTTCTCGGAGACGTAGGTGCTCTAAGTTGATTTTTTGTTCGGCCAACTTGAGTTCTATTTCCATCTTGAGTCGGGCCATTTCTAGCTCGTGTAGTCGGATTTTTTCTCTTTCTTGGATCTCGTCTTGCGGGAGACCGGTTCTTTGCCCTTCAGGGGCTGTGGTGGTTTGCTCAGGGGCTTCGGTATCCCCGGTCTCTGCCCAAGATTGTAGGGCATGTTTAAAATCGTCCTTGGTGCTTAGTCCGGTGGTAGCGATACCTAGTTCGATGCAGAACTGCTTTAGTTCACGGTGGCTGTACTCCTCTAGTTTTTCCATTTGGAACTTCTCGGTTGATCCGCTTTCTTTAGTTGTCATTATGGTTCGTTGTGGGGTGAGCTATTTTCTGTACGTTATGCGGTGATTCGAATCGCGCCGCTGGCCACCAATGTTAGACGGACCGGGAGGGTCGGCCGAGGTACGGGGAGAGGTCTCCAGGGAGAGCCGTCTCCAACGACTGTACAGATGAATAACTTCCCCCCCACAGACGGACACGACACAAGACTGAAGGTTAACGAGACTTTATATGCAATTCTTAGGTTACGATGATATGGTACAAGGAGGTCTGGACGCAGGGGTCCCCTCTAGCTTAGTCTTTGGTTGAGGAAAAGGGTAGCGGGACAGTCTTTAGTTACCGGTGAGTCCAAAAATAGCTCTCAATCCTTGAGCTCGGCGTTCTTGATGATCGGGCCGTGGAGGAGCCAAGCAGGTCCCGAGATGGTCGGATGAAAGATGACGGTCCGCGGCGGAGCCTGCAGGTCCCGATGAAGATGACGGTTACAACGGTCCGCGGCCACGCCAGCAGATCCGGACGACGATGAAGGGTGAAGGTTACGACGGCTGTGGCAGCGCCAACAGGCAGGATGATGGTGCACAGGACAGAGCTACGGCAGCGCCAGTAGTCTGTTCAGGATGAGTTCCTCTTTACGTCTCTCGACTCCAAGATACAACTGCCTTCCTGCTCTGGAGCTGCCCCAGTTATAGGGCTGGCGTGCTTGGATGTCCGGACCCTCGCACTTGGAGGTCGGGGGTCCGGGATGCGGGATTCCAGACACCCAGCAGGGGGGTGGAGCCAGCGCTCGGGGAGGCGATGGGCGAGCGGCACTTGGCGGGGGGAGCCATCGACACCTCTTTCTCCCATTGACTTGCCAAGTAGCCCGCTCACCTCCTGGGTGGAGGGTGGTGCCGAGATGTCTGAGGCCGGGCCAGGCCCAGGGTCGGGGTTGATCGGAGGCCAGGCGACCTCGTGGTGAAGTGTCCAAGATGGCGGTTCAGGTTGGCCGCGTGGGCCGGCAGGGGATCGGGCCCACGAGGTTAGCTTGCCTCGCAGGCAGGGGCCCTGAGAGGGCAGCAGGTGTACAATGATGATGCGTGGTACTGTCGTGGCGGCTCTCGGGCCTGGTTGGGCTGGGGGAGAGCGGCCCTTCATGTGGCCTGTCCAACATGAGGGCAGACGTTTGAGGGCAGAGGGCAGAGTGTTGAGGGCAGAGGGCAGAGTGTTGAGGGCAGAGGGCAGAGTGCAGAGGGCAGAATTTTGAGTGCAGAGGGCAATGTGTTGAGTGCAGAGGGCAGAGTGAGGGCAGAGGGCAGAGTGTTGAGGGCAGAGGGTAAAGTGTTGAGGGCAGAGTATTGGGGGCAGAGGGCAGAGTGTTGAGGGCAGAGTGTTGAGGGCAGAGGGCAGAGTGTTGAGGGCAGAGTGTTGAGGATTGAGGGCTGAGTGTTGAGGATCGAGGGAAGAGTGTTGAGGGCAGAGTGTTGAGGGCAGAGTTTTGAGGGCAGAGGGTAGAGTTTTTGAGGGCAGGGGGCAGAGTGTTAAGGGCAGATTGTTGAGGGCAGAGGGCAGACAGTTAAGGGCAGAGTGTTAAGGGCACAGGGCAGAGTGTTGAGGGCAGAGGGCAGAGTGTTGAGGGCAGAGGGCAGAGTGTTGAGGGAAGAGGGCAGAGTGTTGAGGGCAGAGGGCAGAGTGTTGAGGGAAGAGGGCAGAGTGTTGAGGGCAGAGTGTTGAGGGCATAATTTTGAGGATTGATGGCAGAGTGTTGAGGGCAGAGTGTTGAGGATTGACGGCAGAGTGTTGAGGATTGAGGGCAGAGTGTTTAGGGCTGAGTGTTGAGAGCAGAGTTTTGAGGGCAGAGTGTTGAGGGCAGAGTGTTGAGGGCAGAGGGCAGAGTGTTTAGGGCAGAGTGACGAGGGCAGAGTGTTGAGGGCAGGGTGTTGAGGGCAGAAGGCAGTGTGTTGAGGGCAGAGGAAAGAGTATTGAGGGCAGAGTGCAATGGGCAGAGTGTTGAGTACAGAGGGCAGAGTGTTGAGTACAGAGGGCAGAGTGTTGAGGGCAGAGTGTTGAGAGCAGAGAGTTGAGGGCAGAGGTTTGAGGGCAGAGGGCAAAGTGTTGAGGGCAGAGTGTTGAGGGCAGAGGGCAGAGTGTTGAGGGCAGTGCGTTGAGGGCAGAGTGCAGAGGGCAGAGGGCAGAGTGTTGAGGGCAGAGGGCAGAGTGTAGAAGGCAGAGTGTTGAAGGCAGAGTGCAGAGGGCAGAGTGTTGTGGGCAGAGTGTTGAGGGCAGAGTATTGAGGGCAGAGGGCAGAGTGTTGAGGGCAGAGTGTTGAGGGCAGAGGGTAGAGTTTTTAGGGTAGGGGCAGATTGTTGAGGGTAGATTGTTGAGGGCAGAGGGCAGAGTGTTGAGGGCAGAGGGCAGAGTGTTGAGGGCAGAGGGCAGAGTGTTGAGGGCAGAGTGTTGAGGGCAGAGGGCAAAGTGTTGAGGGCAGAGTGTTGAGGGCAGAGTGTTGAGGATTGAGGGCAGAGTGTTGAGGATCGAGGGAAGAGTGTTGAGGGCAGAGTGTTGAGGATTGAGGGCAGAGTGTTGAGGGCAAAGTGTTGAGAACAGAGGGCAGAGTGTTGAGGGCAGAGGCAGAGTGTTGAGTGCAGAGGGCAGAGTGTTGAGGGCAGAGTGTTGAGGGCAGAGTGTTGAGGGCAGAGGGTAGAGTGTTGAGGGCAGTGCGTTGAGGGCAGAGTGCAGAGGGCAGAGTGTTGAGGGCAGAGGGCAGAGTGTTGAGGGCAGAGTGTTGAGGGCAGAGTGTTGAGGGCAGAGGGTAGAGTGTTGAGGGCAGTGCCTTGAGGGCAGAGTGCAGAGGGCAGAGGGCAGAGTGTTGAGGGCAGAGGGCAGAATTCTGAGTGCAGAGGGCAGAGTGTTGAGTGCAGAGGGCAGAGTGAGGGCAGAGAGCAGAGTGTTGAGGGCAGAGGGTAGAGTGTTGAGGGCAGTGCGTTGAGGGCAGAATGCAGAGTGCAGAGGGCAGAGGGCAGAGTGTTGAGGGCAGAGTGTTGAGGGCAGAGTGTTGAAGGCAGAGTGCAGAGGGCAGAGTGTTGTGGGCAGAGTGTTGAGGGCAGAGTATTGAGGGCAGAGGGCAGAGTGTTGAGGGCAGAGGGCAGAGTGTTGAGGGTAGAGTGTTGAGGGAAGAGTGTTGAGGGCAGAGGGCAGAGTGTTGAGGGCAGAGTGTAGAGGGCAGAGGGTTGAGGGCAGAGTGTTGAGGGCAGAGGGCAGAGTGTTGAGGGAAGAGTGTTGAGGGCAGAGTGTTGAGGGCAGAGCGCAGAGTGTTGAGGGCAGAGTGATGAGGGCAGAGTGTTGAGGGCAGGGTGTTGAGGGAAGAAGGCAGAGTGTTGAGGGCAGAGTGCAGAGGGCAGAGTGTTGAGTACAGAGGGCAGAGTGTTGAGGGCAGAGTGTTGAGGGCAGAGTATTGAGAGCAGAGAGTTGAGGGCAGAGTGAGGGCAGAGGGCAGAGTGTTGAGGGCAGAGGGTAAAGTGTTGAGGGCAGAGTATTGGGGGCAGAGGGCAGAGTGTTGAGGGCAGAGTGTTGAGGGCAGAGGGCAGAGTGTTGAGGGCAGAGTGTTGAGGATTGAGGGCCGAGTGTTGAGGATCGAGGGAAGAGTGTTGAGGGCAGAGTGTTGAGGGCAGAGGGCAGAGTGTTGAGGGCAGAGTGTTGAGGGCAGAGGGTAGAGTTTTTGAGGGCAGGGGGCAGAGTGTTAAGGGCAGATTGTTGAGGGCAGAGGGCAGACAGTTAAGGGCAGAGTGTTAAGGGCAGAGGGCAGAGTGTTGAGGGCAGAGGGCAGAGTGTTGAGGGCAGAGGGCAAAGTGTTGAGGGAAGAGGGCAGAGTGTTGAGGGCAGAGGGCAGAGTGTTGAGGGAAGAGGGCAGAGTGTTGAGGGCAGAGTGTTGAGGGCATAATTTTGAGGTTTGATGGCAGAGTGTTGAGGGCAGAGTGTTGAGGATTGACGGCAGAGTGTTGAGGATTGAGGGCAGAGTGTTTAGGGCTGAGTGTTGAGAGCAGAGTTTTGAGGGCAGAGTGTTGAGGGCAGAGTGTTGAGGGCAGAGGGCAGAGTGTTGAGGGCAGAGTGACAAGGGCAGAGTGTTGAGGGCAGGGTGTTGAGGGCAGAAGGCAGTGTGTTGAGGGCAGAGGAAAGAGTATTGAGGGCAGAGTGCAATGGGCAGAGTGTTGAGTACAGAGGGCAGAGTGTTGAGTACAGAGGGCAGAGTGTTGAGGGCAGAGTGTTGAGAGCAGAGAGTTGAGGGCAGAGGTTTGAGGGCAGAGGGCAAAGTGTTGAGGGCAGAGTGTTGAGTGCAGAGGGCAGAGTGTTGAGGGCAGTGCGTTGAGGGCAGAGTGCAGAGGGCAGAGGGCAGAGTGTTGAGGGCAGAGGGTAGAGTGTAGAGGGCAGAGTGTGGAAGGCAGAGTGCAGAGGGCAGAGTGTTGTGGGCAGAGTGTTGAGGGCAGAGTATTGAGGGCAGAGGGCAGAGTGTTGAGGGCAGAGTGTTGAGGGCAGAGGGTAGAGTTTTTAGGGTAGGGGCAGATTGTTGAGGGTAGATTGTTGAGGGCAGAGGGCAGAGTGTTGAGGGCAGAGGGCAGAGTGTTGAGGGTAGAGGGCAGAGTGTTGAGGGCAGAGTATTGGGGGCAGAGGGCAGAGTGTTGAGGGCAGAGTGTTGAGGGCAGAGGGCAGAGTGTTGAGGGCAGAGTGTTGAGGATTGAGGGCCGAGTGTTGAAGATCGAGGGAAGAGTGTTGAGGGCAGAGGGTAGAGTTTTTGAGGGCAGGGGGCAGAGTGTTAAGGGCAGATTGTTGAGGGCAGAGGGCAGACAGTTAAGGGCAGAGTGTTAAGGGCACAGGGCAGAGTGTTGAGGGCAGAGGGCAGAGTGTTGAGGGCAGAGGGCAGAGTGTTGAGGGAAGAGGGCAGAGTGTTGAGGGCAGAGTGTTGAGGGCATAATTTTGAGGATTGATGGCAGAGTGTTGAGGGCAGAGTGTTGAGGATTGACGGCAGAGTGTTGAGGATTGAGGGCAGAGTGTTTAGGGCTGAGTGTTGAGAGCAGAGTTTTGAGGGCAGAGTGTTGAGGGCAGAGTGTTGAGGGCAGAGGGCAGAGTGTTGAGGGCAGAGTGTTGAGGGAAGAGTGTTGAGGGCAGAGTGTTGAGGGCAGAAAGTATAGGGCAGAGGGTTGAGGGCAGAGGGTTGATGGCAGAGGGCAGAGTGTTGAGGGAAGAGTGTTGAGGGCAGAGTGTTGAGGGCAGAGTGTTGAGGGCAGAGGGCAGAGGGCAGAGTGTTGAGGGCAGAGTGACGAGGGCAGAGTGTTGAGGGCAGGGTGTTGAGGGCAGAAGGCAGTGTGTTGAGGGCAGAGGAAAGAGTATTGAGGGCAGAGTGAAATGGGCAGAGTGTTGAGTACAGAGGGCAGAGTGTTGAGTACAGAGGGCAGAGTGTTGAGGGCAGAGTGTTGAGAGCAGAGAGTTGAGGGCAGAGGTTTGAGGGCAGAGGGCAAAGTGTTAAGGGCAGAGGGCAGAGTGTTGAGGGCAGTGCATTGAGGGCAGAGTGCAGAGGGCAGAGGGCAGAGTGTTGAGGGCAGAGTGTATAGGGCAGAGTGTTGAAGGCAGAGTGCAGAGGGCAGAGTGTTGTGGGCAGAGTGTTGAGGGCAGAGTATTGAGGGCAGAGGGCAGAGTGTTGAGGGCAGAGTGTTGAGGCAGAGGGTAGAGTTTTTAGGGTAGGGGCAGATTGTTGAGGGTAGATTGTTGAGGGCAGAGGGCAGAGTGTTGAGGGCAGAGGGCAGAGTGTTGAGGGCAGAGGGCAGAGTGTTGAGGGCAGAGTGTTGAGGGCAGAGGGCAAAGTGTTGAGGGCAGAGTGTTGAGGGCAGAGTGTTGAGGATTGAGGGCAGAGTGTTGAGGATCGAGGGAAGAGTGTTGAGGGCAGAGTGTTGAGGATTGAGGGCAGAGTGTTGAGGGCAAAGTGTTGAGAACAGAGGGCAGAGTGTTGAGGGCAGAGGCAGAGTGTTGAGGGCAGAGTGTTGAGGGCAGAGTGTTGAGGGCAGAGTGTTGAGGGCAGAGGGTAGAGTGTTGAGGGCAGTGCGTTGAGGGCAGAGTGCAGAAGGCAGAGGGCAGAGTGTTGAGGGCAGAGTGTTGAGGGCAGAGTGTTGAGGGCAGAGTGTTGAGGGCAGAGTGGTGAGGGCAGAGGGTAGAGTGTTGAGGGCAGTGCGTTGAGGGCAGAGTGCAGAGGGCAGAGGGCAGAGTGTTGAGGGCAGAGGGCAGAATTCTGAGTGCAGAGGGCAGAGTGTTGAGTGCAGAGGGCAGAGTGAGGGCAGAGGGCAGAGTGTTGAGGGCAGAGGGTAGAGTGTTGAGGGCAGTGCGTTGAGGGCAGAATGCAGAGTGCAGAGGGCAGAGGGCAGAGTGTTGAGGGCAGAGTGTTGAGGGCAGAGTGTTGAAGGCAGAGTGCAGAGGGCAGAGTGTTGTGGGCAGAGTGTTGAGGGAAGAGTGTTGAGGGCAGAGTGTTGAGGGCAGAGGGCAGAGTGTTGAGGGCAGAGGGTAGAGTGTTGAGGGCAGTGCGTTGAGGGCAGAGTGCAGAGGGCAGAGGGCAGAGTGTTGAGGGCAGAGGGCAGAGTGTTGAGGGAAGAGTGTTGAGGGCAGAGTGTTGAGGGCAGAGGGTAGAGTGTTGAGGGCAGTGCGTTGAGGGCAGAGTGCAGAGGGCAGAGTGTTGAGGGCAGAGGGCAGAATTTTGAGTGCAGAGGGCAGAGTGTTGAGTGCAGAGGGCAGAGTGAGGGCAGAGGGCAGAGTGTTGAGGGCAGAGGGTAGAGTGTTGAGGGCAGTGCGTTGAGGGCAGAGTGCAGAGGGCAGAGTGTTGAGGGCAGAGTGTTGAGGGCAGAGGGCAGAGTGTTGAAGGCAGAGTGCAGAGGGCAAAGTGTTGTGGGCAGAGTGTTGAGGGCAGAGTATTGAGGGCAGAGGGCAGAGTGTTGAGGGCAGAGTGTTGAGGGCAGAGTGTTGAGGGCAGAGGGTAGAGTTTTTAGGGTAGGGGCATATTGTTGAGGGTAGATTGTTGAGGGCAGAGGGCAGAGTGTTGAGGGCAGAGGGCAGAGTGTTGAGGGCAGAGGGCAGAGTGTTGAGGGCAGAGTGTTGAGGGCAGAGGGCAAAGTGTTGAGGGCAGAGTGTTGAGGGCAGAGTGTTGAGGATTGAGGGCAGAGGGTAGAGTTTTTGAGGAGAGGGGGCAGAGTGTTAAGGGCAGATTGTTGAGGGCAGAGGGCAGACTGTTGAGGGCAGAGTGTTGAGGGCAGAGTGTTGAGGGCAGAGGGCAGAGTGTTGAGGGCAGAGGGCAGAGTGTTGAGGGCAGAGTGTTGAGGGCATAATTTTGAGGATTGAGGGCAGAGTGTTGAGGGCAGAGTGTTGAGGATTGACGGCAGAGTGTTGAGGATTGAGGGCAGAGTGTTTAGGGCAGAGTGTTGAGAGCAGAGTTTTGAGGGCAGAGTGTTGAGGGCAGAGTGTTGAGGGTAGAGGGCAGAGTGTTGAGGGTAGAGTGTTGAGGGAAGAGTGTTGAGGGCAGAGGGCAGAGTGTTGAGGGCAGAGTGTAGAGGGCAGAGGGTTGAGGGCAGAGTGTTGAGGGCAGAGGGCAGAGTGTTGAGGGAAGAGTGTTGAGGGCAGAGTGTTGAGGGCAGAGCGCAGAGTGTTGAGGGCAGAGGGCAGAGTGTTGAGGGAAGAGTGTTGAGGGCAGAGTGTTGAGGGCAGAGGGTAGAGTGTTGAGGGCAGTGCGTTGAGGGCAGAGTGCAGAGGGCAGAGTGTTGAGGGCAGAGGGCAGAATTTTGAGTGCAGAGGGCAGAGTGTTGAGTGCAGAGGGCAGAGTGAGGGCAGAGGGCAGAGTGTTGAGGGCAGAGGGTAGAGTGTTGAGGGCAGTGCGTTGAGGGCAGAGTGCAGAGGGCAGAGTGTTGAGGGCAGAGTGTTGAGGGCAGAGGGCAGAGTGTTGAAGGCAGAGTGCAGAGGGCAAAGTGTTGTGGGCAGAGTGTTGAGGGCAGAGTATTGAGGGCAGAGGGCAGAGTGTTGAGGGCAGAGTGTTGAGGGCAGAGTGTTGAGGGCAGAGGGTAGAGTTTTTAGGGTAGGGGCATATTGTTGAGGGTAGATTGTTGAGGGCAGAGTGTTGAGGGCAGAGGGCAGAGTGTTGAGGGCAGAGGGCAGAGTGTTGAGGGCAGAGTGTTGTGGGCAGAGTGTTGAGGGAAGAGTGTTGAGGGCAGAGTGTTGAGGGCAGAGGGCAGAGTGTTGAGGGCAGAGGGTAGAGTGTTGAGGGCAGTGCGTTGAGGGCAGAGTGCAGAGGGCAGAGGGCAGAGTGTTGAGGGCAGAGGGCAGAGTGTTGAGGGAAGAGTGTTGAGGGCAGAGTGTTGAGGGCAGAGGGTAGAGTGTTGAGGGCAGTGCGTTGAGGGCAGAGTGCAGAGGGCAGAGTGTTGAGGGCAGAGGGCAGAATTTTGAGTGCAGAGGGCAGAGTGTTGAGTGCAGAGGGCAGAGTGAGGGCAGAGGGCAGAGTGTTGAGGGCAGAGGGTAGAGTGTTGAGGGCAGTGCGTTGAGGGCAGAGTGCAGAGGGCAGAGTGTTGAGGGCAGAGTGTTGAGGGCAGAGGGCAGAGTGTTGAAGGCAGAGTGCAGAGGGCAAAGTGTTGTGGGCAGAGTGTTGAGGGCAGAGTATTGAGGGCAGAGGGCAGAGTGTTGAGGGCAGAGTGTTGAGGGCAGAGTGTTGAGGGCAGAGGGTAGAGTTTTTAGGGTAGGGGCATATTGTTGAGGGTAGATTGTTGAGGGCAGAGGGCAGAGTGTTGAGGGCAGAGGGCAGAGTGTTGAGGGCAGAGGGCAGAGTGTTGAGGGCAGAGTGTTGAGGGCAGAGGGCAAAGTGTTGAGGGCAGAGTGTTGAGGGCAGAGTGTTGAGGATTGAGGGCAGAGGGTAGAGTTTTTGAGGAGAGGGGGCAGAGTGTTAAGGGCAGATTGTTGAGGGCAGAGGGCAGACTGTTGAGGGCAGAGTGTTGAGGGCAGAGTGTTGAGGGCAGAGGGCAGAGTGTTGAGGGCAGAGGGCAGAGTGTTGAGGGCAGAGTGTTGAGGGCATAATTTTGAGGATTGAGGGCAGAGTGTTGAGGGCAGAGTGTTGAGGATTGACGGCAGAGTGTTGAGGATTGAGGGCAGAGTGTTTAGGGCAGAGTGTTGAGAGCAGAGTTTTGAGGGCAGAGTGTTGAGGGCAGAGTGTTGAGGGCAGAGGGCAGAGTGTTGAGGGTAGAGTGTTGAGGGAAGAGTGTTGAGGGCAGAGGGCAGAGTGTTGAGGGCAGAGTGTAGAGGGCAGAGGGTTGAGGGCAGAGTGTTGAGGGCAGAGGGCAGAGTGTTGAGGGAAGAGTGTTGAGGGCAGAGTGTTGAGGGCAGAGCGCAGAGTGTTGAGGGCAGAGTGATGAGGGCAGAGTGTTGAGGGCAGGGTGTTGAGGGAAGAAGGCAGAGTGTTGAGGGCAGAGTGCAGAGGGCAGAGTGTTGAGTACAGAGGGCAGAGTGTTGAGGGCAGAGTGTTGAGGGCAGAGTATTGAGAGCAGAGAGTTGAGGGCAGACGTTTGAGGGCAGAGGGCAGAGTGTTGAGGGCAGAGGGCAGAGTGTTGAGGGCAGAGGGCAGAGTGCAGAGGGCAGAATTTTGAGTGCAGAGGGCAATGTGTTGAGTGCAGAGGGCAGAGTGAGGGCAGAGGGCAGAGTGTTGAGGGCAGAGGGTAAAGTGTTGAGGGCAGAGTATTGGGGGCAGAGGGCAGAGTGTTGAGGGCAGAGTGTTGAGGGCAGAGGGCAGAGTGTTGAGGGCAGAGTGTTGAGGATTGAGGGCCGAGTGTTGAGGATCGAGGGAAGAGTGTTGAGGGCAGAGTGTTGAGGGCAGAGGGCAGAGTGTTGAGGGCAGAGTTTTGAGGGCAGAGGGTAGAGTTTTTGAGGGCAGGGGGCAGAGTGTTAAGGGCAGATTGTTGAGGGCAGAGGGCAGACAGTTAAGGGCAGAGTGTTAAGGGCACAGGGCAGAGTGTTGAGGGCAGAGGGCAGAGTGTTGAGGGCAGAGGGCAGAGTGTTGAGGGAAGAGGGCAGAGTGTTGAGGGCAGAGGGCAGAGTGTTGAGGGAAGAGGGCAGAGTGTTGAGGGCAGAGTGTTGAGGGCATAATTTTGAGGATTGATGGCAGAGTGTTGAGGGCAGAGTGTTGAGGATTAACGGCAGAGTGTTGAGGATTGAGGGCAGAGTGTTTAGGGCTGAGTGTTGAGAGCAGAGTTTTGAGGGCAGAGTGTTGAGGGCAGAGTGTTGAGGGCAGAGGGCAGAGTGTTGAGGGCAGAGTGTTGAGGGCAGGGTGTTGAGGGCAGAAGGCAGTGTGTTGAGGGCAGAGGAAAGAGTATTGAGGGCAGAGTGCAATGGGCAGAGTGTTGAGTACAGAGGGCAGAGTGTTGAGTACAGAGGGCAGAGTGTTGAGGGCAGAGTGTTGAGAGCAGAGAGTTGAGGGCAGAGGTTTGAGGGCAGAGGGCAAAGTGTTGAGGGCAGAGTGTTGAGTGCAGAGGGCAGAGTGTTGAGGGCAGTGCGTTGAGGGCAGAGTGCAGATGGCAGAGGGCAGAGTGTTGAGGGCAGAGGGTAGAGTGTAGAGGGCAGAGTGTGGAAGGCAGAGTGCAGAGGGCAGAGTGTTGTGGGCAGAGTGTTGAGGGCAGAGTATTGAGGGCAGAGGGCAGAGTGTTGAGGGCAGAGTGTTGAGGGCAGAGGGTAGAGTTTTTAGGGTAGGGGCAGATTGTTGAGGGTAGATTGTTGAGGGCAGAGGGCAGAGTGTTGAGGGCAGAGGGCAGAGTGTTGAGGGCAGAGGGCAGAGTGTTGAGGGCAGAGTATTGGGGGCAGAGGGCAGAGTGTTGAGGGCAGAGTGTTGAGGGCAGAGGGCAGAGTGTTGAGGGCAGAGTGTTGAGGATTGAGGGCCGAGTGTTGAAGATCGAGGGAAGAGTGTTGAGGGCAGAGGGTAGAGTTTTTGAGGGCAGGGGGCAGAGTGTTAAGGGCAGATTGTTGAGGGCAGAGGGCAGACAGTTAAGGGCAGAGTGTTAAGGGCACAGGGCAGAGTGTTGAGGGCAGAGGGCAGAGTGTTGAGGGCAGAGGGCAGAGTGTTGAGGGAAGAGGGCAGAGTGTTGAGGGCAGAGTGTTGAGGGCATAATTTTGAGGATTGATGGCAGAGTGTTGAGGGCAGAGTGTTGAGGATTGACGGCAGAGTGTTGAGGATTGAGGGCAGAGTGTTTAGGGCTGAGTGTTGAGAGCAGAGTTTTGAGGGCAGAGTGTTGAGGGCAGAGTGTTGAGGGCAGAGGGCAGAGTGTTGAGGGCAGAGTGTTGAGGGAAGAGTGTTGAGGGCAGAGTTTTGAGGGCAGAAAGTATAGGGCAGAGGGTTGAGGGCAGAGGGTTGATGGCAGAGGGCAGAGTGTTGAGGGAAGAGTGTTGAGGGCAGAGTGTTGAGGGCAGAGTGTTGAGGGCATAATTTTGAGGATTGATGGCAGAGTGTTGAGGGCAGAGTGTTGAGGATTGACGGCAGAGTGTTGAGGATTGAGGGCAGAGTGTTTAGGGCTGAGTGTTGAGAGCAGAGTTTTGAGGGCAGAGTGTTGAGGGCAGAGTGTTGAGGGCAGAGGGCAGAGTGTTGAGGGCAGAGTGACAAGGGCAGAGTGTTGAGGGCAGGGTGTTGAGGGCAGAAGGCAGTGTGTTGAGGGCAGAGGAAAGAGTATTGAGGGCAGAGTGCAATGGGCAGAGTGTTGAGTACAGAGGGCAGAGTGTTGAGTACAGAGGGCAGAGTGTTGAGGGCAGAGTGTTGAGAGCAGAGAGTTGAGGGCAGAGGTTTGAGGGCAGAGGGCAAAGTGTTGAGGGCAGAGTGTTGAGTGCAGAGGGCAGAGTGTTGAGGGCAGTGCGTTGAGGGCAGAGTGCAGAGGGCAGAGGGCAGAGTGTTGAGGGCAGAGGGTAGAGTGTAGAGGGCAGAGTGTGGAAGGCAGAGTGCAGAGGGCAGAGTGTTGTGGGCAGAGTGTTGAGGGCAGAGTATTGAGGGCAGAGGGCAGAGTGTTGAGGGCAGAGTGTTGAGGGCAGAGGGTAGAGTTTTTAGGGTAGGGGCAGATTGTTGAGGGTAGATTGTTGAGGGCAGAGGGCAGAGTGTTGAGGGCAGAGGGCAGAGTGTTGAGGGCAGAGGGCAGAGTGTTGAGGGCAGAGTATTGGGGGCAGAGGGCAGAGTGTTGAGGGCAGAGTGTTGAGGGCAGAGGGCAGAGTGTTGAGGGCAGAGTGTTGAGGATTGAGGGCCGAGTGTTGAAGATCGAGGGAAGAGTGTTGAGGGCAGAGGGTAGAGTTTTTGAGGGCAGGGGGCAGAGTGTTAAGGGCAGATTGTTGAGGGCAGAGGGCAGACAGTTAAGGGCAGAGTGTTAAGGGCACAGGGCAGAGTGTTGAGGGCAGAGGGCAGAGTGTTGAGGGCAGAGGGCAGAGTGTTGAGGGAAGAGGGCAGAGTGTTGAGGGCAGAGTGTTGAGGGCATAATTTTGAGGATTGATGGCAGAGTGTTGAGGGCAGAGTGTTGAGGATTGACGGCAGAGTGTTGAGGATTGAGGGCAGAGTGTTTAGGGCTGAGTGTTGAGAGCAGAGTTTTGAGGGCAGAGGGCAGAGTGTTGAGGGCAGAGTGTTGAGGGAAGAGTGTTGAGGGCAGAGTGTTGAGGGCAGAAAGTATAGGGCAGAGGGTTGAGGGCAGAGGGTTGATGGCAGAGGGCAGAGTGTTGAGGGAAGAGTGTTGAGGGCAGAGTGTTGAGGGCAGAGTGTTGAGGGCAGAGGGCAGAGGGCAGAGTGTTGAGGGCAGAGTGACGAGGGCAGAGTGTTGAGGGCAGGGTGTTGAGGGCAGAAGGCAGTGTGTTGAGGGCAGAGGAAAGAGTATTGAGGGCAGAGTGAAATGGGCAGAGTGTTGAGTACAGAGGGCAGAGTGTTGAGTACAGAGGGCAGAGTGTTGAGGGCAGAGTGTTGAGAGCAGAGAGTTGAGGGCAGAGGTTTGAGGGCAGAGGGCAAAGTGTTAAGGGCAGAGGGCAGAGTGTTGAGGGCAGTGCATTGAGGGCAGAGTGCAGAGGGCAGAGGGCAGAGTGTTGAGGGCAGAGTGTATAGGGCAGAGTGTTGAAGGCAGAGTGCAGAGGGCAGAGTGTTGTGGGCAGAGTGTTGAGGGCAGAGTATTGAGGGCAGAGGGCAGAGTGTTGAGGGCAGAGTGTTGAGGGCAGAGGGTAGAGTTTTTAGGGTAGGGGCAGATTGTTGAGGGTAGATTGTTGAGGGCAGAGGGCAGAGTGTTGAGGGCAGAGGGCAGAGTGTTGAGGGCAGAGGGCAGAGTGTTGAGGGCAGAGTGTTGAGGGCAGAGGGCAAAGTGTTGAGGGCAGAGTGTTGAGGGCAGAGTGTTGAGGATTGAGGGCAGAGTGTTGAGGATCGAGGGAAGAGTGTTGAGGGCAGAGTGTTGAGGATTGAGGGCAGAGTGTTGAGGGCAAAGTGTTGAGAACAGAGGGCAGAGTGTTGAGGGCAGAGGCAGAGTGTTGAGGGCAGAGTGTTGAGGGCAGAGTGTTGAGGGCAGAGTGTTGAGGGCAGAGGGTAGAGTGTTGAGGGCAGTGCGTTGAGGGCAGAGTGCAGAGGGCAGAGGGCAGAGTGTTGAGGGCAGAGTGTTGAGGGCAGAGTGTTGAGGGCAGAGTGTTGAGGGCAGAGTGGTGAGGGCAGAGGGTAGAGTGTTGAGGGCAGTGCGTTGAGGGCAGAGTGCAGAGGGCAGAGGGCAGAGTGTTGAGGGCAGAGGGCAGAATTCTGAGTGCAGAGGGCAGAGTGTTGAGTGCAGAGGGCAGAGTGAGGGCAGAGGGCAGAGTGTTGAGGGCAGAGGGTAGAGTGTTGAGGGCAGTGCGTTGAGGGCAGAATGCAGAGTGCAGAGGGCAGAGGGCAGAGTGTTGAGGGCAGAGTGTTGAGGGCAGAGTGTTGAAGGCAGAGTGCAGAGGGCAGAGTGTTGTGGGCAGAGTGTTGAGGGAAGAGTGTTGAGGGCAGAGTGTTGAGGGCAGAGGGCAGAGTGTTGAGGGCAGAGGGTAGAGTGTTGAGGGCAGTGCGTTGAGGGCAGAGTGCAGAGGGCAGAGGGCAGAGTGTTGAGGGCAGAGGGCAGAGTGTTGAGGGAAGAGTGTTGAGGGCAGAGTGTTGAGGGCAGAGGGTAGAGTGTTGAGGGCAGTGCGTTGAGGGCAGAGTGCAGAGGGCAGAGTGTTGAGGGCAGAGGGCAGAATTTTGAGTGCAGAGGGCAGAGTGTTGAGTGCAGAGGGCAGAGTGAGGGCAGAGGGCAGAGTGTTGAGGGCAGAGGGTAGAGTGTTGAGGGCAGTGCGTTGAGGGCAGAGTGCAGAGGGCAGAGTGTTGAGGGCAGAGTGTTGAGGGCAGAGGGCAGAGTGTTGAAGGCAGAGTGCAGAGGGCAAAGTGTTGTGGGCAGAGTGTTGAGGGCAGAGTATTGAGGGCAGAGGGCAGAGTGTTGAGGGCAGAGTGTTGAGGGCAGAGTGTTGAGGGCAGAGGGTAGAGTTTTTAGGGTAGGGGCATATTGTTGAGGGTAGATTGTTGAGGGCAGAGGGCAGAGTGTTGAGGGCAGAGGGCAGAGTGTTGAGGGCAGAGGGCAGAGTGTTGAGGGCAGAGTGTTGAGGGCAGAGGGCAAAGTGTTGAGGGCAGAGTGTTGAGGGCAGAGTGTTGAGGATTGAGGGCAGAGGGTAGAGTTTTTGAGGAGAGGGGGCAGAGTGTTAAGGGCAGATTGTTGAGGGCAGAGGGCAGACTGTTGAGGGCAGAGTGTTGAGGGCAGAGGGCAGAGTGTTGAGGGCAGAGGGCAGAGTGTTGAGGGCAGAGGGCAGAGTGTTGAGGGCAGAGTGTTGAGGGCATAATTTTGAGGATTGAGGGCAGAGTGTTGAGGGCAGAGTGTTGAGGATTGACGGCAGAGTGTTGAGGATTGAGGGCAGAGTGTTTAGGGCAGAGTGTTGAGAGCAGAGTTTTGAGGGCAGAGTGTTGAGGGCAGAGTGTTGAGGGCAGAGGGCAGAGTGTTGAGGGTAGAGTGTTGAGGGAAGAGTGTTGAGGGCAGAGGGCAGAGTGTTGAGGGCAGAGTGTAGAGGGCAGAGGGTTGAGGGCAGAGTGTTGAGGGCAGAGGGCAGAGTGTTGAGGGAAGAGTGTTGAGGGCAGAGTGTTGAGGGCAGAGCGCAGAGTGTTGAGGGCAGAGTGATGAGGGCAGAGTGTTGAGGGCAGGGTGTTGAGGGAAGAAGGCAGAGTGTTGAGGGCAGAGTGCAGAGGGCAGAGTGTTGAGTACAGAGGGCAGAGTGTTGAGGGCAGAGTGTTGAGGGCAGAGTATTGAGAGCAGAGAGTTGAGGGCAGACGTTTGAGGGCAGAGGGCAGAGTGTTGAGGGCAGAGGGCAGAGTGTTGAGGGCAGAGGGCAGAGTGCAGAGGGCAGAATTTTGAGTGCAGAGGGCAATGTGTTGAGTGCAGAGGGCAGAGTGAGGGCAGAGGGCAGAGTGTTGAGGGCAGAGGGTAAAGTGTTGAGGGCAGAGTATTGGGGGCAGAGGGCAGAGTGTTGAGGGCAGAGTGTTGAGGGCAGAGGGCAGAGTGTTGAGGGCAGAGTGTTGAGGATTGAGGGCCGAGTGTTGAGGATCGAGGGAAGAGTGTTGAGGGCAGAGTGTTGAGGGCAGAGGGCAGAGTGTTGAGGGCAGAGTTTTGAGGGCAGAGGGTAGAGTTTTTGAGGGCAGGGGGCAGAGTGTTAAGGGCAGATTGTTGAGGGCAGAGGGCAGACAGTTAAGGGCAGAGTGTTAAGGGCACAGGGCAGAGTGTTGAGGGCAGAGGGCAGAGTGTTGAGGGCAGAGGGCAGAGTGTTGAGGGAAGAGGGCAGAGTGTTGAGGGCAGAGGGCAGAGTGTTGAGGGAAGAGGGCAGAGTGTTGAGGGCAGAGTGTTGAGGGCATAATTTTGAGGATTGATGGCAGAGTGTTGAGGGCAGAGTGTTGAGGATTGACGGCAGAGTGTTGAGGATTGAGGGCAGAGTGTTTAGGGCTGAGTGTTGAGAGCAGAGTTTTGAGGGCAGAGTGTTGAGGGCAGAGTGTTGAGGGCAGAGGGCAGAGTGTTTAGGGCAGAGTGACGAGGGCAGAGTGTTGAGGGCAGGGTGTTGAGGGCAGAAGGCAGTGTGTTGAGGGCAGAGGAAAGAGTATTGAGGGCAGAGTGCAATGGGCAGAGTGTTGAGTACAGAGGGCAGAGTGTTGAGTACAGAGGGCAGAGTGTTGAGGGCAGAGTGTTGAGAGCAGAGAGTTGAGGGCAGAGGTTTGAGGGCAGAGGGCAAAGTGTTGAGGGCAGAGTGTTGAGGGCAGAGGGCAGAGTGTTGAGGGCAGTGCGTTGAGGGCAGAGTGCAGAGGGCAGAGGGCAGAGTGTTGAGGGCAGAGGGCAGAGTGTAGAGGGCAGAGTGTTGAAGGCAGAGTGCAGAGGGCAGAGTGTTGTGGGCAGAGTGTTGAGGGCAGAGTATTGAGGGCAGAGGGCAGAGTGTTGAGGGCAGAGTGTTGAGGGCAGAGGGTAGAGTTTTTAGGGTAGGGGCAGATTGTTGAGGGTAGATTGTTGAGGGCAGAGGGCAGAGTGTTGAGGGCAGAGGGCAGAGTGTTGAGGGCAGAGGGCAGAGTGTTGAGGGCAGAGTGTTGAGGGCAGAGGGCAAAGTGTTGAGGGCAGAGTGTTGAGGGCAGAGTGTTGAGGATTGAGGGCAGAGTGTTGAGGATCGAGGGAAGAGTGTTGAGGGCAGAGTGTTGAGGATTGAGGGCAGAGTGTTGAGGGCAAAGTGTTGAGAACAGAGGGCAGAGTGTTGAGGGCAGAGGCAGAGTGTTGAGTGCAGAGGGCAGAGTGTTGAGGGCAGAGTGTTGAGGGCAGAGTGTTGAGGGCAGAGGGTAGAGTGTTGAGGGCAGTGCGTTGAGGGCAGAGTGCAGAGGGCAGAGGGCAGAGTGTTGAGGGCAGAGGGCAGAGTGTTGAGGGCAGAGTGTTGAGGGCAGAGTGTTGAGGGCAGAGGGTAGAGTGTTGAGGGCAGTGCCTTGAGGGCAGAGTGCAGAGGGCAGAGGGCAGAGTGTTGAGGGCAGAGGGCAGAATTCTGAGTGCAGAGGGCAGAGTGTTGAGTGCAGAGGGCAGAGTGAGGGCAGAGAGCAGAGTGTTGAGGGCAGAGGGTAGAGTGTTGAGGGCAGTGCGTTGAGGGCAGAATGCAGAGTGCAGAGGGCAGAGGGCAGAGTGTTGAGGGCAGAGTGTTGAGGGCAGAGTGTTGAAGGCAGAGTGCAGAGGGCAGAGTGTTGTGGGCAGAGTGTTGAGGGCAGAGTATTGAGGGCAGAGGGCAGAGTGTTGAGGGCAGAGTGTTGAGGTGTTAGACGGACCGGGAGGGTCGGCCGAGATTACGGGGAGAGGTCTCCAGGGAGAGCCGTCTCCAACGACTGTACAGATAAGTAACTTCCCCCCCCACAGACGGACACCACACAAGATTGAAGGTTAACGAGACTTTATATGCACTTCTTAGGTTACGTTGATATAATACAAGGAGGTCTGGACTCAGGGGTCCCCTCGGTTCTGATCTCTGGTTGAGGAAAAGGGTAGCGGGACAGTCTTAGTTACCAATGAGTTCAATAGCTCTCAATCCTCGAGCTCGGCGTGGTTGCTGATCGGGCCGTGGAGGAGCCAAGCAAGTCCCGAGATGGATGAAGGATGGTCGACGGGCCGTGGAGAAGCCAAGCAGGTCCCGAGATGGATGAAGGATGGTCGACGGGCCGTGGAGAAGCCAAGCAGGTCCCGATGCAGATGACAGTTACAACGGTCCGCGGCCTCGCCAGCAGATCCGGACGACGGTGAAGAATGAAGGTTACGACGGCTGTGGCAGCGCCAACAGGCAGGACGATGGTGCACAGGACAGAGCTACGGCAGCGCCAGTAGTCCGTCCAGGATGAGTTCTTCTCTCGTCTCTCGACTCCAAGATACAACTGCCTTCCTGTTCTGGAGCTGCCCCAGTTATAGGGCTGGCGTGCTTTGATGTCCGGACCCTCGCACTTGGAGGTCGGGAGGTCCGGGATGAGGGAGTCCAGACACCCAGCAGGGGGGTGGAGCCAGCGCCCGGGGAGGCGATGGGCGAGCGGCACTGGCCGGGGGAGAACCATCGACACCTCTTTCTCCCATTGACTGGCCAAGTAGCTCGCTCACCTCCTGGGTGGAGGGTGGTGCCGGAATGTCTGAGGCCGGGCTAGGCCCAGGGTTGAGGTCGATCGGGGGCCAGGCGGCCTCGTGGCGAAGTGTCCAAGATGGCGGCCCGGGCTGGGCGCGTGGGTCGGTCGTGGATCGGACCCACGAGGTTATCATGCTCGGGGGCAGGTGTCCCTGAGGGGACGTAGGACGGGCAATGGTGGGGTGTGGTGCTTGCATGACTGGCTCGGGCTTGGTCGAGCCGGGGGAGAGCGGCCCGTCACGTGGCCTGTCCAACATGCGTCCCCCCCAGCTGAAGGCGGGGAGAGTTACCCATCCTCTTGGGGACTCTCTTCGTCGAGGCGGAAAAACCGGGACAGGCCATCCGCGTTGGCGTGGTCAGACCCAGGCCGGTGTTCAACGGTAAAGTCCATACCTTGCAAGGAGATGGACCAGCGTAGCAGTTTTGGGTTTTCCCCCCGCATATGCATCAACCACTGCAGGGGTCGGTGGTCAGTCTGCACCCGGAAGTGGGTGCCAAAAAGGTAGGGTCGGAGCTTCTTGAGGGCCCATACCACAGCGAAGGCTTCCCTCTCTATGGTGCTCCAGCGTTGCTCCCGTGGTAGGAGTCTCCGGCTGATGAAGGCCACCGGTTGATCAAGGCCTTCGGTGTTCACCTGGGACAGGACCGCCCCAATGCCCTGGTCGGAGGCGTCCGTCTGGACGATGAACTCCCGGCTGTAGTCTGGGGCCTGGAGTACAGGAGCGGAACACATGGCGGCCTTTAGCTGTTCGAAGGCCGCTTGACACTCTGGGGTCCAGTTCACCTTCTTGGGCTGATTTTTCGACGTGAGTTCGGTGAGAGGCCCCACGATGGTACCATAGTCTTTCACGAACCTTCGGTAGTAGCCCGTGAGGCCCAGGAAGGCTCGCACCTCAGTTTGAGTGTTAGGGGGTTGCCAGTTCTGGATGGCGGCAATTTTCAGTTGGAGAGGGGCCACTAGACCGCTTCCCACTTGGTGTCCGAGGTAGGTCACTGACCCTTGTCCAATTTGGCATTTGCTGGCCTTGATCGTGAGGCCAGCTCGCTGAAGGGCTTGCAACACTGCTTGGAGGTGGTGGAGGTGCTCGGTCCAGTGGTGGCTGTACACCGCGATGTCGTCCAGGTAGGCGGCGCTGAACTCTTCGAGCCCCGCCAGGACCTGATTGACGAGCCGTTGGAAAGTCGCTGGGGCATTTTTCATGCCGAAGGGCATGACCGTGAAGTGATAGTGGCCATCGGGGGTGGAGAAGGCAGAACGTTCTTGTGCTCGGGGTGTGAGGCCGATCTGCCAATAGCCTGCCGTTAGATCAAAGATGCTGAGGTAGCGGGCAGCGCCCATTCGGTCGACCAGTTCATCTGCCCGGGGAATGGGGTGTGCGTCCGTTCTGGTGACTTCATTCAGGCCCCGGTAGTCGACACAGAACCGGAGTTCGGGTGTGGTTCCGGGGGCGGCTGCTTTGGGGACCAGTACGACCGGGCTGGCCCATGGACTGTCGGAGGGCTCGATGACCCCGAGCGTGAGCATCTTAGTTACTTCCGCCTGGATGCAGGCCCGTACCCGATCAGGTACGCGGTAGGCCCGGTGGCGGATAGGAGGGCTGTCTCCGGTGTCCACATCGTGCACACACCAGGAAGTGACACCTGGGGTGAGGGAGAACAGGCTGGCAAATCGTGATAGGAGGGCTTGGCACTCTTGGCGTTGTTCCTGGGTGAGGGTCTCCGAGAGTCGGACCCCATCCACGGAGCCGTCTTGCTCCTGGGTCCGCAAGAGGTCAGGGAGAGGCTCGGAGTCGTCCTCAACCCCGTTGTCTGTGGCCATCAAGAGGCTGAGTTCTGTTCGTGCAAAGTGGGGTTTCAGTCTGTTGGTGTGGAGGACTCGGAGCGGATTCCGGGCGGACTCCATATCGATCAGATAGGTGGCGGGTCCCTTGCGCTCGATTACCTTGAAGGGTCCCGTCCATTTGTCTTGGAGAGCGCACGGTTCTGTGGGGGACATTACCCAGACCTGTTGCCCCGGCTCGAATTCAATAGATGAGGCGTTCTGGTCATACCATCTCTTCATGTCCTCTTGACTGGCCTCTAGGTTGGCTTTCGCTAGGTCTCTGAACCGCTGGGACTGGTTGCGGAGGGTGAGGAGGTACCGGAAGACATCTGGAGGACTCTTGGCCGGAGGCAACTCCCAGCCTTCTTTGATCAGGCTGAGTGGCCCCCGTACTGGGTGCCCATAGAGCAGCTCGAATGGGCTGAAGCCTAGGGACTTCTGTGGGACCTCCCGGTAGGCGAAGAGGAGGCACGGCAGCAGCACGTCCCACTGGCGACGGAGGGGTTCTTCCAATCCCCCGATCATCCCTTTTAGTGTGCGATTGAACCGCTCAACAAGTCCGTTTCCTTGGGGGTGATAGGGGGTCGTGAAGCGGTAGGTGACCCCACACTGTTGCCAGAGGGACTTCATGTATTTGGAAATAAAGTTCGTGCCTCTGTCACTGACGACTTCTCGGGGGAACCCCACACGGGAGAAGATCCCCATCAGGGCCCTGCCGACCACTGGGGCTGTGACGGTCCGGAGAGGAATAGCCTCAGGGTAGCGGGTGGCGTGGTCCACTAGTACTAGGATGAAGCGATGGCCTTGTCTTGTACGTGGGTCTAGGGGTCCCACAATGTCTATTCCGACCCTCTCAAATGGGGTCGTGACTACGGGAAAGGGTTGCAGGGGGGCCTTTAATTTGCGGCCGCTCTTCCCACTGGCTTGGCACGTGGGGCAAGATCGGCAATGCTGGTGCACATCGTTTCTCATTTTTGGCCAGAAGAAGTGGGTCACTAGGCGGCTGTAGGTTTTATCTTGTCCCAGGTGCCCTGCCAGGGGGACATCGTGGGCCAGATTTAACAGGAAGTCTCTAAAGCGGAGTGGCACCACTAGTACTCGGTTGGCCCCCAGCTCGGCGATTCGTTGCTCGCTGTACAGTAGGTCATTGTCCCAGTAGACCCAATGAGTTCCGGAGGTATCCCCTGCGCTTTGGGCGAGCGCTTGTTGTCGGAGTCCCTCAAGGGAGGGACAGGTCTTCTGCTCCTGACGAAATTGTTCTTGTGTGGGCCCCCCTTCTTGAGCCCACTGGTCGAGATTAGCAAGGTCGGAAGGTTGAGCAGGTTCGAGGGGGATGCCCTGGTCGGGGGTCTCGGCGGGGGCGACCGGAGGCGGAGGCGCCGGCCATTCTGGTTCTTCCGGGGGATGGTTGGCACGGGCGGCCATAGACCGGGTGGTGACGCACGCCCAGTCTGGGACGCCCAACATCCCCAAGTGTTCTTTTCGCTCCACGGCTGCCCACGGGGAGCTTTCCAGGTCATTTCCGAGGAGGCAGTCCACGGGGGCGTCGTCTCGGACCGTTACTTTCAACATGCCGGAGACCCCTCCCCACTCAAAGGGGACGCAGGCCATCCGACACAGACTCTCCGAGTTGTCGGCTGATCGTACAGGGCAGAGAATGTTCGGTAGATATTGCTCTGGGGTCACCAGATGACAGCGGACGGCTGTCACACTGGCCCCGGTGTCTCGAAGGGCTTCGGCCCGTTGTCCATTGATGCTCACCCATTGGCCGTACTTTCGGGTGTTAGCGGGTAGGGGGACCCGCGGGACCATGTCTCTTCCCCCTAAGCATGCGAGAGTCATGGCGGCTGGCTCCCACCCTTGATACTCTTGCTCGTCTGTCTCTTGTTCCTCGGAGATCTGTTCTTCCCCTAGTGCCGCGGCGGCCACCTGGCGGGGTCTTGGGCTCTGATACTGCGGGCAGCTTGGGTCATTTGCATAGTGGCCGACTCGTTGGCATCGGTGACATGTAACATTGGTCCTGTATCCCGGTCGCGCCGGGGTGCTGCCCCGGTTGGCCGGGGGGGTGGTGCTGGTAGTGGGGGCGGCCGGAGTGTTGTCTCTCCCTCGTCCTTGGCCCCCTCCTCCTCCTCTGGATCGGTGGTGACCATTGTTGTTCCTGTTCTGCTCGTAGGACCCATTCCGGCCCACTCGGGTGATCTCCCACCGGTCAGCTTCGGCTGCGAGCTGCCGGGGATCGGTTAACTTGCTGTCGAGGAGGTGTTGGCGTAGTTCAATGAAGCAGTTGTTGGACAGATGCTCCCATACCATCAGATTGAACAACTGCTCGTAGGTCGTGACGTTGTTCCCTCTGATCCAGCCTTCGAAGGCTCGGCTAAAGTACGTTACATAGTCCACCCAAGTTGTACCTGGAATGCGTGTGCAGTCTCGGAACCTCTGACGGTACATCTCGGGCGTGAGGCCATAGCGAGTGAGGAGGGCCGCTTTCATATGGTCGTAGGAGGTCATCTGGTGGTCTGGGAGCTGTAACAGAGTATCGCGGCCCTCATTGAGGAATTTGCCCCATAGGCCGGCTCCCCAGTCGGCTCTATCGATCCGGTGCGCAGTCATCGCGATTTCATATGCTTTAAACCATTGCTGGATGTCGTCTTCTCGAAAATATTCTCGGACCACATCCTTGGGGATGTGCACTTTTTTGTCCGTGGTCCCGGGGGTGGACGGTCTGTCGGGCACCCCTAATTCTTTATTCTGTTTGCGCAGGTTGATCTCGGCTAGGTTCCGCTCGTGCTCGTACGTTAGTCTTTTTTCCTCGAGCTCCCTTTGCCTCTGTTTCTCCTCTCTTTCTTCTCGGAGGCGAAGGTGCTCTAAGTTTATTTTTTGCTCGGCCAATTTGAGTTCTATGTCCATCTTGAGTCGGGCCATTTCAAGTTCGTGTAGTCGGGCTTTTTCTCTTTCTTGGATCTCGTCTTGCGAGAGACCCGTTCTTTGCTCTTCAGGGGCCGTGTTGGTCTTTTTCGTGGTGCTTTGCTCCGGGGCTTCGACATCCCCGGTCTCTGCCCAAGATTCTAGGGCATGCTTAAAATCGTCCTTGGTACTTAGTCCGGTGGTAGCGATACCTAGTTCGATGCAGAACTGCTTTAGTTCACGATGGCTGTATTCCTCGAGTTTTTCCATTTGGAACTTCTCAGTTGATCCGCTCTCTTTAGTTGACATTGTTGTTCGTTGTGGGGTGAGCTACTCTCTGTACGTTATGCGGTGATTCGGATCGCGCCGCTGGCCACCAATGTTAGACGGACCGGGAGGGTCGGCCGAGATTACGGGGAGAGGTCTCCAGGGAGAGCCGTCTCCAACGACTGTACAGATAAGTAACTTCCCCCCCCACAGACGGACACCACACAAGATTGAAGGTTAACGAGACTTTATATGCACTTCTTAGGTTACGTTGATATAATACAAGGAGGTCTGGACTCAGGGGTCCCCTCGGTTCTGATCTCTGGTTGAGGAAAAGGGTAGCGGGACAGTCTTAGTTACCAATGAGTTCAATAGCTCTCAATCCTCGAGCTCGGCGTGGTTGCTGATCGGGCCGTGGAGGAGCCAAGCAAGTCCCGAGATGGATGAAGGATGGTCGACGGGCCGTGGAGAAGCCAAGCAGGTCCCGAGATGGATGAAGGATGGTCGACGGGCCGTGGAGAAGCCAAGCAGGTCCCGATGCAGATGACAGTTACAACGGTCCGCGGCCTCGCCAGCAGATCCGGACGACGGTGAAGAATGAAGGTTACGACGGCTGTGGCAGCGCCAACAGGCAGGACGATGGTGCACAGGACAGAGCTACGGCAGCGCCAGTAGTCCGTCCAGGATGAGTTCTTCTCTCGTCTCTCGACTCCAAGATACAACTGCCTTCCTGTTCTGGAGCTGCCCCAGTTATAGGGCTGGCGTGCTTTGATGTCCGGACCCTCGCACTTGGAGGTCGGGAGGTCCGGGATGAGGGAGTCCAGACACCCAGCAGGGGGGTGGAGCCAGCGCCCGGGGAGGCGATGGGCGAGCGGCACTGGCCGGGGGAGAACCATCGACACCTCTTTCTCCCATTGACTGGCCAAGTAGCTCGCTCACCTCCTGGGTGGAGGGTGGTGCCGGAATGTCTGAGGCCGGGCTAGGCCCAGGGTTGAGGTCGATCGGGGGCCAGGCGGCCTCGTGGCGAAGTGTCCAAGATGGCGGCCCGGGCTGGGCGCGTGGGTCGGTCGTGGATCGGACCCACGAGGTTATCATGCTCGGGGGCAGGTGTCCCTGAGGGGACGTAGGACGGGCAATGGTGGGGTGTGGTGCTTGCATGACTGGCTCGGGCTTGGTCGAGCCGGGGGAGAGCGGCCCGTCACGTGGCCTGTCCAACATGAGGGCAGAGTGTTGAGGGCAGAGGGTAGAGGGCAGAGGGCAGAGTGTTGAGGGCAGTGCATTGAGGGCAGAGTGCAGAGGGCAGAGGGCAGAGTGTTGAGGGCAGAGTGTATAGGGCAGAGTGTTGAAGGCAGAGTGCAGAGGGCAGAGTGTTGTGGGCAGAGTGTTGAGGGCAGAGTATTGAGGGCAGAGGGCAGAGTGTTGAGGGCAGAGTGTTGAGGGCAGAGGGTAGAGTTTTTAGGGTAGGGGCAGATTGTTGAGGGTAGATTGTTGAGGGCAGAGGGCAGAGTGTTGAGGGCAGAGGGCAGAGTGTTGAGGGCAGAGGGCAGAGTGTTGAGGGCAGAGTGTTGAGGGCAGAGGGCAAAGTGTTGAGGGCAGAGTGTTGAGGGCAGAGTGTTGAGGATTGAGGGCAGAGTGTTGAGGATCGAGGGAAGAGTGTTGAGGGCAGAGTGTTGAGGATTGAGGGCAGAGTGTTGAGGGCAAAGTGTTGAGAACAGAGGGCAGAGTGTTGAGGGCAGAGGCAGAGTGTTGAGGGCAGAGTGTTGAGGGCAGAGTGTTGAGGGCAGAGTGTTGAGGGCAGAGGGTAGAGTGTTGAGGGCAGTGCGTTGAGGGCAGAGTGCAGAGGGCAGAGGGCAGAGTGTTGAGGGCAGAGTGTTGAGGGCAGAGTGTTGAGGGCAGAGTGTTGAGGGCAGAGTGGTGAGGGCAGAGGGTAGAGTGTTGAGGGCAGTGCGTTGAGGGCAGAGTGCAGAGGGCAGAGGGCAGAGTGTTGAGGGCAGAGGGCAGAATTCTGAGTGCAGAGGGCAGAGTGTTGAGTGCAGAGGGCAGAGTGAGGGCAGAGGGCAGAGTGTTGAGGGCAGAGGGTAGAGTGTTGAGGGCAGTGCATTGAGGGCAGAATGCAGAGTGCAGAGGGCAGAGGGCAGAGTGTTGAGGGCAGAGTGTTGAGGGCAGAGTGTTGAAGGCAGAGTGCAGAGGGCAGAGTGTTGTGGGCAGAGTGTTGAGGGAAGAGTGTTGAGGGCAGAGTGTTGAGGGCAGAGGGCAGAGTGTTGAGGGCAGAGGGTAGAGTGTTGAGGGCAGTGCGTTGAGGGCAGAGTGCAGAGGGCAGAGGGCAGAGTGTTGAGGGCAGAGGGCAGAGGGAAGAGTGTTGAGGGCAGAGTGTTGAGGGCAGAGGGTAGAGTGTTGAGGGCAGTGCGTTGAGGGCAGAGTGCAGAGGGCAGAGTGTTGAGGGCAGAGGGCAGAATTTTGAGTGCAGAGGGCAGAGTGTTGAGTGCAGAGGGCAGAGTGAGGGCAGAGGGCAGAGTGTTGAGGGCAGAGGGTAGAGTGTTGAGGGCAGTGCGTTGAGGGCAGAGTGCAGAGGGCAGAGTGTTGAGGGCAGAGTGTTGAGGGCAGAGGGCAGAGTGTTGAAGGCAGAGTGCAGAGGGCAAAGTGTTGTGGGCAGAGTGTTGAGGGCAGAGTATTGAGGGCAGAGGGCAGAGTGTTGAGGGCAGAGTGTTGAGGGCAGAGTGTTGAGGGCAGAGGGTAGAGTTTTTAGGGTAGGGGCATATTGTTGAGGGTAGATTGTTGAGGGCAGCGGGCAGAGTGTTGAGGGCAGAGGGCAGAGTGTTGAGGGCAGAGGGCAGAGTGTTGAGGGCAGAGTGTTGAGGGCAGAGGGCAAAGTGTTGAGGGCAGAGTGTTGAGGGCAGAGTGTTGAGGATTGAGGGCAGAGGGTAGAGTTTTTGAGGAGAGGGGGCAGAGTGTTAAGGGCAGATTGTTGAGGGCAGAGGGCAGACTGTTGAGGGCAGAGTGTTGAGGGCAGAGGGCAGAGTGTTGAGGGCAGAGGGCAGAGTGTTGAGGGCAGAGGGCAGAGTGTTGAGGGCATAATTTTGAGGATTGAGGGCAGAGTGTTGAGGGCAGAGTGTTGAGGATTGACGGCAGAGTGTTGAGGATTGAGGGCAGAGTGTTTAGGGCAGAGTGTTGAGAGCAGAGTTTTGAGGGCAGAGTGTTGAGGGCAGAGTGTTGAGGGCAGAGGGCAGAGTGTTGAGGGTAGAGTGTTGAGGGAAGAGTGTTGAGGGCAGAGGGCAGAGTGTTGAGGGCAGAGTATAGAGGGCAGAGGGTTGAGGGCAGAGTGTTGAGGGCAGAGGGCAGAGTGTTGAGGGAAGAGTGTTGAGGGCAGAGTGTTGAGGGCAGAGCGCAGAGTGTTGAGGGCAGAGTGATGAGGGCAGAGTGTTGAGGGCAAGGTGTTGAGGGAAGAAGGCAGAGTGTTGAGGGCAGAGTGCAGAGGGCAGAGTGTTGAGTACAGAGGGCAGAGTGTTGAGGGCAGAGTGTTGAGGGCAGAGTATTGAGAGCAGAGAGTTGAGGGCAGACGTTTGAGGGCAGAGGGCAGAGTGTTGAGGGCAGAGGGCAGAGTGTTGAGGGCAGAGGGCAGAGTGCAGAGGGCAGAATTTTGAGTGCAGAGGGCAATGTGTTGAGTGCAGAGGGCAGAGTGAGGGCAGAGGGCAGAGTGTTGAGGGCAGAGGGTAAAGTGTTGAGGGCAGAGTATTGGGGGCAGAGGGCAGAGTGTTGAGGGCAGAGTGTTGAGGGCAGAGGGCAGAGTGTTGAGGGCAGAGTGTTGAGGATTGAGGGCTGAGTGTTGAGGATCGAGGGAAGAGTGTTGAGGGCAGAGTGTTGAGGGCAGAGTTTTGAGGGCAGAGGGTAGAGTTTTTGAGGGCAGGGGGCAGAGTGTTAAGGGCAGATTGTTGAGGGCAGAGGGCAGACAGTTAAGGGCAGAGTGTTAAGGGCACAGGGCAGAGTGTTGAGGGCAGAGGGCAGAGTGTTGAGGGCAGAGGGCAGAGTGTTGAGGGAAGAGGGCAGAGTGTTGAGGGCAGAGGGCAGAGTGTTGAGGGAAGAGGGCAGAGTGTTGAGGGCAGAGTGTTGAGGGCATAATTTTGAGGATTGATGGCAGAGTGTTGAGGGCAGAGTGTTGAGGATTGACGGCAGAGTGTTGAGGATTGAGGGCAGAGTGTTTAGGGCTGAGTGTTGAGAGCAGAGTTTTGAGGGCAGAGTGTTGAGGGCAGAGTGTTGAGGGCAGAGGGCAGAGTGTTTAGGGCAGAGTGACGAGGGCAGAGTGTTGAGGGCAGGGTGTTGAGGGCAGAAGGCAGTGTGTTGAGGGCAGAGGAAAGAGTATTGAGGGCAGAGTGCAATGGGCAGAGTGTTGAGTACAGAGGGCAGAGTGTTGAGTACAGAGGGCAGAGTGTTGAGGGCAGAGTGTTGAGAGCAGAGAGTTGAGGGCAGAGGTTTGAGGGCAGAGGGCAAAGTGTTGAGGGCAGAGTGTTGAGGGCAGAGGGCAGAGTGTTGAGGGCAGTGCGTTGAGGGCAGAGTGCAGAGGGCAGAGGGCAGAGTGTTGAGGGCAGAGGGCAGAGTGTAGAAGGCAGAGTGTTGAAGGCAGAGTGCAGAGGGCAGAGTGTTGTGGGCAGAGTGTTGAGGGCAGAGTATTGAGGGCAGAGGGCAGAGTGTTGAGGGCAGAGTGTTGAGGGCAGAGGGTAGAGTTTTTAGGGTAGGGGCAGATTGTTGAGGGTAGATTGTTGAGGGCAGAGGGCAGAGTGTTGAGGGCAGAGGGCAGAGTGTTGAGGGCAGAGGGCAGAGTGTTGAGGGCAGAGTGTTGAGGGCAGAGGGCAAAGTGTTGAGGGCAGAGTGTTGAGGGCAGAGTGTTGAGGATTGAGGGCAGAGTGTTGAGGATCGAGGGAAGAGTGTTGAGGGCAGAGTGTTGAGGATTGAGGGCAGAGTGTTGAGGGCAAAGTGTTGAGAACAGAGGGCAGAGTGTTGAGGGCAGAGGCAGAGTGTTGAGTGCAGAGGGCAGAGTGTTGAGGGCAGAGTGTTGAGGGCAGAGTGTTGAGGGCAGAGGGTAGAGTGTTGAGGGCAGTGCGTTGAGGGCAGAGTGCAGAGGGCAGAGGGCAGAGTGTTGAGGGCAGAGGGCAGAGTGTTGAGGGCAGAGTGTTGAGGGCAGAGTGTTGAGGGCAGAGGGTAGAGTGTTGAGGGCAGTGCCTTGAGGGCAGAGTGCAGAGGGCAGAGGGCAGAGTGTTGAGGGCAGAGGGCAGAATTCTGAGTGCAGAGGGCAGAGTGTTGAGTGCAGAGGGCAGAGTGAGGGCAGAGAGCAGAGTGTTGAGGGCAGAGGGTAGAGTGTTGAGGGCAGTGCGTTGAGGGCAGAATGCAGAGTGCAGAGGGCAGAGGGCAGAGTGTTGAGGGCAGAGTGTTGAGGGCAGAGTGTTGAAGGCAGAGTGCAGAGGGCAGAGTGTTGTGGGCAGAGTGTTGAGGGCAGAGTATTGAGGGCAGAGGGCAGAGTGTTGAGGGCAGAGTGTTGAGGGCAGAGTGTTGAGGGCAGAGGGTAGAGTTTTTAGGGTAGGGGCATATTGTTGAGGGTAGATTGTTGAGGGCAGAGGGCAGAGTGTTGAGGGCAGAGGGCAGAGTGTTGAGGGCAGAGGGCAGAGTGTTGAGGGCAGAGTGTTGAGGGCAGAGGGCAAATTGTTGAGGGCAGAGTGTTGAGGATTGAGGGCAGAGTGTTGAGGATTGAGGGCAGAGTGTTGAGGATCGAGGGAAGAGTGTTGAGGGCAGAGTGTTGAGGATTGAGGGCAGAGTGTTGAGGGCAAAGTGTTGAGAACAGAGAACAGAGTGTTGAGGGCAGAGTGTTGAGGGCAGAGGCAGAGTGTTGAGGGCAGAGGGCAGAGTGTTGAGGGCAGAGTGTTGAGGGCAGAGTGTTGAGGGCAGAGGGTAGAGTTTTTGAGGGCAGGGGGCAGAGTGTTAAGGGCAGATTGTTGAGGGCAGAGGGCAGACAGTTGAGGGCAGAGTGTTGAGGGCAGAGGGCAGAGTGTTGAGGGCAGAGGGCAGAGTGTTGAGGACAGAGTGTTGAGGGCAGACGGCAGAGTGTTGAGGGCAGAGGGCAGAGTGTTGAGGGCAGAGTTTTGAGGATTGAGGGCAGAGTGTTGAGGGCAGAGTGTTGAGGATTGAGGGCAGAGTGTTGAGGATTGAGGGCAGAGTGTTTAGGGCAGAGTGATGAGAGCAGAGTTTTGAGGGCAGAGTGTTGAGGGCAGAGTGTTTAGGGCAGAGTGTTGAGGGCAGAGGTCAGAGTGTTGAGGGAAGAGTGTTGAGGGCAGAGGGCAGAGTGTTGAGGGCAGAGTGTAGAGGGCAGAGGGTTGAGGGCAGAGTGTTGAGGGCAGAGGGCAGAGTGTTGAGGGAAGAGTGTTGAGGGCAGAGTGTTGAGGGCAGAGGGCAGAGTGTTGAGGGCAGAGTGTTGAGGGCAGAGTTTTGAGGGCAAGGTGTTGAGGCAGAAGGCAGAGTGTTGAGGGCAGAGGACAGAGTATTGAGGGCAGAGTGCGGAGGGCAGAGTGTTGAGTACAGAGGGCAGAGTGTTGAGGGCAGAGTATTGGTGGCAGAGGGCAGAGGGTTGAGGGCAGAGTGTTGAGGGCAGCGGGCAGAGTGTTGAGGGAAGAGTGTTGAGGGCAGAGTGTTGAGGGCAGAGCGCAGAGTGTTGAGGGCAGAGTGATGAGGGCAGAGTGTTGAGGGCAGGGTGTTGAGGGAAGAAGGCAGAGTGTTGAGGGCAGAGTGCAGAGGGCAGAGTGTTGAGTACAGAGGGCAGAGTGTTGAGGGCAGAGTGTTGAGGGCAGAGTATTGAGAGCAGAGAGTTGAGGGCAGAGTGAGGGCAGAGGGCAGAGTGTTGAGGGCAGAGGGTAAAGTGTTGAGGGCAGAGTATTGGGGGCAGAGGGCAGAGTGTTGAGGGCAGAGTGTTGAGGGCAGAGGGCAGAGTGTTGAGGGCAGAGTGTTGAGGATTGAGGGCCGAGTGTTGAGGATCGAGGGAAGAGTGTTGAGGGCAGAGTGTTGAGGGCAGAGGGCAGAGTGTTGAGGGCAGAGTGTTGAGGGCAGAGGGTAGAGTTTTTGAGGGCAGGGGGCAGAGTGTTAAGGGCAGATTGTTGAGGGCAGAGGGCAGACAGTTAAGGGCAGAGTGTTAAGGGCAGAGGGCAGAGTGTTGAGAGCAGAGGGCAGAGTGTTGAGGGCAGAGGGCAAAGTGTTGAGGGAAGAGGGCAGAGTGTTGAGGGCAGAGGGCAGAGTGTTGAGGGAAGAGGGCAGAGTGTTGAGGGCAGAGTGTTGAGGGCATAATTTTGAGGATTGATGGCAGAGTGTTGAGGGCAGAGTGTTGAGGATTGACGGCAGAGTGTTGAGGATTGAGGGCAGAGTGTTTAGGGCTGAGTGTTGAGAGCAGAGTTTTGAGGGCAGAGTGTTGAGGGCAGAGTGTTGAGGGCAGAGGGCAGAGTGTTGAGGGCAGAGTGACAAGGGCAGAGTGTTGAGGGCAGGGTGTTGAGGGCAGAAGGCAGTGTGTTGAGGGCAGAGGAAAGAGTATTGAGGGCAGAGTGCAATGGGCAGAGTGTTGAGTACAGAGGGCAGAGTGTTGAGTACAGAGGGCAGAGTGTTGAGGGCAGAGTGTTGAGAGCAGAGAGTTGAGGGCAGAGGTTTGAGGGCAGAGGGCAAAGTGTTGAGGGCAGAGTGTTGAGTGCAGAGGGCAGAGTGTTGAGGGCAGTGCGTTGAGGGCAGAGTGCAGAGGGCAGAGGGCAGAGTGTTGAGGGCAGAGGGTAGAGTGTAGAGGGCAGAGGGCAGAGTGTGGAAGGCAGAGTGCAGAGGGCAGAGTGTTGTGGGCAGAGTGTTGAGGGCAGAGTATTGAGGGCAGAGGGCAGAGTGTTGAGGGCAGAGTGTTGAGGGCAGAGGGTAGAGTTTTTAGGGTAGGGGCAGATTGTTGAGGGTAGATTGTTGAGGGCAGAGGGCAGAGTGTTGAGGGCAGAGGGCAGAGTGTTGAGGGCAGAGGGCAGAGTGTTGAGGGCAGAGTGTTGAGGGCAGAGGGCAAAGTGTTGAGGGCAGAGTGTTGAGGGCAGAGTGTTGAGGATTGAGGGCAGAGTGTTGAGGATCGAGGGAAGAGTGTTGAGGGCAGAGTGTTGAGGGCAGAGGGCAGAGTGTTGAGGGCAGAGTGACGAGGGCAGAGTGTTGAGGGCAGGGTGTTGAGGGCAGAAGGCAGTGTGTTGAGGGCAGAGGAAAGAGTATTGAGGGCAGAGTGCAATGGGCAGAGTGTTGAGTACAGAGGGCAGAGTGTTGAGTACAGAGGGCAGAGTGTTGAGGGCAGAGTGTTGAGAGCAGAGAGTTGAGGGCAGAGGTTTGAGGGCAGAGGGCAAAGTGTTGAGGGCAGAGTGTTGAGGGCAGAGGGCAGAGTGTTGAGGGCAGTGCGTTGAGGGCAGAGTGCAGAGGGCAGAGGGCAGAGTGTTGAGGGCAGAGGGCAGAGTGTAGAGGGCAGAGTGTTGAAGGCAGAGTGCAGAGGGCAGAGTGTTGTGGGCAGAGTGTTGAGGGCAGAGTATTGAGGGCAGAGGGCAGAGTGTTGAGGGCAGAGTGTTGAGGGCAGAGTTTTGAGGATTGAGGGCAGAGTGTTGAGGGCAGAGTGTTGAGGATTGAGGGCAGAGTGTTGAGGATTGAGGGCAGAGTGTTTAGGGCAGAGTGATGAGAGCAGAGTTTTGAGGGCAGAGTGTTGAGGGCAGAGTGTTTAGGGCAGAGTGTTGAGGGCAGAGGTCAGAGTGTTGAGGGAAGAGTGTTGAGGGCAGAGGGCAGAGTGTTGAGGGCAGAGTGTAGAGGGCAGAGGGTTGAGGGCAGAGTGTTGAGGGCAGAGGGCAGAGTGTTGAGGGAAGAGTGTTGAGGGCAGAGTGTTGAGGGCAGAGGGCAGAGTGTTGAGGGCAGAGTGTTGAGGGCAGAGTTTTGAGGGCAAGGTGTTGAGGCAGAAGGCAGAGTGTTGAGGGCAGAGGACAGAGTATTGAGGGCAGAGTGCGGAGGGCAGAGTGTTGAGTACAGAGGGCAGAGTGTTGAGGGCGGAGTATTGGTGGCAGAGGGCAGAGGGTTGAGGGCAGAGTGTTGAGGGCAGAGGGCAGAGTGTTGAGGGAAGAGTGTTGAGGGCAGAGTGTTGAGGGCAGAGCACAGAGTGTTGAGGGCAGAGTGATGAGGGCAGAGTGTTGAGAGCAGGGTGTTGAGGGAAGAAGGCAGAGTGTTGAGGGCAGAGTGCAGAGGGCAGAGTGTTGAGTACAGAGGGCAGAGTGTTGAGGGCAGAGTGTTGAGGGCAGAGTATTGAGAGCAGAGAGTTGAGGGCAGAGTGAGGGCAGAGGGCAGAGTGTTGAGGGCAGAGGGTAAAGTGTTGAGGGCAGAGTATTGGGGGCAGAGGGAAGAGTGTTGAGGGCAGAGTGTTGAGGGCAGAGGGCAGAGTGTTGAGGGCAGAGTGTTGAGGATTGAGTGCCGAGTGTTGAGGATCGAGGGAAGAGTGTTGAGGGCAGAGTGTTGAGGGCAGAGGGCAGAGTGTTGAGGGCAGAGTGTTGAGGGCAGAGGGTAGAGTTTTTGAGGGCAGGGGGCAGAGTGTTAAGGGCAGATTGTTGAGGGCAGAGGGCAGACAGTTAAGGGCAGAGTGTTAAGGGCACAGGGCAGAGTGTTGAGGGCAGAGGGCAGACTGTTGAGGGCAGAGGGCAGAGTGTTGAGGGAAGAGGGCAGAGTGTTGAGGGCAGAGTGTTGAGGGAAGAGGGCAGAGTGTTGAGGGCAGAGTGTTGAGGGCATAATTTTGAGGATTGATGGCAGAGTGTTGAGGGCAGAGTGTTGAGGATTGACGGCAGAGTGTTGAGGATTGAGGGCAGAGTGTTTAGGGCTGAGTGTTGAGAGCAGAGTTTTGAGGGCAGAGTGTTGAGGGCAGAGTGTTGAGGGCAGAGGGCAGAGTGTTGAGGGCAGAGTGACAAGGGCAGAGTGTTGAGGGCAGGGTGTTGAGGGCAGAAGGCAGTGTGTTGAGGGCAGAGGAAAGAGTATTGAGGGCAGAGTGCAATGGGCAGAGTGTTGAGTACAGAGGGCAGAGTGTTGAGTACAGAGGGCAGAGTGTTGAGGGCAGAGTGTTGAGAGCAGAGAGTTGAGGGCAGAGGTTTTAGGGCAGAGGGCAAAGTGTTGAGGGCAGAGTGTTGAGTGCAGAGGGCAGAGTGTTGAGGGCAGTGCGTTGAGGGCAGAGTGCAGAGGGCAGAGGGCAGAGTGTTGAGGGCAGAGGGTAGAGTGTAGAGGGCAGAGTGTGGAAGGCAGAGTGCAGAGGGCAGAGTGTTGTGGGCAGAGTGTTGAGGGCAGAGTATTGAGGGCAGAGGGCAGAGTGTTGAGGGCAGAGTGTTGAGGGCAGAGGGTAGAGTTTTTAGGGTAGGGGCAGATTGTTGAGGGTAGATTGTTGAGGGCAGAGGGCAGAGTGTTGAGGGCAGAGGGCAGAGTGTTGAGGGTAGAGGGCAGAGTGTTGAGGGCAGAGTATTGGGGGCAGAGGGCAGAGTGTTGAGGGCAGAGTGTTGAGGGCAGAGGGCAGAGTGTTGAGGGCAGAGTGTTGAGGATTGAGGGCCGAGTGTTGAAGATCGAGGGAAGAGTGTTGAGGGCAGAGGGTAGAGTTTTTGAGGGCAGGGGGCAGAGTGTTAAGGGCAGATTGTTGAGGGCAGAGGGCAGACAGTTAAGGGCAGAGTGTTAAGGGCACAGGGCAGAGTGTTGAGGGCAGAGGGCAGAGTGTTGAGGGCAGAGGGCAGAGTGTTGAGGGAAGAGGGCAGAGTGTTGAGGGCAGAGTGTTGAGGGCATAATTTTGAGGATTGATGGCAGAGTGTTGAGGGCAGAGTGTTGAGGATTGACGGCAGAGTGTTGAGGATTGAGGGCAGAGTGTTTAGGGCTGAGTGTTGAGAGCAGAGTTTTGAGGGCAGAGTGTTGAGGGCAGAGTGTTGAGGGCAGAGGGCAGAGTGTTGAGGGCAGAGTGTTGAGGGAAGAGTGTTGAGGGCAGAGTGTTGAGGGCAGAAAGTATAGGGCAGAGGGTTGAGGGCAGAGGGTTGATGGCAGAGGGCAGAGTGTTGAGGGAAGAGTGTTGAGGGCAGAGTGTTGAGGGCAGAGTGTTGAGGGCAGAGGGCAGAGGGCAGAGTGTTGAGGGCAGAGTGACGAGGGCAGAGTGTTGAGGGCAGGGTGTTGAGGGCAGAAGGCAGTGTGTTGAGGGCAGAGGAAAGAGTATTGAGGGCAGAGTGAAATGGGCAGAGTGTTGAGTACAGAGGGCAGAGTGTTGAGTACAGAGGGCAGAGTGTTGAGGGCAGAGTGTTGAGAGCAGAGAGTTGAGGGCAGAGGTTTGAGGGCAGAGGGCAAAGTGTTAAGGGCAGAGGGCAGAGTGTTGAGGGCAGTGCATTGAGGGCAGAGTGCAGAGGGCAGAGGGCAGAGTGTTGAGGGCAGAGTGTATAGGGCAGAGTGTTGAAGGCAGAGTGCAGAGGGCAGAGTGTTGTGGGCAGAGTGTTGAGGGCAGAGTATTGAGGGCAGAGGGCAGAGTGTTGAGGGCAGAGTGTTGAGGGCAGAGGGTAGAGTTTTTAGGGTAGGGGCAGATTGTTGAGGGTAGATTGTTGAGGGCAGAGGGCAGAGTGTTGAGGGCAGAGGGCAGAGTGTTGAGGGCAGAGGGCAGAGTGTTGAGGGCAGAGTGTTGAGGGCAGAGGGCAAAGTGTTGAGGGCAGAGTGTTGAGGGCAGAGTGTTGAGGATTGAGGGCAGAGTGTTGAGGATCGAGGGAAGAGTGTTGAGGGCAGAGTGTTGAGGATTGAGGGCAGAGTGTTGAGGGCAAAGTGTTGAGAACAGAGGGCAGAGTGTTGAGGGCAGAGGCAGAGTGTTGAGGGCAGAGTGTTGAGGGCAGAGTGTTGAGGGCAGAGTGTTGAGGGCAGAGGGTAGAGTGTTGAGGGCAGTGCGTTGAGGGCAGAGTGCAGAGGGCAGAGGGCAGAGTGTTGAGGGCAGAGTGTTGAGGGCAGAGTGTTGAGGGCAGAGTGTTGAGGGCAGAGTGGTGAGGGCAGAGGGTAGAGTGTTGAGGGCAGTGCGTTGAGGGCAGAGTGCAGAGGGCAGAGGGCAGAGTGTTGAGGGCAGAGGGCAGAATTCTGAGTGCAGAGGGCAGAGTGTTGAGTGCAGAGGGCAGAGTGAGGGCAGAGGGCAGAGTGTTGAGGGCAGAGGGTAGAGTGTTGAGGGCAGTGCGTTGAGGGCAGAATGCAGAGTGCAGAGGGCAGAGGGCAGAGTGTTGAGGGCAGAGTGTTGAGGGCAGAGTGTTGAAGGCAGAGTGCAGAGGGCAGAGTGTTGTGGGCAGAGTGTTGAGGGAAGAGTGTTGAGGGCAGAGTGTTGAGGGCAGAGGGCAGAGTGTTGAGGGCAGAGGGTAGAGTGTTGAGGGCAGTGCGTTGAGGGCAGAGTGCAGAGGGCAGAGGGCAGAGTGTTGAGGGCAGAGGGCAGAGTGTTGAGGGAAGAGTGTTGAGGGCAGAGTGTTGAGGGCAGAGGGTAGAGTGTTGAGGGCAGTGCGTTGAGGGCAGAGTGCAGAGGGCAGAGTGTTGAGGGCAGAGGGCAGAATTTTGAGTGCAGAGGGCAGAGTGTTGAGTGCAGAGGGCAGAGTGAGGGCAGAGGGCAGAGTGTTGAGGGCAGAGGGTAGAGTGTTGAGGGCAGTGCGTTGAGGGCAGAGTGCAGAGGGCAGAGTGTTGAGGGCAGAGTGTTGAGGGCAGAGGGCAGAGTGTTGAAGGCAGAGTGCAGAGGGCAAAGTGTTGTGGGCAGAGTGTTGAGGGCAGAGTATTGAGGGCAGAGGGCAGAGTGTTGAGGGCAGAGTGTTGAGGGCAGAGTGTTGAGGGCAGAGGGTAGAGTTTTTAGGGTAGGGGCATATTGTTGAGGGTAGATTGTTGAGGGCAGAGGGCAGAGTGTTGAGGGCAGAGGGCAGAGTGTTGAGGGCAGAGGGCAGAGTGTTGAGGGCAGAGTGTTGAGGGCAGAGGGCAAAGTGTTGAGGGCAGAGTGTTGAGGGCAGAGTGTTGAGGATTGAGGGCAGAGAGTAGAGTTTTTGAGGAGAGGGGGCAGAGTGTTAAGGGCAGATTGTTGAGGGCAGAGGGCAGACTGTTGAGGGCAGAGTGTTGAGGGCAGAGGGCAGAGTGTTGAGGGCAGAGGGCAGAGTGTTGAGGGCAGAGGGCAGAGTGTTGAGGGCAGAGTGTTGAGGGCATAATTTTGAGGATTGAGGGCAGAGTGTTGAGGGCAGAGTGTTGAGGATTGACGGCAGAGTGTTGAGGATTGAGGGCAGAGTGTTTAGGGCAGAGTGTTGAGAGCAGAGTTTTGAGGGCAGAGTGTTGAGGGCAGAGTGTTGAGGGCAGAGGGCAGAGTGTTGAGGGTAGAGTGTTGAGGGAAGAGTGTTGAGGGCAGAGGGCAGAGTGTTGAGGGCAGAGTGTAGAGGGCAGAGGGTTGAGGGCAGAGTGTTGAGGGCAGAGGGCAGAGTGTTGAGGGAAGAGTGTTGAGGGCAGAGTGTTGAGGGCAGAGCGCAGAGTGTTGAGGGCAGAGTGATGAGGGCAGAGTGTTGAGGGCAGGGTGTTGAGGGAAGAAGGCAGAGTGTTGAGGGCAGAGTGCAGAGGGCAGAGTGTTGAGTACAGAGGGCAGAGTGTTGAGGGCAGAGTGTTGAGGGCAGAGTATTGAGAGCAGAGAGTTGAGGGCAGACGTTTGAGGGCAGAGGGCAGAGTGTTGAGGGCAGAGGGCAGAGTGTTGAGGGCAGAGGGCAGAGTGCAGAGGGCAGAATTTTGAGTGCAGAGGGCAATGTGTTGAGTGCAGAGGGCAGAGTGAGGGCAGAGGGCAGAGTGTTGAGGGCAGAGGGTAAAGTGTTGAGGGCAGAGTATTGGGGGCAGAGGGCAGAGTGTTGAGGGCAGAGTGTTGAGGGCAGAGGGCAGAGTGTTGAGGGCAGAGTGTTGAGGATTGAGGGCCGAGTGTTGAGGATCGAGGGAAGAGTGTTGAGGGCAGAGTGTTGAGGGCAGAGGGCAGAGTGTTGAGGGCAGAGTTTTGAGGGCAGAGGGTAGAGTTTTTGAGGGCAGGGGGCAGAGTGTTAAGGGCAGATTGTTGAGGGCAGAGGGCAGACAGTTAAGGGCAGAGTGTTAAGGGCACAGGGCAGAGTGTTGAGGGCAGAGGGCAGAGTGTTGAGGGCAGAGGGCAGAGTGTTGAGGGAAGAGGGCAGAGTGTTGAGGGCAGAGGGCAGAGTGTTGAGGGAAGAGGGCAGAGTGTTGAGGGCAGAGTGTTGAGGGCATAATTTTGAGGATTGATGGCAGAGTGTTGAGGGCAGAGTGTTGAGGATTGACGGCAGAGTGTTGAGGATTGAGGGCAGAGTGTTTAGGGCTGAGTGTTGAGAGCAGAGTTTTGAGGGCAGAGTGTTGAGGGCAGAGTGTTGAGGGCAGAGGGCAGAGTGTTGAGGGCAGAGTGACGAGGGCAGAGTGTTGAGGGCAGGGTGTTGAGGGCAGAAGGCAGTGTGTTGAGGGCAGAGGAAAGAGTATTGAGGGCAGAGTGCAATGGGCAGAGTGTTGAGTACAGAGGGCAGAGTGTTGAGTACAGAGGGCAGAGTGTTGAGGGCAGAGTGTTGAGAGCAGAGAGTTGAGGGCAGAGGTTTGAGGGCAGAGGGCAAAGTGTTGAGGGCAGAGTGTTGAGGGCAGAGGGCAGAGTGTTGAGGGCAGTGCGTTGAGGGCAGAGTGCAGAGGGCAGAGGGCAGAGTGTTGAGGGCAGAGGGCAGAGTGTAGAGGGCAGAGTGTTGAAGGCAGAGTGCAGAGGGCAGAGTGTTGTGGGCAGAGTGTTGAGGGCAGAGTATTGAGGGCAGAGGGCAGAGTGTTGAGGGCAGAGTGTTGAGGGCAGAGGGTAGAGTTTTTAGGGTAGGGGCAGATTGTTGAGGGTAGATTGTTGAGGGCAGAGGGCAGAGTGTTGAGGGCAGAGGGCAGAGTGTTGAGGGCAGAGGGCAGAGTGTTGAGGGCAGAGTGTTGAGGGCAGAGGGCAGAGTGTTGAGGGCAGAGGGTAGAGTGTTGAGGGCAGTGCGTTGAGGGCAGAGTGCAGAGGGCAGAGGGCAGAGTGTTGAGGGCAGAGGGCAGAGTGTTGAGGGAAGAGTGTTGAGGGCAGAGTGTTGAGGGCAGAGGGTAGAGTGTTGAGGGCAGTGCGTTGAGGGCAGAGTGCAGAGGGCAGAGTGTTGAGGGCAGAGGGCAGAATTTTGAGTGCAGAGGGCAGAGTGTTGAGTGCAGAGGGCAGAGTGAGGGCAGAGGGCAGAGTGTTGAGGGCAGAGGGTAGAGTGTTGAGGGCAGTGCGTTGAGGGCAGAGTGCAGAGGGCAGAGTGTTGAGGGCAGAGTGTTGAGGGCAGAGGGCAGAGTGTTGAAGGCAGAGTGCAGAGGGCAAAGTGTTGTGGGCAGAGTGTTGAGGGCAGAGTATTGAGGGCAGAGGGCAGAGTGTTGAGGGCAGAGTGTTGAGGGCAGAGTGTTGAGGGCAGAGGGTAGAGTTTTTAGGGTAGGGGCATATTGTTGAGGGTAGATTGTTGAGGGCAGAGGGCAGAGTGTTGAGGGCAGAGGGCAGAGTGTTGAGGGCAGAGGGCAGAGTGTTGAGGGCAGAGTGTTGAGGGCAGAGGGCAAAGTGTTGAGGGCAGAGTGTTGAGGGCAGAGTGTTGAGGATTGAGGGCAGAGGGTAGAGTTTTTGAGGAGAGGGGGCAGAGTGTTAAGGGCAGATTGTTGAGGGCAGAGGGCAGACTGTTGAGGGCAGAGTGTTGAGGGCAGAGGGCAGAGTGTTGAGGGCAGAGGGCAGAGTGTTGAGGGCAGAGGGCAGAGTGTTGAGGGCAGAGTGTTGAGGGCATAATTTTGAGGATTGAGGGCAGAGTGTTGAGGGCAGAGTGTTGAGGATTGACGGCAGAGTGTTGAGGATTGAGGGCAGAGTGTTTAGGGCAGAGTGTTGAGAGCAGAGTTTTGAGGGCAGAGTGTTGAGGGCAAAGTGTTGAGGGCAGAGGGCAGAGTGTTGAGGGTAGAGTGTTGAGGGAAGAGTGTTGAGGGCAGAGGGCAGAGTGTTGAGGGCAGAGTGTAGAGGGCAGAGGGTTGAGGGCAGAGTGTTGAGGGCAGAGGGCAGAGTGTTGAGGGAAGAGTGTTGAGGGCAGAGTGTTGAGGGCAGAGCGCAGAGTGTTGAGGGCAGAGTGATGAGGGCAGAGTGTTGAGGGCAGGGTGTTGAGGGAAGAAGGCAGAGTGTTGAGGGCAGAGTGCAGAGGGCAGAGTGTTGAGTACAGAGGGCAGAGTGTTGAGGGCAGAGTGTTGAGGGCAGAGTATTGAGAGCAGAGAGTTGAGGGCAGACGTTTGAGGGCAGAGGGCAGAGTGTTGAGGGCAGAGGGCAGAGTGTTGAGGGCAGAGGGCAGAGTGCAGAGGGCAGAATTTTGAGTGCAGAGGGCAATGTGTTGAGTGCAGAGGGCAGAGTGAGGGCAGAGGGCAGAGTGTTGAGGGCAGAGGGTAAAGTGTTGAGGGCAGAGTATTGGGGGCAGAGGGCAGAGTGTTGAGGGCAGAGTGTTGAGGGCAGAGGGCAGAGTGTTGAGGGCAGAGTGTTGAGGATTGAGGGCCGAGTGTTGAGGATCGAGGGAAGAGTGTTGAGGGCAGAGTGTTGAGGGCAGAGGGCAGAGTGTTGAGGGCAGAGTTTTGAGGGCAGAGGGTAGAGTTTTTGAGGGCAGGGGGCAGAGTGTTAAGGGCAGATTGTTGAGGGCAGAGGGCAGACAGTTAAGGGCAGAGTGTTAAGGGCACAGGGCAGAGTGTTGAGGGCAGAGGGCAGAGTGTTGAGGGCAGAGGGCAGAGTGTTGAGGGAAGAGGGCAGAGTGTTGAGGGCAGAGGGCAGAGTGTTGAGGGAAGAGGGCAGAGTGTTGAGGGCAGAGTGTTGAGGGCATAATTTTGAGGATTGATGGCAGAGTGTTGAGGGCAGAGTGTTGAGGATTGACGGCAGAGTGTTGAGGATTGAGGGCAGAGTGTTTAGGGCTGAGTGTTGAGAGCAGAGTTTTGAGGGCAGAGTGTTGAGGGCAGAGTGTTGAGGGCAGAGGGCAGAGTGTTGAGGGCAGAGTGACGAGGGCAGAGTGTTGAGGGCAGGGTGTTGAGGGCAGAAGGCAGTGTGTTGAGGGCAGAGGAAAGAGTATTGAGGGCAGAGTGCAATGGGCAGAGTGTTGAGTACAGAGGGCAGAGTGTTGAGTACAGAGGGCAGAGTGTTGAGGGCAGAGTGTTGAGAGCAGAGAGTTGAGGGCAGAGGTTTGAGGGCAGAGGGCAAAGTGTTGAGGGCAGAGTGTTGAGGGCAGAGGGCAGAGTGTTGAGGGCAGTGCGTTGAGGGCAGAGTGCAGAGGGCAGAGGGCAGAGTGTTGAGGGCAGAGGGCAGAGTGTAGAGGGCAGAGTGTTGAAGGCAGAGTGCAGAGGGCAGAGTGTTGTGGGCAGAGTGTTGAGGGCAGAGTATTGAGGGCAGAGGGCAGAGTGTTGAGGGCAGAGTGTTGAGGGCAGAGGGTAGAGTTTTTAGGGTAGGGGCAGATTGTTGAGGGTAGATTGTTGAGGGCAGAGGGCAGAGTGTTGAGGATTGAGGGCAGAGTGTTGAGGGCAAAGTGTTGAGAACAGAGGGCAGAGTGTTGAGGGCAGAGGCAGAGTGTTGAGGGCAGAGGGCAGAGTGTTGAGGGCAGAGTGTTGAGGGCAGAGTGTTGAGGGCAGAGGGTAGAGTGTTGAGGGCAGAGTGTTGAGGGCAGAGTGTTGAGGGCAGAGGGTAGAGTGTTGAGGGCAGTGCGTTGAGGGCAGAGTGTTGAGGGCAGAGGGTAGAGTATTGAGGGCAGTGCCTTGAGGGCAGAGTGCAGAGGGCAGAGGGCAGAGTGTTGAGGGCAGAGGGCAGAATTCTGAGTGCAGAGGGCAGAGTGTTGAGTGCAGAGGGCAGAGTGAGGGCAGAGAGCAGAGTGTTGAGGGCAGAGGGTAGAGTGTTGAGGGCAGTGCGTTGAGGGCAGAATGCAGAGTGCAGAGGGCAGAGGGCAGAGTGTTGAGGGCAGAGTGTTGAGGGCAGAGTGTTGAAGGCAGAGTGCAGAGGGCAGAGTGTTGTGGTCAGAGTGTTGAGGGCAGAGTATTGAGGGCAGAGGGCAGAGTGTTGAGGGCAGAGTGTTGAGGGCAGAGTGTTGAGGGCAGAGGGTAGAGTTTTTAGGGTAGGGGCATATTGTTGAGGGTAGATTGTTGAGGGCAGAGGGCAGAGTGTTGAGGGCAGAGGGCAGAGTGTTGAGGGCAGAGGGCAGAGTGTTGAGGGCAGAGTGTTGAGGGCAGAGGGCAAAGTGTTGAGGGCAGAGTGTTGAGGATTGAGGGCAGAGTGTTGAGGATTGAGGGCAGAGTGTTGAGGATCGAGGGAAGAGTGTTGAGGGCAGAGTGTTGAGGATTGAGGGCAGAGTGTTGAGGGCAAAGTGTTGAGAACAGAGAACAGAGTGTTGAGGGCAGAGTGTTGAGGGCAGAGGCAGAGTGTTGAGGGCAGAGGGCAGAGTGTTGAGGGCAGAGTGTTGAGGGCAGAGTGTTGAGGGCAGAGGGTAGAGTTTTTGAGGGCAGGGGGCAGAGTGTTAAGGGCAGATTGTTGAGGGCAGAGGGCAGACAGTTGAGGGCAGAGTGTTGAGGGCAGAGGGCAGAGTGTTGAGGGCAGAGGGCAGAGTGTTGAGGACAGAGTGTTGAGGGCAGACGGCAGAGTGTTGAGGGCAGAGGGCAGAGTGTTGAGGGCAGAGTTTTGAGGATTGAGGGCAGAGTGTTGAGGGCAGAGTGTTGAGGATTGAGGGCAGAGTGTTGAGGATTGAGGGCAGAGTGTTTAGGGCAGAGTGATGAGAGCAGAGTTTTGAGGGCAGAGTGTTGAGGGCAGAGTGTTTAGGGCAGAGTGTTGAGGGCAGAGGGCAGAGTGTTGAGGGAAGAGTGTTGAGGGCAGAGTGTTGAGGGCAGAGGGCAGAGTGTTGAGGGCAGAGTGTTGAGGGCAGAGTTTTGAGGGCAAGGTGTTGAGGCAGAAGGCAGAGTGTTGAGGGCAGAGGACAGAGTATTGAGGGCAGAGTGCGGAGGGCAGAGTGTTGAGTACAGAGGGCAGAGTGTTGAGGGCAGAGTATTGGTGGCAGAGGGCAGAGGGTTGAGGGCAGAGTGTTGAGGGCAGAGGGCAGAGTGTTGAGGGAAGAGTGTTGAGGGCAGAGTGTTGAGGGCAGAGCGCAGAGTGTTGAGGGCAGAGTGATGAGGGCAGAGTGTTGAGGGCAGGGTGTTGAGGGAAGAAGGCAGAGTGTTGAGGGCAGAGTGCAGAGGGCAGAGTGTTGAGTACAGAGGGCAGAGTGTTGAGGGCAGAGTGTTGAGGGCAGAGTATTGAGAGCAGAGAGTTGAGGGCAGAGTGAGGGCAGAGGGCAGAGTGTTGAGGGCAGAGTGTTGAGGGCAGAGGGCAGAGTGTTGAGGGCAGAGTGTTGAGGATTGAGGGCCGAGTGTTGAGGATCGAGGGAAGAGTGTTGAGGGCAGAGTGTTGAGGGCAGAGGGCAGAGTGTTGAGGGCAGAGGGTAGAGTTTTTGAGGGCAGGGGGCAGAGTGTTAAGGGCAGATTGTTGAGGGCAGAGGGCAGACAGTTAAGGGCAGAGTGTTAAGGGCACAGGGCAGAGTGTTGAGGGCAGAGGGCAGAGTGTTGAGGGCAGAGGGCAGAGTGTTGAGGGAAGAGGGCAGAGTGTTGAGGGCAGAGGGCAGAGTGTTGAGGGAAGAGGGCAGAGTGTTGAGGGCAGAGTGTTGAGGGCATAATTTTGAGGATTGATGGCAGAGTGTTGAGGGCAGAGTGTTGAGGATTGACGGCAGAGTGTTGAGGATTGAGGGCAGAGTGTTTAGGGCTGAGTGTTGAGAGCAGAGTTTTGAGGGCAGAGTGTTGAGGGCAGAGTGTTGAGGGCAGAGGGCAGAGTGTTGAGGGCAGAGTGACAAGGGCAGAGTGTTGAGGGCAGGGTGTTGAGGGCAGAAGGCAGTGTGTTGAGGGCAGAGGAAAGAGTATTGAGGGCAGAGTGCAATGGGCAGAGTGTTGAGTACAGAGGGCAGAGTGTTGAGTACAGAGGGCAGAGTGTTGAGGGCAGAGTGTTGAGAGCAGAGAGTTGAGGGCAGAGGTTTGAGGGCAGAGGGCAAAGTTTTGAGGGCAGAGTGTTGAGTGCAGAGGGCAGAGTGTTGAGGGCAGTGCGTTGAGGGCAGAGTGCAGAGGGCAGAGGGCAGAGTGTTGAGGGCAGAGGGTAGAGTGTAGAGGGCTGTTAGACGGACCGGGAGGGTCGGCCGAGGTTACGGGGAGAGGTCTCCAGGGAGAGCCGTCTCCAACGACTGTACAGATAAGTAACTTCCCCCCCACAGACGGACACCACACAAGATTGAAGGTTAACGAGACTTTATATGCAATTCTTAGGTTACGTCAATATGATACAAGGAGGTCTGGACTCAGGGGTCCCCTCGGTTCTGATCTCTGGTTGAGGAAAAGGGTAGCGGGACAGTCTTAGTTACCAATGAGTTCAATAGCTCTCAATCCTCGAGCTCGGCGGGTTTGCTGATCGGGCCGTGGAGGAGCCAAGCAGGTCCCGAGATGGATGAAGGATGGTCGACGGGCCGTGGAGAAGCCAAGCAGGTCCCGATGCAGATGACGGTTACAACGGTCCGCGGCCTCGCCAGCAGATCCGGACGACGATGAAGGATGAAGGTTACGACGGCTGTGGCAGCGCCAACAGGCAGGATGATGGTGCACAGGACAGAGCTACGGCAGCGCCAGTAGTCCGTCCAGGATGAGTTCTTCTTTCGTCTCTCGACTCCAAGATACAACTCCCTTCCTGCTCTGGAGCTGCCCCAGTTATAGGGCTGGCGTGCTTTGATGTCCGGACCCTCGCACTTGGAGGTCGGGAGGTCCGGGATGAGGGAGTCCAGACACCCAGCAGGGGGGTGGAGCCAGCGCCCGGGGAGGCGATGGGCGAGCGGCACTGGCCGGGGGAGAACCATCGACACCTCTTCCTCCCATTGACTGGCCAAGTAGCTCGCTCACCTCCTGGGTGGAGGGTGGTGCCGGAATGTCTGAGGCCGGGCTAGGCCCAGGGTTGAGGTCGATCGGGGGCCAGGCTGCCTCGTGGCGAAGTGTCCAAGATGGCGGCCCCGGCTGGGCGCATGGGTCGGCAGTGGATCGGACCCACGAAGTTATCATGCTCGAGGGCAGGTGTCCCTGAGGGGACGTAGGACGTGCAATGGTGGTGTGTGGTGCTTGCGTGACTGGCTCGGGCCTGGTCGAGCCGGGGGAGAGCGGCCCGTCATGTGGCCTGTCCAACATGCGTCCCCCCCAGCTGAAGGCGGGGAGAGTTACCCATCCTCTTGGGGACTCTCTTCGTCGAGGCGGAAAAACCGGGACAGGCCATCCGCGTTGGCGTGGTCGGACCCAGGCCGGTGTTCAACGGTAAAGTCCATACCTTGCAAGGAGATGGACCAGCGTAGCAGCCTTGGGTTTTCCCCCCGCATATGCATCAACCACTGCAGGGGTCGGTGGTCAGTCTGCACCCGAAAGTGGGTGCCAAAAAGGTAGGGTCGGAGCTTCTTGAGGGCCCATACCACAGCGAAGGCTTCCCTCTCTATGGTGCTCCAGCGTTGTTCCCGTGGCAGGAGTCTCCGGCTGATGAAGGCCACCGGTTGATCAAGGCCTTCGGTGTTCACCTGGGACAGGACCGCCCCAATGCCCTGGTCGGAGGCGTCCGTCTGGACGACGAACTCTCGGCTGTAGTCTGGGGCCTGGAGCACAGGAGCGGAACACATGGCGGCCTTTAGCTGTTCGAATGCCGCTTGACACTCTGGGGTCCAGTTCACCTTCTTGGGCTGATTTTTTGACGTGAGTTCGGTGAGAGGCCCCACGATGGTACCATAGTCTTTCACGAACCTTCGGTAGTAGCCCGTGAGGCCCAGGAAGGCTCGTATTTCAGTTTGAGTGATAGGGGGTTGCCAGTTCTGGATGGCGGCAATTTTCAGTTGTAGAGGGGCCACTAGACCGCTTCCCACCTGGTGTCCGAGGTAGGTCACCGACCCTTGTCCAATTTGACATTTGCTGGCCTTGATCGTGAGGCCAGCTCGCTGAAGGGCTTGCAACACTGCTTGGAGGTGGTGGAGGTGCTCGGTCCAATGGTGGCTGTACACAGCGATGTCGTCCAGGTAGGCGGCGCTGAACTCTTCGAGCCCCGCCAGGACCTGATTGACGAGCCGTTGGAAAGTCGCTGGGGCATTTTTCATGCCGAAGGGCATGACCGTGAAATGATAGTGGCCATCGGGGGTGGAGAAGGCAGAACGTTCTTGTGCTCGGGGTGTGAGGCCGATCTGCCAATAGCCCGCCGTTAGGTCGAAGATGCTGAGGTAGCGGGCAGCGCCCATTCGGTCGACCAGTTCATCTGCCCGGGGGATGGGGTGTGCGTCCGTTCTGGTGACTTCATTCAGGCCCCGGTAGTCGACACAGAACCGGAGTTCGGGTGTGGTTCCGGGGGCGGCTGCTTTGGGGACCAGTACGACCGGGCTGGCCCATGGACTGTCGGAGGGCTCGATGACCCCGAGCGTGAGCATCTTGGCTACTTCCGCCTGGATGCAGGCCCGTACCCGATCAGGTACGCGGTAGGCCCGGTGGCGGATAGGAGGGCTGTCTCCGGTGTCCACATCGTGCACACACCAGGAAGTGACACCTGGGGTGAGGGAGAACAGGCTGGCAAATCGTGATAGGAGGGCTTGGCACTCTTGGCGTTGTTCCTGGGTGAGGGTCTCCGAGAGTCGGACCCCATCCACGGAGCCGTCTTGCTCCTGGGTCCGCAAGAGGTCAGGGAGAGGCTCGGAGTCGTCCTCAACCCCGTTGTCTGTGGCCATCAAGAGGCTGAGTTCTGTTCGTGCAAAGTGGGGTTTCAGTCTGTTGGTGTGGAGGACTCGGAGCGGATTCCGGGCGGACTCCATATCGATCAGATAGGTGGCAGGACCCTTGCGCTCGATTACCTTGAAGGGTCCCGTCCATTTGTCTTGGAGAGCGCACGGTTCTGTGGGGGACATTACCCAGACCTGTTGCCCCGGCTCGAATTCAATAGATGAGGCGTTCTGGTCATACCATTTCTTCATGTCCTCTTGACTGGCCTCTAGGTTGGCTTTTGCTAGGTCTCTGAACCGCTGAGACTGGTTGCGGAGGGTGAGGAGGTACCGGAAGACATCTGGAGGACTCTTGGCCGGAGGCATCTCCCAGCCTTCTTTGATCAGGCTGAGTGGTCCCCGTACTGGGTGCCCATAGAGCAGCTCGAATGGGCTGAAGCCTAGGGACTTCTGTGGGACCTCCCGGTAGGCGAAGAGGAGGCACGGCAGCAGCACGTCCCACTGGCGACGGAGGGGTTCTTCCAATCCCCCGATCATCCCTTTTAGTGTGCGATTGAACCGCTCAACAAGTCCGTTTCCTTGGGGGTGATAGGGGGTCGTGAAGCGGTAGGTGACCCCACACTGTTGCCAGAGGGACTTCATATATTTGGAAATAAAGTTCGTGCCTCTGTCACTGACGACTTCTCGGGGGAACCCCACACGGGAGAAGATCCCCATCAGGGCCCTGCCGACCACTGGGGCTGTCACGGTCCGGAGAGGAATAGCCTCAGGGTAGCGGGTGGCGTGGTCCACTAGTACTAGGATGAAACGATGGCCTTGTCTTGTACGCGGGTCTAGGGGTCCCACAATGTCTATTCCGACCCTCTCAAATGGGGTCGTGACTACGGGAAAGGGTTGCAGGGGGGCCTTTAACTTGCGGCCGCTCTTCCCACTAGCTTGGCACGTGGGGCAAGATCGGCAATGCTGGTGCACATCGTTTCTCATTTTTGGCCAGAAGAAGTGGGTCACTAGGCGGCTGTAGGTTTTATCTTGTCCCAGGTGCCCTGCCAGGGGGACATCGTGGGCCAGATTTAGCAGGAAGTCTCTGAAGCGGAGGGGCACCACTAGTACTCGGTTGGCCCCCAGCTCGGCGATTCGTTGCTCGCTGTACAATAGGTCATTGTCCCAGTAGACCCAATGAGTTCCGGAGGTATCCCCTGCGCTTTGGGCGAGCGCTTGTTGTCGGAGTCCCTCAAGGGAGGGACAGGTCTTCTGCTCCTGACGAAATTGTTCTTGTGTGGGTCCCCCTTCTTGAGCCCACTGGTCAAGATTAGCAAGGTCGGAAGGTTGAGCAGGTTCGAGGGGGATGTCCTGGTCGGGGGTCTCGGCGGGGGCGACCGGAGGCGGAGGCGCCGGCCATTCTGGTTCTTCCGGGTGATGGTTGGCACGGGCGGCCATGGACCGGGTGGTGACACACGCCCAGTCTGGGACGCCCAACATCCCCAAGTGTTCTTTTCGCTCCACGGCTGCCCACGGGGAGCTTTCCAGGTCATTTCCGAGGAGGCAGTCCACGGGGGCGTCGTCTCGGACCGTTACTTTCAACATGCCGGAGACCCCTCCCCACTCAAAGGGGACGCAGGCCATCCGACACAGACTCTCCGAGTTGTCGGCTGATCGCACAGGGCAGAGAATGTTCGGTAGATATTGTTCTGGGGTCACCAGGTGGCAGCGGACGGCTGTCACACTAGCCCCGGTGTCTCGAAGGGCTTCGGCCCGCTGTCCATTGATGCTCACCCATTGGCTGTACTTCTGGGTGTTAGCGGGTAGGGGGACCCGCGGGACCATGTCTCTTCCCCCTAAGCACGCGAGAGTCATGGCGGCTGGCTCCCACTCTTGATACTCTTGCTCGCCTGTTTCTTGTTCCTCGGAGATCTGTTCTTCCCCTAGTGCCGCGGCGGCCACCTGGCGGGGTCTTGGACTCTGATACTGCGGGCAGCTTGGGTCGTTTGCATAGTGGCCGACTCGTTGGCATCGGTGACATGTAACATTGGCTCTGTATCCCGGTCGCGCCGGGGTGCTGCCCCGGTTGGCCGGGGGGGTGGTGCTGGTAGCGGGGGCGGCCGGAGTATTGTCTCTTCCTCGTCCTTGGCCCCCTCCTCCTCCTCTGGGTCGGTAGTGACCATTGTTGTTCCTGTTCTGCTCGTAGGACCCATTCCGGCCCACTCGGGTGATCTCCCACCGGTCAGCTTCAGCTGCGAGCTGCCGGGGATCGGTTAGCTTGCTGTCGAGGAGGTGTTGGCGTAGTTCAATGAAGCAATTGTTGGACAGATGCTCCCATACCATCAGATTGAACAACTGCTCGTAGGTCGTGACGTTGTTCCCTCTGATCCAGCCTTCGAAGGCTCGGCTAAAGTACGTTACATAGTCCACCCAAGTTGTACCTGGAATGCGTGTGCAGTCTCGGAACCTCTGACGGTACATCTCGGGCGTGAGGCCATAGCGAGTGAGGAGGGCCGCTTTCATATGGTCGTAGGAGGTCATCTGGTGGTCTGGGAGCTGTAACAGAGTATCGCGGCCCTCATTGAGGAATTTGCCCCATAGGCCGGCTCCCCAGTCGGCTCTATCGATCCGGTGCGCAGTCATCGCGATTTCATATGCCTTAAACCATTGCTGGATGTCGTCTTCTCGAAAATATTCTCGGACCACATCCTTGGGGATGTGCACTTTTTTGTCCGTGGTCCCTGGGGTGGACGGTCTGTCGGGCACCCCTAATTCTTTATTCTGTTTGCGCAGGTTGATCTCGGCTAGGTTCCGCTCGTGCTCGTACGTTAGTCTTTTTTCCTCGAGCTCCCTTTGCCTCTGTTTCTCCTCTCTTTCTTCTCGGAGGCGAAGGTGCTCTAAGTTTATTTTTTGCTCGGCCAATTTGAGTTCTACGTCCATCTTGAGTCGGGCCATTTCGAGTTCGTGTAGTCGGGCTTTTTCTCTTTCTTGGATCTCGTCTTGCGAGAGACCCGTTCTTTGCTCTTCAGGGGCCGTGTTGGTCTTTTTCGCGGTGCTTTGCTCAGGGGTTTCGACATCCCCGGTTTCTGCCCAAGATTCTAGGGCATGCTTAAAATCGTCCTTGGTGCTTAGTCCGGTGGTAGCGATACCTAGTTCGATGCAGAACTGCTTTAGTTCACGATGGCTGTATTCCTCTAGTTTTTCCATTTGGAACTTCTCAGTTGCTCCGCTCTCTTTAGTCGACATTGTTGTTCGTTGTGGGGTGAGTTACTCTCTGTACGTTATGCGGTGATTCGGATCGCGCCGCTGGCCACCAATGTTAGACGGACCGGGAGGGTCGGCCGAGGTTACGGGGAGAGGTCTCCAGGGAGAGCCGTCTCCAACGACTGTACAGATAAGTAACTTCCCCCCCACAGACGGACACCACACAAGATTGAAGGTTAACGAGACTTTATATGCAATTCTTAGGTTACGTCAATATGATACAAGGAGGTCTGGACTCAGGGGTCCCCTCGGTTCTGATCTCTGGTTGAGGAAAAGGGTAGCGGGACAGTCTTAGTTACCAATGAGTTCAATAGCTCTCAATCCTCGAGCTCGGCGGGTTTGCTGATCGGGCCGTGGAGGAGCCAAGCAGGTCCCGAGATGGATGAAGGATGGTCGACGGGCCGTGGAGAAGCCAAGCAGGTCCCGATGCAGATGACGGTTACAACGGTCCGCGGCCTCGCCAGCAGATCCGGACGACGATGAAGGATGAAGGTTACGACGGCTGTGGCAGCGCCAACAGGCAGGATGATGGTGCACAGGACAGAGCTACGGCAGCGCCAGTAGTCCGTCCAGGATGAGTTCTTCTTTCGTCTCTCGACTCCAAGATACAACTCCCTTCCTGCTCTGGAGCTGCCCCAGTTATAGGGCTGGCGTGCTTTGATGTCCGGACCCTCGCACTTGGAGGTCGGGAGGTCCGGGATGAGGGAGTCCAGACACCCAGCAGGGGGGTGGAGCCAGCGCCCGGGGAGGCGATGGGCGAGCGGCACTGGCCGGGGGAGAACCATCGACACCTCTTCCTCCCATTGACTGGCCAAGTAGCTCGCTCACCTCCTGGGTGGAGGGTGGTGCCGGAATGTCTGAGGCCGGGCTAGGCCCAGGGTTGAGGTCGATCGGGGGCCAGGCTGCCTCGTGGCGAAGTGTCCAAGATGGCGGCCCCGGCTGGGCGCATGGGTCGGCAGTGGATCGGACCCACGAAGTTATCATGCTCGAGGGCAGGTGTCCCTGAGGGGACGTAGGACGTGCAATGGTGGTGTGTGGTGCTTGCGTGACTGGCTCGGGCCTGGTCGAGCCGGGGGAGAGCGGCCCGTCATGTGGCCTGTCCAACAAGGGCAGAGTGTGGAAGGCAGAGTGCAGAGGGCAGAGTGTTGTGGGCAGAGTGTTGAGGGCAGAGTATTGAGGGCAGAGGGCAGAGTGTTGAGGGCAGAGTGTTGAGGGCAGAGGGTAGAGTTTTTAGGGTAGGGGCAGATTGTTGAGGGTAGATTGTTGAGGGCAGAGGGCAGAGTGTTGAGGGCAGAGGGCAGAGTGTTGAGGGCAGAGGGCAGAGTGTTGAGGGCAGAGTGTTGAGGGCAGAGGGCAAAGTGTTGAGGGCAGAGTGTTGAGGGCAGAGTGTTGAGGATCGAGGGAAGAGTGTTGAGGGCAGAGTGTTGAGGGCAGAGGGCAGAGTGTTGAGGGCAGAGTGACGAGGGCAGAGTGTTGAGGGCAGGGTGTTGAGGGCAGAAGGCAGTGTGTTGAGGGCAGAGGAAAGAGTATTGAGGGCAGAGTGCAATGGGCAGAGTGTTGAGTACAGAGGGCAGAGTGTTGAGTACAGAGGGCAGAGTGTTGAGGGCAGAGTGTTGAGAGCAGAGAGTTGAGGGCAGAGGTTTGAGGGCAGAGGGCAAAGTGTTGAGGGCAGAGTGTTGAGGGCAGAGGGCAGAGTGTTGAGGGCAGTGCGTTGAGGGCAGAGTGCAGAGGGCAGAGGGCAGAGTGTTGAGGGCAGAGGGCAGAGTGTAGAGGGCAGAGTGTTGAAGGCAGAGTGCAGAGGGCAGAGTGTTGTGGGCAGAGTGTTGAGGGCAGAGTATTGAGGGCAGAGGGCAGAGTGTTGAGGGCAGAGTGTTGAGGGCAGAGTTTTGAGGATTGAGGGCAGAGTGTTGAGGGCAGAGTGTTGAGGATTGAGGGCAGAGTGTTGAGGATTGAGGGCAGAGTGTTTAGGGCAGAGTGATGAGAGCAGAGTTTTGAGGGCAGAGTGTTGAGTACAGAGGGCAGAGTGTTGAGGGCAGAGTATTGGTGGCAGAGGGCAGAGGGTTGAGGGCAGAGTGTTGAGGGCAGAGGGCAGAGTGTTGAGGGAAGAGTGTTGAGGGCAGAGTGTTGAGGGCAGAGGGTAGAGTGTTGAGGGCAGTGCGTTGAGGGCAGAGTGCAGAGGGCAGAGGGCAGAGTGTTGAGGGCAGAGGGCAGAGTGTTGAGGGCAGAGTGTTGAGGGCAGAGTGTTGAGGGCAGAGGGTAGAGTGTTGAGGGCAGTGCCTTGAGGGCAGAGTGCAGAGGGCAGAGGGCAGAGTGTTGAGGGCAGAGGGCAGAATTCTGAGTGCAGAGGGCAGAGTGTTGAGTGCAGAGGGCAGAGTGAGGGCAGAGAGCAGAGTGTTGAGGGCAGAGGGTAGAGTGTTGAGGGCAGTGCGTTGAGGGCAGAATGCAGAGTGCAGAGGGCAGAGGGCAGAGTGTTGAGGGCAGAGTGTTGAGGGCAGAGTGTTGAAGGCAGAGTGCAGAGGGCAGAGTGTTGTGGGCAGAGTGTTGAGGGCAGAGTATTGAGAGCAGAGGGCAGAGTGTTGAGGGCAGAGTGTTGAGGGCAGAGTGTTGAGGGCAGAGGGTAGAGTTTTTAGGGTAGGGGCATATTGTTGAGGGTAGATTGTTGAGGGCAGAGGGCAGAGTGTTGAGGGCAGAGGGCAGAGTGTTGAGGGCAGAGGGCAGAGTGTTGAGGGCAGAGTGTTGAGGGCAGAGGGCAAATTGTTGAGGGCAGAGTGTTGAGGATTGAGGGCAGAGTGTTGAGGATTGAGGGCAGAGTGTTGAGGATCGAGGGAAGAGTGTTGAGGGCAGAGTGTTGAGGATTGAGGGCAGAGTGTTGAGGGCAAAGTGTTGAGAACAGAGAACAGAGTGTTGAGGGCAGAGTGTTGAGGGCAGAGGCAGAGTGTTGAGGGCAGAGGGCAGAGTGTTGAGGGCAGAGTGTTGAGGGCAGAGTGTTGAGGGCAGAGGGTAGAGTTTTTGAGGGCAGGGGGCAGAGTGTTAAGGGCAGATTGTTGAGGGCAGAGGGCAGACAGTTGAGGGCAGAGTGTTGAGGGCAGAGGGCAGAGTGTTGAGGGCAGAGGGCAGAGTGTTGAGGACAGAGTGTTGAGGGCAGACGGCAGAGTGTTGAGGGCAGAGGGCAGAGTGTTGAGGGCAGAGTTTTGAGGATTGAGGGCAGAGTGTTGAGGGCAGAGTGTTGAGGATTGAGGGCAGAGTGTTGAGGATTGAGGGCAGAGTGTTTAGGGCAGAGTGATGAGAGCAGAGTTTTGAGGGCAGAGTGTTGAGGGCAGAGTGTTTAGGGCAGAGTGTTGAGGGCAGAGGTCAGAGTGTTGAGGGAAGAGTGTTGAGGGCAGAGGGCAGAGTGTTGAGGGCAGAGTGTAGAGGGCAGAGGGTTGAGGGCAGAGTGTTGAGGGCAGAGGGCAGAGTGTTGAGGGAAGAGTGTTGAGGGCAGAGTGTTGAGGGCAGAGGGCAGAGTGTTGAGGGCAGAGTGTTGAGGGCAGAGTTTTGAGGGCAAGGTGTTGAGGCAGAAGGCAGAGTGTTGAGGGCAGAGGACAGAGTATTGAGGGCAGAGTGCGGAGGGCAGAGTGTTGAGTACAGAGGGCAGAGTGTTGAGGGCAGAGTATTGGTGGCAGAGGGCAGAGGGTTGAGGGCAGAGTGTTGAGGGCAGAGGGCAGAGTGTTGAGGGAAGAGTGTTGAGGGCAGAGTGTTGAGGGCAGAGCGCAGAGTGTTGAGGGCAGAGTGATGAGGGCAGAGTGTTGAGGGCAGGGTGTTGAGGGAAGAAGGCAGAGTGTTGAGGGCAGAGTGCAGAGGGCAGAGTGTTGAGTACAGAGGGCAGAGTGTTGAGGGCAGAGTGTTGAGGGCAGAGTATTGAGAGCAGAGAGTTGAGGGCAGAGTGAGGGCAGAGGGCAGAGTGTTGAGGGCAGAGGGTAAAGTGTTGAGGGCAGAGTATTGGGGGCAGAGGGCAGAGTGTTGAGGGCAGAGTGTTGAGGGCAGAGGGCAGAGTGTTGAGGGCAGAGTGTTGAGGATTGAGGGCCGAGTGTTGAGGATCGAGGGAAGAGTGTTGAGGGCAGAGTGTTGAGGGCAGAGGGCAGAGTGTTGAGGGCAGAGTGTTGAGGGCAGAGGGTAGAGTTTTTGAGGGCAGGGGGCAGAGTGTTAAGGGCAGATTGTTGAGGGCAGAGGGCAGACAGTTAAGGGCAGAGTGTTAAGGGCAGAGGGCAGAGTGTTGAGGGCAGAGGGCAGAGTGTTGAGGGCAGAGGGCAAAGTGTTGAGGGAAGAGGGCAGAGTGTTGAGGGCAGAGGGCAGAGTGTTGAGGGAAGAGGGCAGAGTGTTGAGGGCAGAGTGTTGAGGGCATAATTTTGAGGATTGATGGCAGAGTGTTGAGGGCAGAGTGTTGAGGATTGACGGCAGAGTGTTGAGGATTGAGGGCAGAGTGTTTAGGGCTGAGTGTTGAGAGCAGAGTTTTGAGGGCAGAGTGTTGAGGGCAGAGTGTTGAGGGCAGAGGGCAGAGTGTTGAGGGCAGAGTGACAAGGGCAGAGTGTTGAGGGCAGGGTGTTGAGGGCAGAAGGCAGTGTGTTGAGGGCAGAGGAAAGAGTATTGAGGGCAGAGTGCAATGGGCAGAGTGTTGAGTACAGAGGGCAGAGTGTTGAGTACAGAGGGCAGAGTGTTGAGGGCAGAGTGTTGAGAGCAGAGAGTTGAGGGCAGAGGTTTGAGGGCAGAGGGCAAAGTGTTGAGGGCAGAGTGTTGAGTGCAGAGGGCAGAGTGTTGAGGGCAGTGCGTTGAGGGCAGAGTGCAGAGGGCAGAGGGCAGAGTGTTGAGGGCAGAGGGTAGAGTGTAGAGGGCAGAGGGCAGAGTGTGGAAGGCAGAGTGCAGAGGGCAGAGTGTTGTGGGCAGAGTGTTGAGGGCAGAGTATTGAGGGCAGAGGGCAGAGTGTTGAGGGCAGAGTGTTGAGGGCAGAGGGTAGAGTTTTTAGGGTAGGGGCAGATTGTTGAGGGTAGATTGTTGAGGGCAGAGGGCAGAGTGTTGAGGGCAGAGGGCAGAGTGTTGAGGGCAGAGGGCAGAGTGTTGAGGGCAGAGTGTTGAGGGCAGAGGGCAAAGTGTTGAGGGCAGAGTGTTGAGGGCAGAGTGTTGAGGATTGAGGGCAGAGTGTTGAGGATCGAGGGAAGAGTGTTGAGGGCAGAGTGTTGAGGGCAGAGGGCAGAGTGTTGAGGGCAGAGTGACGAGGGCAGAGTGTTGAGGGCAGGGTGTTGAGGGCAGAAGGCAGTGTGTTGAGGGCAGAGGAAAGAGTATTGAGGGCAGAGTGCAATGGGCAGAGTGTTGAGTACAGAGGGCAGAGTGTTGAGTACAGAGGGCAGAGTGTTGAGGGCAGAGTGTTGAGAGCAGAGAGTTGAGGGCAGAGGTTTGAGGGCAGAGGGCAAAGTGTTGAGGGCAGAGTGTTGAGGGCAGAGGGCAGAGTGTTGAGGGCAGTGCGTTGAGGGCAGAGTGCAGAGGGCAGAGGGCAGAGTGTTGAGGGCAGAGGGCAGAGTGTAGAGGGCAGAGTGTTGAAGGCAGAGTGCAGAGGGCAGAGTGTTGTGGGCAGAGTGTTGAGGGCAGAGTATTGAGGGCAGAGGGCAGAGTGTTGAGGGCAGAGTGTTGAGGGCAGAGTTTTGAGGATTGAGGGCAGAGTGTTGAGGGCAGAGTGTTGAGGATTGAGGGCAGAGTGTTGAGGATTGAGGGCAGAGTGTTTAGGGCAGAGTGATGAGAGCAGAGTTTTGAGGGCAGAGTGTTGAGGGCAGAGTGTTTAGGGCAGAGTGTTGAGGGCAGAGGTCAGAGTGTTGAGGGAAGAGTGTTGAGGGCAGAGGGCAGAGTGTTGAGGGCAGAGTGTAGAGGGCAGAGGGTTGAGGGCAGAGTGTTGAGGGCAGAGGGCAGAGTGTTGAGGGAAGAGTGTTGAGGGCAGAGTGTTGAGGGCAGAGGGCAGAGTGTTGAGGGCAGAGTGTTGAGGGCAGAGTTTTGAGGGCAAGGTGTTGAGGCAGAAGGCAGAGTGTTGAGGGCAGAGGACAGAGTATTGAGGGCAGAGTGCGGAGGGCAGAGTGTTGAGTACAGAGGGCAGAGTGTTGAGGGCAGAGTATTGGTGGCAGAGGGCAGAGGGTTGAGGGCAGAGTGTTGAGGGCAGAGGGCAGAGTGTTGAGGGAAGAGTGTTGAGGGCAGAGTGTTGAGGGCAGAGCGCAGAGTGTTGAGGGCAGAGTGATGAGGGCAGAGTGTTGAGGGCAGGGTGTTGAGGGAAGAAGGCAGAGTGTTGAGGGCAGAGTGCAGAGGGCAGAGTGTTGAGTACAGAGGGCAGAGTGTTGAGGGCAGAGTGTTGAGGGCAGAGTATTGAGAGCAGAGAGTTGAGGGCAGAGTGAGGGCAGAGGGCAGAGTGTTGAGGGCAGAGGGTAAAGTGTTGAGGGCAGAGTATTGGGGGCAGAGGGAAGAGTGTTGAGGGCAGAGTGTTGAGGGCAGAGGGCAGAGTGTTGAGGGCAGAGTGTTGAGGATTGAGTGCCGAGTGTTGAGGATCGAGGGAAGAGTGTTGAGGGCAGAGTGTTGAGGGCAGAGGGCAGAGTGTTGAGGGCAGAGTGTTGAGGGCAGAGGGTAGAGTTTTTGAGGGCAGGGGGCAGAGTGTTAAGGGCAGATTGTTGAGGGCAGAGGGCAGACAGTTAAGGGCAGAGTGTTAAGGGCACAGGGCAGAGTGTTGAGGGCAGAGGGCAGACTGTTGAGGGCAGAGGGCAGAGTGTTGAGGGAAGAGGGCAGAGTGTTGAGGGCAGAGTGTTGAGGGAAGAGGGCAGAGTGTTGAGGGCAGAGTGTTGAGGGCATAATTTTGAGGATTGATGGCAGAGTGTTGAGGGCAGAGTGTTGAGGATTGACGGCAGAGTGTTGAGGATTGAGGGCAGAGTGTTTAGGGCTGAGTGTTGAGAGCAGAGTTTTGAGGGCAGAGTGTTGAGGGCAGAGTGTTGAGGGCAGAGGGCAGAGTGTTGAGGGCAGAGTGACGAGGGCAGAGTGTTGAGGGCAGGGTGTTGAGGGCAGAAGGCAGTGTGTTGAGGGCAGAGGAAAGAGTATTGAGGGCAGAGTGCAATGGGCAGAGTGTTGAGTACAGAGGGCAGAGTGTTGAGTACAGAGGGCAGAGTGACGAGGGCAGAGTGTTGAGGGCAGGGTGTTGAGGGCAGAAGGCAGTGTGTTGAGGGCAGAGGAAAGAGTATTGAGGGCAGAGTGCAATGGGCAGAGTGTTGAGTACAGAGGGCAGAGTGTTGAGTACAGAGGGCAGAGTGTTGAGGGCAGAGTGTTGAGAGCAGAGAGTTGAGGGCAGAGGTTTGAGGGCAGAGGGCAAAGTGTTGAGGGCAGAGTGTTGAGGGCAGAGGGCAGAGTGTTGAGGGCAGTGCGTTGAGGGCAGAGTGCAGAGGGCAGAGGGCAGAGTGTTGAGGGCAGAGGGCAGAGTGTAGAGGGCAGAGTGTTGAAGGCAGAGTGCAGAGGGCAGAGTGTTGTGGGCAGAGTGTTGAGGGCAGAGTATTGAGGGCAGAGGGCAGAGTGTTGAGGGCAGAGTGTTGAGGGCAGAGTTTTGAGGATTGAGGGCAGAGTGTTGAGGGCAGAGTGTTGAGGATTGAGGGCAGAGTGTTGAGGATTGAGGGCAGAGTGTTTAGGGCAGAGTGATGAGAGCAGAGTTTTGAGGGCAGAGTGTTGAGGGCAGAGTGTTTAGGGCAGAGTGTTGAGGGCAGAGGTCAGAGTGTTGAGGGAAGAGTGTTGAGGGCAGAGGGCAGAGTGTTGAGGGCAGAGTGTAGAGGGCAGAGGGTTGAGGGCAGAGTGTTGAGGGCAGAGGGCAGAGTGTTGAGGGAAGAGTGTTGAGGGCAGAGTGTTGAGGGCAGAGGGCAGAGTGTTGAGGGCAGAGTGTTGAGGGCAGAGTTTTGAGGGCAAGGTGTTGAGGCAGAAGGCAGAGTGTTGAGGGCAGAGGACAGAGTATTGAGGGCAGAGTGCGGAGGGCAGAGTGTTGAGTACAGAGGGCAGAGTGTTGAGGGCAGAGTATTGGTGGCAGAGGGCAGAGGGTTGAGGGCAGAGTGTTGAGGGCAGAGGGCAGAGTGTTGAGGGAAGAGTGTTGAGGGCAGAGTGTTGAGGGCAGAGCGCAGAGTGTTGAGGGCAGAGTGATGAGGGCAGAGTGTTGAGGGCAGGGTGTTGAGGGAAGAAGGCAGAGTGTTGAGGGCAGAGTGCAGAGGGCAGAGTGTTGAGTACAGAGGGCAGAGTGTTGAGGGCAGAGTGTTGAGGGCAGAGTATTGAGAGCAGAGAGTTGAGGGCAGAGTGAGGGCAGAGGGCAGAGTGTTGAGGGCAGAGGGTAAAGTGTTGAGGGCAGAGTATTGGGGGCAGAGGGAAGAGTGTTGAGGGCAGAGTGTTGAGGGCAGAGGGCAGAGTGTTGAGGGCAGAGTGTTGAGGATTGAGTGCCGAGTGTTGAGGATCGAGGGAAGAGTGTTGAGGGCAGAGTGTTGAGGGCAGAGGGCAGAGTGTTGAGGGCAGAGTGTTGAGGGCAGAGGGTAGAGTTTTTGAGGGCAGGGGGCAGAGTGTTAAGGGCAGATTGTTGAGGGCAGAGGGCAGACAGTTAAGGGCAGAGTGTTAAGGGCACAGGGCAGAGTGTTGAGGGCAGAGGGCAGACTGTTGAGGGCAGAGGGCAGAGTGTTGAGGGAAGAGGGCAGAGTGTTGAGGGCAGAGGGCAGAGTGTTGAGGGAAGAGGGCAGAGTGTTGAGGGCAGAGTGTTGAGGGCATAATTTTGAGGATTGATGGCAGAGTGTTGAGGGCAGAGTGTTGAGGATTGACGGCAGAGTGTTGAGGATTGAGGGCAGAGTGTTTAGGGCTGAGTGTTGAGAGCAGAGTTTTGAGGGCAGAGTGTTGAGGGCAGAGTGTTGAGGGCAGAGGGCAGAGTGTTGAGGGCAGAGTGACAAGGGCAGAGTGTTGAGGGCAGGGTGTTGAGGGCAGAAGGCAGTGTGTTGAGGGCAGAGGAAAGAGTATTGAGGGCAGAGTGCAATGGGCAGAGTGTTGAGTACAGAGGGCAGAGTGTTGAGTACAGAGGGCAGAGTGTTGAGGGCAGAGTGTTGAGAGCAGAGAGTTGAGGGCAGAGGTTTGAGGGCAGAGGGCAAAGTGTTGAGGGCAGGGTGTTGAGTGCAGAGGGCAGAGTGTTGAGGGCAGTGCGTTGAGGGCAGAGTGCAGAGGGCAGAGGGCAGAGTGTTGAGGGCAGAGGGTAGAGTGTAGAGGGCAGAGTGTGGAAGGCAGAGTGCAGAGGGCAGAGTGTTGTGGACAGAGTGTTGAGGGCAGAGTATTGAGGGCAGAGGGCAGAGTGTTGAGGGCAGAGTGTTGAGGGCAGAGGGTAGAGTTTTTAGGGTAGGGGCAGATTGTTGAGGGTAGATTGTTGAGGGCAGAGGGCAGAGTGTTGAGGGCAGAGGGCAGAGTGTTGAGGGTAGAGGGCAGAGTGTTGAGGGCAGAGTATTGGGGGCAGAGGGCAGAGTGTTGAGGGCAGAGTGTTGAGGGCAGAGGGCAGAGTGTTGAGGGCAGAGTGTTGAGGATTGAGGGCCGAGTGTTGAAGATCGAGGGAAGAGTGTTGAGGGCAGAGGGTAGAGTTTTTGAGGGCAGGGGGCAGAGTGTTAAGGGCAGATTGTTGAGGGCAGAGGGCAGACAGTTAAGGGCAGAGTGTTAAGGGCACAGGGCAGAGTGTTGAGGGCAGAGGGCAGAGTGTTGAGGGCAGAGGGCAGAGTGTTGAGGGAAGAGGGCAGAGTGTTGAGGGCAGAGTGTTGAGGGCATAATTTTGAGGATTGATGGCAGAGTGTTGAGGGCAGAGTGTTGAGGATTGACGGCAGAGTGTTGAGGATTGAGGGCAGAGTGTTTAGGGCTGAGTGTTGAGAGCAGAGTTTTGAGGGCAGAGTGTTGAGGGCAGAGTGTTGAGGGCAGAGGGCAGAGTGTTGAGGGCAGAGTGTTGAGGGAAGAGTGTTGAGGGCAGAGTGTTGAGGGCAGAAAGTATAGGGCAGAGGGTTGAGGGCAGAGGGTTGATGGCAGAGGGCAGAGTGTTGAGGGAAGAGTGTTGAGGGCAGAGTGTTGAGGGCAGAGTGTTGAGGGCAGAGGGCAGAGGGCAGAGTGTTGAGGGCAGAGTGACGAGGGCAGAGTGTTGAGGGCAGGGTGTTGAGGGCAGAAGGCAGTGTGTTGAGGGCAGAGGAAAGAGTATTGAGGGCAGAGTGAAATGGGCAGAGTGTTGAGTACAGAGGGCAGAGTGTTGAGTACAGAGGGCAGAGTGTTGAGGGCAGAGTGTTGAGAGCAGAGAGTTGAGGGCAGAGGTTTGAGGGCAGAGGGCAAAGTGTTAAGGGCAGAGGGCAGAGTGTTGAGGGCAGTGCATTGAGGGCAGAGTGCAGAGGGCAGAGGGCAGAGTGTTGAGGGCAGAGTGTATAGGGCAGAGTGTTGAAGGCAGAGTGCAGAGGGCAGAGTGTTGTGGGCAGAGTGTTGAGGGCAGAGTATTGAGGGCAGAGGGCAGAGTGTTGAGGGCAGAGTGTTGAGGGCAGAGGGTAGAGTTTTTAGGGTAGGGGCAGATTGTTGAGGGTAGATTGTTGAGGGCAGAGGGCAGAGTGTTGAGGGCAGAGGGCAGAGTGTTGAGGGCAGAGGGCAGAGTGTTGAGGGCAGAGTGTTGAGGGCAGAGGGCAAAGTGTTGAGGGCAGAGTGTTGAGGGCAGAGTGTTGAGGATTGAGGGCAGAGTGTTGAGGATCGAGGGAAGAGTGTTGAGGGCAGAGTGTTGAGGATTGAGGGCAGAGTGTTGAGGGCAGAGGCAGAGTGTTGAGGGCAGAGTGTTGAGGGCAGAGTGTTGAGGGCAGAGGGTAGAGTGTTGAGGGCAGTGCGTTGAGGGCAGAGTGCAGAGGGCAGAGGGCAGAGTGTTGAGGGCAGAGTGTTGAGGGCAGAGTGTTGAGGGCAGAGTGTTGAGGGCAGAGTGGTGAGGGCAGAGGGTAGAGTGTTGAGGGCAGTGCGTTGAGGGCAGAGTGCAGAGGGCAGAGGGCAGAGTGTTGAGGGCAGAGGGCAGAATTCTGAGTGCAGAGGGCAGAGTGTTGAGTGCAGAGGGCAGAGTGAGGGCAGAGGGCAGAGTGTTGAGGGCAGAGGGTAGAGTGTTGAGGGCAGTGCGTTGAGGGCAGAATGCAGAGTGCAGAGGGCAGAGGGCAGAGTGTTGAGGGCAGAGTGTTGAGGGCAGAGTGTTGAAGGCAGAGTGCAGAGGGCAGAGTGTTGTGGGCAGAGTGTTGAGGGAAGAGTGTTGAGGGCAGAGTGTTGAGGGCAGAGGGCAGAGTGTTGAGGGCAGAGGGTAGAGTGTTGAGGGCAGAGTGTATAGGGCAGAGTGTTGAAGGCAGAGTGCAGAGGGCAGAGTGTTGTGGGCAGAGTGTATAGGGCAGAGTGTTGAAGGCAGAGTGCAGAGGGCAGAGGGCAGAGTGTTGAGGGCAGAGTGTATAGGGCAGAGTGTTGAAGGCAGAGTGCAGAGGGCAGAGTGTTGTGGGCAGAGTGTTGAGGGCAGAGTATTGAGGGCAGAGGGCAGAGTGTTGAGGGCAGAGTGTTGAGGGCAGAGGGTAGAGTTTTTAGGGTAGGGGCAGATTGTTGAGGGTAGATTGTTGAGGGCAGAGGGCAGAGTGTTGAGGGCAGAGGGCAGAGTGTTGAGGGCAGAGGGCAGAGTGTTGAGGGCAGAGTGTTGAGGGCAGAGGGCAAAGTGTTGAGGGCAGAGTGTTGAGGGCAGAGTGTTGAGGATTGAGGGCAGAGTGTTGAGGATCGAGGGAAGAGTGTTGAGGGCAGAGTGTTGAGGATTGAGGGCAGAGTGTTGAGGGCAGAGGCAGAGTGTTGAGGGCAGAGTGTTGAGGGCAGAGTGTTGAGGGCAGAGTGTTGAGGGCAGAGGGTAGAGTGTTGAGGGCAGTGCGTTGAGGGCAGAGTGCAGAGGGCAGAGGGCAGAGTGTTGAGGGCAGAGTGTTGAGGGCAGAGTGTTGAGGGCAGAGTGTTGAGGGCAGAGTGGTGAGGGCAGAGGGTAGAGTGTTGAGGGCAGTGCGTTGAGGGCAGAGTGCAGAGGGCAGAGGGCAGAGTGTTGAGGGCAGAGGGCAGAATTCTGAGTGCAGAGGGCAGAGTGTTGAGTGCAGAGGGCAGAGTGAGGGCAGAGGGCAGAGTGTTGAGGGCAGAGGGTAGAGTGTTGAGGGCAGTGCGTTGAGGGCAGAATGCAGAGTGCAGAGGGCAGAGGGCAGAGTGTTGAGGGCAGAGTGTTGAGGGCAGAGTGTTGAAGACAGAGTGCAGAGGGCAGAGTGTTGTGGGCAGAGTGTTGAGGGAAGAGTGTTGAGGGCAGAGTGTTGAGGGCAGAGGGCAGAGTGTTGAGGGCAGAGGGTAGAGTGTTGAGGGCAGTGCGTTGAGGGCAGAGTGCAGAGGGCAGAGGGCAGAGTGTTGAGGGCAGAGGGCAGAGTGTTGAGGGAAGAGTGTTGAGGGCAGAGTGTTGAGGGCAGAGGGTAGAGTGTTGAGGGCAGTGCGTTGAGGGCAGAGGGCAGAGTGTTGAGGGCAGAGGGCAGAATTTTGAGTGCAGAGGGCAGAGTGTTGAGTGCAGAGGGCAGAGTGAGGGCAGAGGGCAGAGTGTTGAGGGCAGAGGGTAGAGTGTTGAGGGCAGTGCGTTGAGGGCAGAGTGCAGAGGGCAGAGTGTTGAGGGCAGAGTGTTGAGGGCAGAGGGCAGAGTGTTGAAGGCAGAGTGCAGAGGGCAAAGTGTTGTGGGCAGAGTGTTGAGGGCAGAGTATTGAGGGCAGAGGGCAGAGTGTTGAGGGCAGAGTGTTGAGGGCAGAGTGTTGAGGGCAGAGGGTAGAGTTTTTAGGGTAGGGGCATATTGTTGAGGGTAGATTGTTGAGGGCAGAGGGCAGAGTGTTGAGGGCAGAGGGCAGAGTGTTGAGGGCAGAGGGCAGAGTGTTGAGGGCAGAGTGTTGAGGGCAGAGGGCAAAGTGTTGAGGGCAGAGTGTTGAGGGCAGAGTGTTGAGGATTGAGGGCAGAGGGTAGAGTTTTTGAGGAGAGGGGGCAGAGTGTTAAGGGCAGATTGTTGAGGGCAGAGGGCAGACTGTTGAGGGCAGAGTGTTGAGGGCAGAGGGCAGAGTGTTGAGGGCAGAGGGCAGAGTGTTGAGGGCAGAGGGCAGAGTGTTGAGGGCAGAGTGTTGAGGGCATAATTTTGAGGATTGAGGGCAGAGTGTTGAGGGCAGAGTGTTGAGGATTGACGGCAGAGTGTTGAGGATTGAGGGCAGAGTGTTTAGGGCAGAGTGTTGAGAGCAGAGTTTTGAGGGCAGAGTGTTGAGGGCAGAGTGTTGAGGGCAGAGGGCAGAGTGTTGAGGGTAGAGTGTTGAGGGAAGAGTGTTGAGGGCAGAGGGCAGAGTGTTGAGGGCAGAGTGTAGAGGGCAGAGGGTTGAGGGCAGAGTGTTGAGGGCAGAGGGCAGAGTGTTGAGGGAAGAGTGTTGAGGGCAGAGTGTTGAGGGCAGAGCGCAGAGTGTTGAGGGCAGAGTGATGAGGGCAGAGTGTTGAGGGCAGGGTGTTGAGGGAAGAAGGCAGAGTGTTGAGGGCAGAGTGCAGAGGGCAGAGTGTTGAGTACAGAGGGCAGAGTGTTGAGGGCAGAGTGTTGAGGGCAGAGTATTGAGAGCAGAGAGTTGAGGGCAGACGTTTGAGGGCAGAGGGCAGAGTGTTGAGGGCAGAGGGCAGAGTGTTGAGGGCAGAGGGCAGAGTGCAGAGGGCAGAATTTTGAGTGCAGAGGGCAATGTGTTGAGTGCAGAGGGCAGAGTGAGGGCAGAGGGCAGAGTGTTGAGGGCAGAGGGTAAAGTGTTGAGGGCAGAGTATTGGGGGCAGAGGGCAGAGTGTTGAGGGCAGAGTGTTGAGGGCAGAGGGCAGAGTGTTGAGGGCAGAGTGTTGAGAATTGAGGGCCGAGTGTTGAGGATCGAGGGAAGAGTGTTGAGGGCAGAGTGTTGAGGGCAGAGGGCAGAGTGTTGAGGGCAGAGTTTTGAGGGCAGAGGGTAGAGTTTTTGAGGGCAGGGGGCAGAGTGTTAAGGGCAGATTGTTGAGGGCAGAGGGCAGACAGTTAAGGGCAGAGTGTTAAGGGCACAGGGCAGAGTGTTGAGGGCAGAGGGCAGAGTGTTGAGGGCAGAGGGCAGAGTGTTGAGGGAAGAGGGCAGAGTGTTGAGGGCAGAGGGCAGAGTGTTGAGGGAAGAGGGCAGAGTGTTGAGGGCAGAGTGTTGAGGGCATAATTTTGAGGATTGATGGCAGAGTGTTGAGGGCAGAGTGTTGAGGATTGACGGCAGAGTGTTGAGGATTGAGGGCAGAGTGTTTAGGGCTGAGTGTTGAGAGCAGAGTTTTGAGGGCAGAGTGTTGAGGGCAGAGTGTTGAGGGCAGAGGGCAGAGTGTTGAGGGCAGAGTGACGAGGGCAGAGTGTTGAGGGCAGGGTGTTGAGGGCAATGTTAGACGGACCGGGAGGGTCGGCCGAGGTTACGGGGAGAGGTCTCCAGGGAGAGCCGTCTCCAACGACTGTACAGATAAGTAACTTCCCCCCCACAGACGGACACCACACAAGATTGAAGGTTAACGAGACTTTATATGCAATTCTTAGGTTACGTCAATATGATACAAGGAGGTCTGGACTCAGGGGTCCCCTCGGTTCTGATCTCTGGTTGAGGAAAAGGGTAGCGGGACAGTCTTAGTTACCAATGAGTTCAATAGCTCTCAATCCTCGAGCTCGGCGGGTTTGCTGATCGGGCCGTGGAGGAGCCAAGCAGGTCCCGAGATGGATGAAGGATGGTCGACGGGCCGTGGAGAAGCCAAGCAGGTCCCGATGCAGATGACGGTTACAACGGTCCGCGGCCTCGCCAGCAGATCCGGACGACGATGAAGGATGAAGGTTACGACGGCTGTGGCAGCGCCAACAGGCAGGATGATGGTGCACAGGACAGAGCTACGGCAGCGCCAGTAGTCCGTCCAGGATGAGTTCTTCTTTCGTCTCTCGACTCCAAGATACAACTGCCTTCCTGCTCTGGAGCTGCCCCAGTTATAGGGCTGGCGTGCTTTGATGTCCGGACCCTCGTACTTGGAGGTCGGGAGGTCCGGGATGAGGGAGTCCAGACACCCAGCAGGGGGGTGGAGCCAGCGCCCGGGGAGGCGATGGGCGAGCGGCACTGGCCGGGGGAGAACCATCGACACCTCTTCCTCCCATTGACTGGCCAAGTAGCTCGCTCACCTCCTGGGTGGAGGGTGGTGCCGGAATGTCTGAGGCCGGGCTAGGCCCAGGGTTGAGGTCGATCGGGGGCCAGGCTGCCTCGTGGCGAAGTGTCCAAGATGGCGGCCCCGGCTGGGCGCATGGGTCGGCAGTGGATCGGACCCACGAAGTTATCATGCTCGAGGGCAGGTGTCCCTGAGGGGACGTAGGACGTGCAATGGTGGTGTGTGGTGCTTGCGTGACTGGCTCGGGCCTGGTCGAGCCGGGGGAGAGCGGCCCGTCATGTGGCCTGTCCAACATGCGTCCCCCCCAGCTGAAGGCGGGGAGAGTTACCCATCCTCTTGGGGACTCTCTTCGTCGAGGCGGAAAAACCGGGACAGGCCATCCGCGTTGGCGTGGTCGGACCCAGGCCGGTGTTCAACGGTAAAGTCCATACCTTGCAAGGAGATGGACCAGCGTAGCAGCTTTGGGTTTTCCCCCCGCATATGCATCAACCACTGCAGGGGTCGGTGGTCAGTCTGCACCCGAAAGTGGGTGCCAAAAAGGTAGGGTCGGAGCTTCTTGAGGGCCCATACCACAGCGAAGGCTTCCCTCTCTATGGTGCTCCAGCGTTGTTCCCGTGGCAGGAGTCTCCGGCTGATGAAGGCCACCGGTTGATCAAGGCCTTCGGTGTTCACCTGGGACAGGACCGCCCCAATGCCCTGGTCGGAGGCGTCCGTCTGGACGACGAACTCTCGGCTGTAGTCTGGGGCCTGGAGCACAGGAGCGGAACACATGGCGGCCTTTAGCTGTTCGAATGCCGCTTGACACTCTGGGGTCCAGTTCACCTTCTTGGGCTGATTTTTTGACGTGAGTTCGGTGAGAGGCCCCACGATGGTACCATAGTCTTTCACGAACCTTCGGTAGTAGCCCGTGAGGCCCAGGAAGGCTCGTATTTCAGTTTGAGTGATAGGGGGTTGCCAGTTCTGGATGGCGGCAATTTTCAGTTGTAGAGGGGCCACTAGACCGCTTCCCACCTGGTGTCCGAGGTAGGTCACCGACCCTTGTCCAATTTGACATTTGCTGGCCTTGATCGTGAGGCCAGCTCGCTGAAGGGCTTGCAACACTGCTTGGAGGTGGTGGAGGTGCTCGGTCCAATGGTGGCTGTACACAGCGATGTCGTCCAGGTAGGCGGCGCTGAACTCTTCGAGCCCCGCCAGGACCTGATTGACGAGCCGTTGGAAAGTCGCTGGGGCATTTTTCATGCCGAAGGGCATGACCGTGAAATGATAGTGGCCATCGGGGGTGGAGAAGGCAGAACGTTCTTGTGCTCGGGGTGTGAGGCCGATCTGCCAATAGTCCGCCGTTAGGTCGAAGATGCTGAGGTAGCGGGCAGCGCCCATCCGGTCGACCAGTTCATCTGCCCGGGGGATGGGGTGTGCGTCCGTTCTGGTGACTTCATTCAGGCCCCGGTAGTCGACACAGAACCGGAGTTCGGGTGTGGTTCCGGGGGCGGCTGCTTTGGGGACCAGTACGACCGGGCTGGCCCATGGACTGTCGGAGGGCTCGATGACCCCGAGCGTGAGCATCTTGGCTACTTCCGCCTGGATGCAGGCCCGTACCCGATCAGGTACGCGGTAGGCCCGGTGGCGGATAGGAGGGCTGTCTCCGGTGTCCACATCGTGCACACACCAGGAAGTGACACCTGGGGTGAGGGAGAACAGGCTGGCAAATCGTGATAGGAGGGCTTGGCACTCTTGGCGTTGTTCCTGGGTGAGGGTCTCCGAGAGTCGGACCCCATCCACGGAGCCGTCTTGCTCCTGGGTCCGCAAGAGGTCAGGGAGAGGCTCGGAGTCGTCCTCAACCCCGTTGTCTGTGGCCATCAAGAGGCTGAGTTCTGTTCGTGCAAAGTGGGGTTTCAGTCTGTTGGTGTGGAGGACTCGGAGCGGATTCCGGGCGGACTCCATATCGATCAGATAGGTGGCAGGACCCTTGCGCTCGATTACCTTGAAGGGTCCCGTCCATTTGTCTTGGAGAGCGCACGGTTCTGTGGGGGACATTACCCAGACCTGTTGCCCCGGCTCGAATTCAATAGATGAGGCGTTCTGGTCATACCATTTCTTCATGTCCTCTTGACTGGCCTCTAGGTTGGCTTTTGCTAGGTCTCTGAACCGCTGAGACTGGTTGCGGAGGGTGAGGAGGTACCGGAAGACATCTGGAGGACTCTTGGCCGGAGGCATCTCCCAGCCTTCTTTGATCAGGCTGAGTGGTCCCCGTACTGGGTGCCCATAGAGCAGCTCGAATGGGCTGAAGCCTAGGGACTTCTGTGGGACCTCCCGGTAGGCGAAGAGGAGGCACGGCAGCAGCACGTCCCACTGGCGACGGAGGGGTTCTTCCAATCCCCCGATCATCCCTTTTAGTGTGCGATTGAACCGCTCAACAAGTCCGTTTCCTTGGGGGTGATAGGGGGTCGTGAAGCGGTAGGTGACCCCACACTGTTGCCAGAGGGACTTCATATATTTGGAAATAAAGTTCGTGCCTCTGTCACTGACGACTTCTCGGGGGAACCCCACACGGGAGAAGATCCCCATCAGGGCCCTGCCGACCACTGGGGCTGTCACGGTCCGGAGAGGAATAGCCTCAGGGTAGCGGGTGGCGTGGTCCACTAGTACTAGGATGAAACGATGGCCTTGTCTTGTACGCGGGTCTAGGGGTCCCACAATGTCTATTCCGACCCTCTCAAATGGGGTCGTGACTACGGGAAAGGGTTGCAGGGGGGCCTTTAACTTGCGGCCGCTCTTCCCACTAGCTTGGCACGTGGGGCAAGATCGGCAATGCTGGTGCACATCGTTTCTCATTTTTGGCCAGAAGAAGTGGGTCACTAGGCGGCTGTAGGTTTTATCTTGTCCCAGGTGCCCTGCCAGGGGGACATCGTGGGCCAGATTTAGCAGGAAGTCTCTGAAGCGGAGGGGCACCACTAGTACTCGGTTGGCCCCCAGCTCGGCGATTCGTTGCTCGCTGTACAATAGGTCATTGTCCCAGTAGACCCAATGAGTTCCGGAGGTATCCCCTGCGCTTTGGGCGAGCGCTTGTTGTCGGAGTCCCTCAAGGGAGGGACAGGTCTTCTGCTCCTGACGAAATTGTTCTTGTGTGGGTCCCCCTCCTTGAGCCCACTGGTCAAGATTAGCAAGGTCGGAAGGTTGAGCAGGTTCGAGGGGGATGTCCTGGTCGGGGGTCTCGGCGGGGGCGACCGGAGGCGGAGGCGCCGGCCATTCTGGTTCTTCCGGGTGATGGTTGGCACGGGCGGCCATGGACCGGGTGGTGACACACGCCCAGTCTGGGACGCCCAACATCCCCAAGTGTTCTTTTCGCTCCACGGCTGCCCACGGGGAGCTTTCCAGGTCATTTCCGAGGAGGCAGTCCACGGGGGCGTCGTCTCGGACCGTTACTTTCAACATGCCGGAGACCCCTCCCCACTCAAAGGGGACGCAGGCCATCCGACACAGGCTCTCCGAGTTGTCGGCTGATCGCACAGGGCAGAGAATGTTCGGTAGATATTGTTCTGGGGTCACCAGGTGGCAGCGGACGGCTGTCACACTAGCCCCGGTGTCTCGAAGGGCTTCGGCCCGCTGTCCATTGATGCTCACCCATTGGCTGTACTTCTGGGTGTTAGCGGGTAGGGGGACCCGCGGGACCATGTCTCTTCCCCCTAAGCACGCGAGAGTCATGGCGGCTGGCTCCCACTCTTGATACTCTTGCTCGCCTGTTTCTTGTTCCTCGGAGATCTGTTCTTCCCCTAGTGCCGCGGCGGCCACCTGGCGGGGTCTTGGACTCTGATACTGCGGGCAGCTTGGGTCGTTTGCATAGTGGCCGACTCGTTGGCATCGGTGACATGTAACATTGGCTCTGTATCCCGGTCGCGCCGGGGTGCTGCCCCGGTTGGCCGGGGGGGTGGTGCTGGTAGCGGGGGCGGCCGGAGTATTGTCTCTTCCTCGTCCTTGGCCCCCTCCTCCTCCTCTGGGTCGGTAGTGACCATTGTTGTTCCTGTTCTGCTCGTAGGACCCATTCCGGCCCACTCGGGTGATCTCCCACCGGTCAGCTTCAGCTGCGAGCTGCCGGGGATCGGTTAGCTTGCTGTCGAGGAGGTGTTGGCGTAGTTCAATGAAGCAATTGTTGGACAGATGCTCCCATACCATCAGATTGAACAACTGCTCGTAGGTCGTGACGTTGTTCCCTCTGATCCAGCCTTCGAAGGCTCGGCTAAAGTACGTTACATAGTCCACCCAAGTTGTACCTGGAATGCGTGTGCAGTCTCGGAACCTCTGACGGTACATCTCGGGCGTGAGGCCATAGCGAGTGAGGAGGGCCGCTTTCATATGGTCGTAGGAGGTCATCTGGTGGTCTGGGAGCTGTAACAGAGTATCGCGGCCCTCATTGAGGAATTTGCCCCATAGGCCGGCTCCCCAGTCGGCTCTATCGATCCGGTGCGCAGTCATCGCGATTTCATATGCCTTAAACCATTGCTGGATGTCGTCTTCTCGAAAATATTCTCGGACCACATCCTTGGGGATGTGCACTTTTTTGTCCGTGGTCCCTGGGGTGGACGGTCTGTCGGGCACCCCTAATTCTTTATTCTGTTTGCGCAGGTTGATCTCGGCTAGGTTCCGCTCGTGCTCGTACGTTAGTCTTTTTTCCTCGAGCTCCCTTTGCCTCTGTTTCTCCTCTCTTTCTTCTCGGAGGCGAAGGTGCTCTAAGTTTATTTTTTGCTCGGCCAATTTGAGTTCTACGTCCATCTTGAGTCGGGCCATTTCGAGTTCGTGTAGTCGGGCTTTTTCTCTTTCTTGGATCTCGTCTTGCGAGAGACCCGTTCTTTGCTCTTCAGGGGCCGTGTTGGTCTTTTTCGCGGTGCTTTGCTCAGGGGTTTCGACATCCCCGGTTTCTGCCCAAGATTCTAGGGCATGCTTAAAATCGTCCTTGGTGCTTAGTCCGGTGGTAGCGATACCTAGTTCGATGCAGAACTGCTTTAGTTCACGATGGCTGTATTCCTCTAGTTTTTCCATTTGGAACTTCTCAGTTGCTCCGCTCTCTTTAGTCGACATTGTTGTTCGTTGTGGGGTGAGCTACTCTCTGTACGTTATGCGGTGATTCGGATCGCGCCGCTGGCCACCAATGTTAGACGGACCGGGAGGGTCGGCCGAGGTTACGGGGAGAGGTCTCCAGGGAGAGCCGTCTCCAACGACTGTACAGATAAGTAACTTCCCCCCCACAGACGGACACCACACAAGATTGAAGGTTAACGAGACTTTATATGCAATTCTTAGGTTACGTCAATATGATACAAGGAGGTCTGGACTCAGGGGTCCCCTCGGTTCTGATCTCTGGTTGAGGAAAAGGGTAGCGGGACAGTCTTAGTTACCAATGAGTTCAATAGCTCTCAATCCTCGAGCTCGGCGGGTTTGCTGATCGGGCCGTGGAGGAGCCAAGCAGGTCCCGAGATGGATGAAGGATGGTCGACGGGCCGTGGAGAAGCCAAGCAGGTCCCGATGCAGATGACGGTTACAACGGTCCGCGGCCTCGCCAGCAGATCCGGACGACGATGAAGGATGAAGGTTACGACGGCTGTGGCAGCGCCAACAGGCAGGATGATGGTGCACAGGACAGAGCTACGGCAGCGCCAGTAGTCCGTCCAGGATGAGTTCTTCTTTCGTCTCTCGACTCCAAGATACAACTGCCTTCCTGCTCTGGAGCTGCCCCAGTTATAGGGCTGGCGTGCTTTGATGTCCGGACCCTCGTACTTGGAGGTCGGGAGGTCCGGGATGAGGGAGTCCAGACACCCAGCAGGGGGGTGGAGCCAGCGCCCGGGGAGGCGATGGGCGAGCGGCACTGGCCGGGGGAGAACCATCGACACCTCTTCCTCCCATTGACTGGCCAAGTAGCTCGCTCACCTCCTGGGTGGAGGGTGGTGCCGGAATGTCTGAGGCCGGGCTAGGCCCAGGGTTGAGGTCGATCGGGGGCCAGGCTGCCTCGTGGCGAAGTGTCCAAGATGGCGGCCCCGGCTGGGCGCATGGGTCGGCAGTGGATCGGACCCACGAAGTTATCATGCTCGAGGGCAGGTGTCCCTGAGGGGACGTAGGACGTGCAATGGTGGTGTGTGGTGCTTGCGTGACTGGCTCGGGCCTGGTCGAGCCGGGGGAGAGCGGCCCGTCATGTGGCCTGTCCAACAGGCAGAAGGCAGTGTGTTGAGGGCAGAGGAAAGAGTATTGAGGGCAGAGTGCAATGGGCAGAGTGTTGAGTACAGAGGGCAGAGTGTTGAGTACAGAGGGCAGAGTGTTGAGGGCAGAGTGTTGAGAGCAGAGAGTTGAGGGCAGAGGTTTGAGGGCAGAGGGCAAAGTGTTGAGGGCAGAGTGTTGAGGGCAGAGGGCAGAGTGTTGAGGGCAGTGCGTTGAGGGCAGAGTGCAGAGGGCAGAGGGCAGAGTGTTGAGGGCAGAGGGCAGAGTGTAGAGGGCAGAGTGTTGAAGGCAGAGTGCAGAGGGCAGAGTGTTGTGGGCAGAGTGTTGAGGGCAGAGTATTGAGGGCAGAGGGCAGAGTGTTGAGGGCAGAGTGTTGAGGGCAGAGGGTAGAGTTTTTAGGGTAGGGGCAGATTGTTGAGGGTAGATTGTTGAGGGCAGAGGGCAGAGTGTTGAGGGCAGAGGGCAGAGTGTTGAGGGCAGAGGGCAGAGTGTTGAGGGCAGAGTGTTGAGGGCAGAGGGCAGAGTGTTGAGGGCAGAGGGTAGAGTGTTGAGGGCAGTGCGTTGAGGGCAGAGTGCAGAGGGCAGAGGGCAGAGTGTTGAGGGCAGAGGGCAGAGTGTTGAGGGAAGAGTGTTGAGGGCAGAGTGTTGAGGGCAGAGGGTAGAGTGTTGAGGGCAGTGCGTTGAGGGCAGAGTGCAGAGGGCAGAGTGTTGAGGGCAGAGGGCAGAATTTTGAGTGCAGAGGGCAGAGTGTTGAGTGCAGAGGGCAGAGTGAGGGCAGAGGGCAGAGTGTTGAGGGCAGAGGGTAGAGTGTTGAGGGCAGTGCGTTGAGGGCAGAGTGCAGAGGGCAGAGTGTTGAGGGCAGAGTGTTGAGGGCAGAGGGCAGAGTGTTGAAGGCAGAGTGCAGAGGGCAAAGTGTTGTGGGCAGAGTGTTGAGGGCAGAGTATTGAGGGCAGAGGGCAGAGTGTTGAGGGCAGAGTGTTGAGGGCAGAGTGTTGAGGGCAGAGGGTAGAGTTTTTAGGGTAGGGGCATATTGTTGAGGGTAGATTGTTGAGGGCAGAGGGCAGAGTGTTGAGGGCAGAGGGCAGAGTGTTGAGGGCAGAGGGCAGAGTGTTGAGGGCAGAGTGTTGAGGGCAGAGGGCAAAGTGTTGAGGGCAGAGTGTTGAGGATTGAGGGCAGAGGGTAGAGTTTTTGAGGAGAGGGGGCAGAGTGTTAAGGGCAGATTGTTGAGGGCAGAGGGCAGACTGTTGAGGGCAGAGTGTTGAGGGCAGAGGGCAGAGTGTTGAGGGCAGAGGGCAGAGTGTTGAGGGCAGAGGGCAGAGTGTTGAGGGCTGATTGTTGAGGGCATAATTTTGAGGATTGAGGGCAGAGTGTTGAGGGCAGAGTGTTGAGGATTGACGGCAGAGTGTTGAGGATTGAGGGCAGAGTGTTTAGGGCAGAGTGTTGAGAGCAGAGTTTTGAGGGCAGAGTGTTGAGGGCAAAGTGTTGAGGGCAGAGGGCAGAGTGTTGAGGGTAGAGTGTTGAGGGAAGAGTGTTGAGGGCAGAGGGCAGAGTGTTGAGGGCAGAGTGTAGAGGGCAGAGGGTTGAGGGCAGAGTGTTGAGGGCAGAGGGCAGAGTGTTGAGGGAAGAGTGTTGAGGGCAGAGTGTTGAGGGCAGAGCGCAGAGTGTTGAGGGCAGAGTGATGAGGGCAGAGTGTTGAGGGCAGGGTGTTGAGGGAAGAAGGCAGAGTGTTGAGGGCAGAGTGCAGAGGGCAGAGTGTTGAGTACAGAGGGCAGAGTGTTGAGGGCAGAGTGTTGAGGGCAGAGTATTGAGAGCAGAGAGTTGAGGGCAGACGTTTGAGGGCAGAGGGCAGAGTGTTGAGGGCAGAGGGCAGAGTGTTGAGGGCAGAGGGCAGAGTGCAGAGGGCAGAATTTTGAGTGCAGAGGGCAATGTGTTGAGTGCAGAGGGCAGAGTGAGGGCAGAGGGCAGAGTGTTGAGGGCAGAGGGTAAAGTGTTGAGGGCAGAGTATTGGGGGCAGAGGGCAGAGTGTTGAGGGCAGAGTGTTGAGGGCAGAGGGCAGAGTGTTGAGGGCAGAGTGTTGAGGATTGAGGGCCGAGTGTTGAGGATCGAGGGAAGAGTGTTGAGGGCAGAGTGTTGAGGGCAGAGGGCAGAGTGTTGAGGGCAGAGTTTTGAGGGCAGAGGGTAGAGTTTTTGAGGGCAGGGGGCAGAGTGTTAAGGGCAGATTGTTGAGGGCAGAGGGCAGACAGTTAAGGGCAGAGTGTTAAGGGCACAGGGCAGAGTGTTGAGGGCAGAGGGCAGAGTGTTGAGGGCAGAGGGCAGAGTGTTGAGGGAAGAGGGCAGAGTGTTGAGGGCAGAGGGCAGAGTGTTGAGGGAAGAGGGCAGAGTGTTGAGGGCAGAGTGTTGAGGGCATAATTTTGAGGACTGATGGCAGAGTGTTGAGGGCAGAGTGTTGAGGATTGACGGCAGAGTGTTGAGGATTGAGGGCAGAGTGTTTAGGGCTGAGTGTTGAGAGCAGAGTTTTGAGGGCAGAGTGTTGAGGGCAGAGTGTTGAGGGCAGAGGGCAGAGTGTTGAGGGCAGAGTGACGAGGGCAGAGTGTTGAGGGCAGGGTGTTGAGGGCAGAAGGCAGTGTGTTGAGGGCAGAGGAAAGAGTATTGAGGGCAGAGTGCAATGGGCAGAGTGTTGAGTACAGAGGGCAGAGTGTTGAGTACAGAGGGCAGAGTGTTGAGGGCAGAGTGTTGAGAGCAGAGAGTTGAGGGCAGAGGTTTGAGGGCAGAGGGCAAAGTGTTGAGGGCAGAGTGTTGAGGGCAGAGGGCAGAGTGTTGAGGGCAGTGCGTTGAGGGCAGAGTGCAGAGGGCAGAGGGCAGAGTGTTGAGGGCAGAGGGCAGAGTGTAGAGGGCAGAGTGTTGAAGGCAGAGTGCAGAGGGCAGAGTGTTGTGGGCAGAGTGTTGAGGGCAGAGTATTGAGGGCAGAGGGCAGAGTGTTGAGGGCAGAGTGTTGAGGGCAGAGGGTAGAGTTTTTAGGGTAGGGGCAGATTGTTGAGGGTAGATTGTTGAGGGCAGAGGGCAGAGTGTTGAGGATTGAGGGCAGAGTGTTGAGGGCAAAGTGTTGAGAACAGAGGGCAGAGTGTTGAGGGCAGAGGCAGAGTGTTGAGGGCAGAGGGCAGAGTGTTGAGGGCAGAGTGTTGAGGGCAGAGTGTTGAGGGCAGAGGGTAGAGTGTTGAGGGCAGAGTGTTGAGGGCAGAGTGTTGAGGGCAGAGGGTAGAGTGTTGAGGGCAGTGCGTTGAGGGCAGAGTGTTGAGGGCAGAGGGTAGAGTGTTGAGGGCAGTGCCTTGAGGGCAGAGTGCAGAGGGCAGAGGGCAGAGTGTTGAGGGCAGAGGGCAGAATTCTGAGTGCAGAGGGCAGAGTGTTGAGTGCAGAGGGCAGAGTGAGGGCAGAGAGCAGAGTGTTGAGGGCAGAGGGTAGAGTGTTGAGGGCAGTGCGTTGAGGGCAGAATGCAGAGTGCAGAGGGCAGAGGGCAGAGTGTTGAGGGCAGAGTGTTGAGGGCAGAGTGTTGAAGGCAGAGTGCAGAGGGCAGAGTGTTGTGGGCAGAGTGTTGAGGGCAGAGTATTGAGGGCAGAGGGCAGAGTGTTGAGGGCAGAGTGTTGAGGGCAGAGTGTTGAGGGCAGAGGGTAGAGTTTTTAGGGTAGGGGCATATTGTTGAGGGTAGATTGTTGAGGGCAGAGGGCAGAGTGTTGAGGGCAGAGGGCAGAGTGTTGAGGGCAGAGGGCAGAGTGTTGAGGGCAGAGTGTTGAGGGCAGAGGGCAAAGTGTTGAGGGCAGAGTGTTGAGGATTGAGGGCAGAGTGTTGAGGATTGAGGGCAGAGTGTTGAGGATCGAGGGAAGAGTGTTGAGGGCAGAGTGTTGAGGATTGAGGGCAGAGTGTTGAGGGCAAAGTGTTGAGAACAGAGAACAGAGTGTTGAGGGCAGAGTGTTGAGGGCAGAGGCAGAGTGTTGAGGGCAGAGGGCAGAGTGTTGAGGGCAGAGTGTTGAGGGCAGAGTGTTGAGGGCAGAGGGTAGAGTTTTTTAGGGCAGGGGGCAGAGTGTTAAGGGCAGATTGTTGAGGGCAGAGGGCAGACAGTTGAGGGCAGAGTGTTGAGGGCAGAGGGCAGAGTGTTGAGGGCAGAGGGCAGAGTGTTGAGGACAGAGTGTTGAGGGCAGACAGCAGAGTGTTGAGGGCAGAGGGCAGAGTGTTGAGGGCAGAGTTTTGAGGATTGAGGGCAGAGTGTTGAGGGCAGAGTGTTGAGGATTGAGGGCAGAGTGTTGAGGATTGAGGGCAGAGTGTTTAGGGCAGAGTGATGAGAGCAGAGTTTTGAGGGCAGAGTGTTGAGGGCAGAGTGTTTAGGGCAGAGTGTTGAGGGCAGAGGGCAGAGTGTTGAGGGAAGAGTGTTGAGGGCAGAGTGTTGAGGGCAGAGGGCAGAGTGTTGAGGGCAGAGTGTTGAGGGCAGAGTTTTGAGGGCAAGGTGTTGAGGCAGAAGGCAGAGTGTTGAGGGCAGAGGACAGAGTATTGAGGGCAGAGTGCGGAGGGCAGAGTGTTGAGTACAGAGGGCAGAGTGTTGAGGGCAGAGTATTGGTGGCAGAGGGCAGAGGGTTGAGGGCAGAGTGTTGAGGGCAGAGGGCAGAGTGTTGAGGGAAGAGTGTTGAGGGCAGAGTGTTGAGGGCAGAGCGCAGAGTGTTGAGGGCAGAGTGATGAGGGCAGAGTGTTGAGGGCAGGGTGTTGAGGGAAGAAGGCAGAGTGTTGAGGGCAGAGTGCAGAGGGCAGAGTGTTGAGTACAGAGGGCAGAGTGTTGAGGGCAGAGTGTTGAGGGCAGAGTATTGAGAGCAGAGAGTTGAGGGCAGAGTGAGGGCAGAGGGCAGAGTGTTGAGGGCAGAGGGTAAAGTGTTGAGGGCAGAGTATTGGGGGCAGAGGGCAGAGTGTTGAGGGCAGAGTGTTGAGGGCAGAGGGCAGAGTGTTGAGGGCAGAGTGTTGAGGATTGAGGGCCGAGTGTTGAGGATCGAGGGAAGAGTGTTGAGGGCAGAGTGTTGAGGGCAGAGGGCAGAGTGTTGAGGGCAGAGTGTTGAGGGCAGAGGGTAGAGTTTTTGAGGGCAGGGGGCAGAGTGTTAAGGGCAGATTGTTGAGGGCAGAGGGCAGACAGTTAAGGGCAGAGTGTTAAGGGCACAGGGCAGAGTGTTGAGGGCAGAGGGCAGAGTGTTGAGGGCAGAGGGCAGAGTGTTGAGGGAAGAGGGCAGAGTGTTGAGGGCAGAGGGCAGAGTGTTGAGGGAAGAGGGCAGAGTGTTGAGGGCAGAGTGTTGAGGGCATAATTTTGAGGATTGATGGCAGAGTGTTGAGGGCAGAGTGTTGAGGATTGACGGCAGAGTGTTGAGGATTGAGGGCAGAGTGTTTAGGGCTGAGTGTTGAGAGCAGAGTTTTGAGGGCAGAGTGTTGAGGGCAGAGTGTTGAAGGCAGAGGGCAGAGTGTTGAGGGCAGAGTGACAAGGGCAGAGTGTTGAGGGCAGGGTGTTGAGGGCAGAAGGCAGTGTGTTGAGGGCAGAGGAAAGAGTATTGAGGGCAGAGTGCAATGGGCAGAGTGTTGAGTACAGAGGGCAGAGTGTTGAGTACAGAGGGCAGAGTGTTGAGGGCAGAGTGTTGAGAGCAGAGAGTTGAGGGCAGAGGTTTGAGGGCAGAGGGCAAAGTGTTGAGGGCAGAGTGTTGAGTGCAGAGGGCAGAGTGTTGAGGGCAGTGCGTTGAGGGCAGAGTGCAGAGGGCAGAGGGCAGAGTGTTGAGGGCAGAGGGTAGAGTGTAGAGGGCAGAGTGTGGAAGGCAGAGTGCAGAGGGCAGAGTGTTGTGGGCAGAGTGTTGAGGGCAGAGTATTGAGGGCAGAGGGCAGAGTGTTGAGGGCAGAGTGTTGAGGGCAGAGGGTAGAGTTTTTAGGGTAGGGGCAGATTGTTGAGGGTAGATTGTTGAGGGCAGAGGGCAGAGTGTTGAGGGCAGAGGGCAGAGTGTTGAGGGCAGAGGGCAGAGTGTTGAGGGCAGAGTGTTGAGGGCAGAGGGCAAAGTGTTGAGGGCAGAGTGTTGAGGGCAGAGTGTTGAGGATTGAGGGCAGAGTGTTGAGGATCGAGGGAAGAGTGTTGAGGGCAGAGTGTTGAGGGCAGAGGGCAGAGTGTTGAGGGCAGAGTGACGAGGGCAGAGTGTTGAGGGCAGGGTGTTGAGGGCAGAAGGCAGTGTGTTGAGGGCAGAGGAAAGAGTATTGAGGGCAGAGTGCAATGGGCAGAGTGTTGAGTACAGAGGGCAGAGTGTTGAGTACAGAGGGCAGAGTGTTGAGGGCAGAGTGTTGAGAGCAGAGAGTTGAGGGCAGAGGTTTGAGGGCAGAGGGCAAAGTGTTGAGGGCAGAGTGTTGAGGGCAGAGGCAGAGTGTTGAGGGCAGTGCGTTGAGGGCAGAGTGCAGAGGGCAGAGGGCAGAGTGTTGAGGGCAGAGTGTAGAGGGCAGAGTGTTGAAGGCAGAGTGCAGAGGGCAGAGTGTTGTGGGCAGAGTGTTGAGGGCAGAGTATTGAGGGCAGAGGGCAGAGTGTTGAGGGCAGAGTGTTGAGGGCAGAGTTTTGAGGATTGAGGGCAGAGTGTTGAGGGCAGAGTGTTGAGGATTGAGGGCAGAGTGTTGAGGATTGAGGGCAGAGTGTTTAGGGCAGAGTGATGAGAGCAGAGTTTTGAGGGCAGAGTGTTGAGGGCAGAGTGTTTAGGGCAGAGTGTTGAGGGCAGAGGTCAGAGTGTTGAGGGAAGAGTGTTGAGGGCAGAGGGCAGAGTGTTGAGGGCAGAGTGTAGAGGGCAGAGGGTTGAGGGCAGAGTGTTGAGGGCAGAGGGCAGAGTGTTGAGGGAAGAGTGTTGAGGGCAGAGTGTTGAGGGCAGAGGGCAGAGTGTTGAGGGCAGAGTGTTGAGGGCAGAGTTTTGAGGGCAAGGTGTTGAGGCAGAAGGCAGAGTGTTGAGGGCAGAGGACAGAGTATTGAGGTCAGAGTGCGGAGGGCAGAGTGTTGAGTACAGAGGGCAGAGTGTTGAGGGCAGAGTATTGGTGGCAGAGGGCAGAGGGTTGAGGGCAGAGTGTTGAGGGCAGAGGGCAGAGTGTTGAGGGAAGAGTGTTGAGGGCAGAGTGTTGAGGGCAGAGCGCAGAGTGTTGAGGGCAGAGTGATGAGGGCAGAGTGTTGAGGGCAGGGTGTTGAGGGAAGAAGGCAGAGTGTTGAGGGCAGAGTGCAGAGGGCAGAGTGTTGAGTACAGAGGGCAGAGTGTTGAGGGCAGAGTGTTGAGGGCAGAGTATTGAGAGCAGAGAGTTGAGGGCAGAGTGAGGGCAGAGGGCAGAGTGTTGAGGGCAGAGGGTAAAGTGTTGAGGGCAGAGTATTGGGGGCAGAGGGCAGAGTGTTGAGGGCAGAGTGTTGAGGGCAGAGGGCAGAGTGTTGAGGGCAGAGTGTTGAGGATTGAGGGCCGAGTGTTGAGGATCGAGGGAAGAGTGTTGAGGGCAGAGTGTTGAGGGCAGAGGGCAGAGTGTTGAGGGCAGAGTGTTGAGGGCAGAGGGTAGAGTTTTTGAGGGCAGGGGGCAGAGTGTTAAGGGCAGATTGTTGAGGGCAGAGGGCAGACAGTTAAGGGCAGAGTGTTAAGGGCACAGGGCAGAGTGTTGAGGGCAGAGGGCAGACTGTTGAGGGCAGAGGGCAGAGTGTTGAGGGAAGAGGGCAGAGTGTTGAGGGCAGAGGGCAGAGTGTTGAGGGAAGAGGGCAGAGTGTTGAGGGCAGAGTGTTGAGGGCATAATTTTGAGGATTGATGGCAGAGTGTTGAGGGCAGAGTGTTGAGGATTGACGGCAGAGTGTTGAGGATTGAGGGCAGAGTGTTTAGGGCTGAGTGTTGAGAGCAGAGTTTTGAGGGCAGAGTGTTGAGGGCAGAGTGTTGAGGGCAGAGGGCAGAGTGTTGAGGGCAGAGTGACAAGGGCAGAGTGTTGAGGGCAGGGTGTTGAGGGCAGAAGGCAGTGTGTTGAGGGCAGAGGAAAGAGTATTGAGGGCAGAGTGCAATGGGCAGAGTGTTGAGTACAGAGGGCAGAGTGTTGAGTACAGAGGGCAGAGTGTTGAGGGCAGAGTGTTGAGAGCAGAGAGTTGAGGGCAGAGGTTTGAGGGCAGAGGGCAAAGTGTTGAGGGCAGAGTGTTGAGTGCAGAGGGCAGAGTGTTGAGGGCAGTGCGTTGAGGGCAGAGTGCAGAGGGCAGAGGGCAGAGTGTTGAGGGCAGAGGGTAGAGTGTAGAGGGCAGAGTGTGGAAGGCAGAGTGCAGAGGGCAGAGTGTTGTGGGCAGAGTGTTGAGGGCAGAGTATTGAGGGCAGAGGGCAGAGTGTTGAGGGCAGAGTGTTGAGGGCAGAGGGTAGAGTTTTTAGGGTAGGGGCAGATTGTTGAGGGTAGATTGTTGAGGGCAGAGGGCAGAGTGTTGAGGGCAGAGGGCAGAGTGTTGAGGGCAGAGGGCAGAGTGTTGAGGGCAGAGTATTGGGGGCAGAGGGCAGAGTGTTGAGGGCAGAGTGTTGAGGGCAGAGGGCAAAGTGTTGAGGGCAGAGTGTTGAGGATTGAGGGCCGAGTGTTGAAGATCGAGGGAAGAGTGTTGAGGGCAGAGGGTAGAGTTTTTGAGGGCAGGGGGCAGAGTGTTAAGGGCAGATTGTTGAGGGCAGAGGGCAGACAGTTAAGGGCAGAGTGTTAAGGGCACAGGGCAGAGTGTTGAGGGCAGAGGGCAGAGTGTTGAGGGCAGAGGGCAGAGTGTTGAGGGAAGAGGGCAGAGTGTTGAGGGCAGAGTGTTGAGGGCATAATTTTGAGGATTGATGGCAGAGTGTTGAGGGCAGAGTGTTGAGGATTGACGGCAGAGTGTTGAGGATTGAGGGCAGAGTGTTTAGGGCTGAGTGTTGAGAGCAGAGTTTTGAGGGCAGAGTGTTGAGGGCAGAGTGTTGAGGGCAGAGTGTTGAGGGCAGAGTGTTGAGGGAAGAGTGTTGAGGGCAGAGTGTTGAGGGCAGAAAGTATAGGGCAGAGGGTTGAGGGCAGAGGGTTGATGGCAGAGGGCAGAGTGTTGAGGGCAGAGTGTTGAGGGCAGAGGGTAGAGTTTTTGAGGGCCGGGGGCAGAGTGTTAAGGGCAGATTGTTGAGGGCAGAGGGCAGACAGTTGAGGGCAGAGTGTTGAGGGCAGAGGGCAGAGTGTTGAGGGCAGAGGGCAGAGTGTTGAGGACAGAGTGTTGAGGGCAGACGGCAGAGTGTTGAGGGCAGAGGGCAGAGTGTTGAGGGCAGAGTTTTGAGGATTGAGGGCAGAGTGTTGAGGGCAGAGTGTTGAGGATTGAGGGCAGAGTGTTGAGGATTGAGGGCAGAGTGTTTAGGGCAGAGTGATGAGAGCAGAGTTTTGAGGGCAGAGTGTTGAGGGCAGAGTGTTTAGGGCAGAGTGTTGAGGGCAGAGGTCAGAGTGTTGAGGGAAGAGTGTTGAGGGCAGAGGGCAGAGTGTTGAGGGCAGAGTGTAGAGGGCAGAGGGTTGAGGGCAGAGTGTTGAGGGCAGAGGGCAGAGTGTTGAGGGAAGAGTGTTGAGGGCAGAGTGTTGAGGGCAGAGGGCAGAGTGTTGAGGGCAGAGTGTTGAGGGCAGAGTTTTGAGGGCAAGGTGTTGAGGCAGAAGGCAGAGTGTTGAGGGCAGAGGACAGAGTATTGAGGGCAGAGTGCGGAGGGCAGAGTGTTGAGTACAGAGGGCAGAGTGTTGAGGGCAGAGTATTGGTGGCAGAGGGCAGAGGGTTGAGGGCAGAGTGTTGAGGGCAGAGGGCAGAGTGTTGAGGGAAGAGTGTTGAGGGCAGAGTGTTGAGGGCAGAGCGCAGAGTGTTGAGGGCAGAGTGATGAGGGCAGAGTGTTGAGGGCAGGGTGTTGAGGGAAGAAGGCAGAGTGTTGAGGGCAGAGTGCAGAGGGCAGAGTGTTGAGTACAGAGGGCAGAGTGTTGAGGGCAGAGTGTTGAGGGCAGAGTATTGAGAGCAGAGAGTTGAGGGCAGAGTGAGGGCAGAGGGCAGAGTGTTGAGGGCAGAGGGTAAAGTGTTGAGGGCAGAGTATTGGGGGCAGAGGGCAGAGTGTTGAGGGCAGAGTGTTGAGGGCAGAGGGCAGAGTGTTGAGGGCAGAGTGTTGAGGATTGAGGGCCGAGTGTTGAGGATCGAGGGAAGAGTGTTGAGGGCAGAGTGTTGAGGGCAGAGGGCAGAGTGTTGAGGGCAGAGTGTTGAGGGCAGAGGGTAGAGTTTTTGAGGGCAGGGGCAGAGTGTTAAGGGCAGATTGTTGAGGGCAGAGGGCAGACAGTTAAGGGCAGAGTGTTAAGGGCACAGGGCAGAGTGTTGAGGGCAGAGGGCAGAGTGTTGAGGGCAGAGGGCAGAGTGTTGAGGGAAGAGGGCAGAGTGTTGAGGGCAGAGGGCAGAGTGTTGAGGGAAGAGGGCAGAGTGTTGAGGGCAGAGTGTTGAGGGCATAATTTTGAGGATTGATGGCAGAGTGTTGAGGGCAGAGTGTTGAGGATTGACGGCAGAGTGTTGAGGATTGAGGGCAGAGTGTTTAGGGCTGAGTGTTGAGAGCAGAGTTTTGAGGGCAGAGTGTTGAGGGCAGAGTGTTGAGGGCAGAGGGCAGAGTGTTGAGGGCAGAGTGACAAGGGCAGAGTGTTGAGGGCAGGGTGTTGAGGGCAGAAGGCAGTGTGTTGAGGGCAGAGGAAAGAGTATTGAGGGCAGAGTGCAATGGGCAGAGTGTTGAGTACAGAGGGCAGAGTGTTGAGTACAGAGGGCAGAGTGTTGAGGGCAGAGTGTTGAGAGCAGAGAGTTGAGGGCAGAGGTTTGAGGGCAGAGGGCAAAGTGTTGAGGGCAGAGTGTTGAGTGCAGAGGGCAGAGTGTTGAGGGCAGTGCGTTGAGGGCAGAGTGCAGAGGGCAGAGGGCAGAGTGTTGAGGGCAGAGGGTAGAGTGTAGAGGGCAGAGTGTGGAAGGCAGAGTGCAGAGGGCAGAGTGTTGAGGGCAGAGTATTGAGGGCAGAGGGCAGATTTTTGAGGGTAGATTGTTGAGGGCAGAGGGCAGAGTGTTGAGGGCAGAGGGCAGAGTGTTGAGGGCAGAGGGCAGAGTGTTGAGGGCAGAGTGTTGAGGGCAGAGGGCAAAGTGTTGAGGGCAGAGTGTTGAGGGCAGAGTGTTGAGGATTGAGGGCAGAGTGTTGAGGATCGAGGGAAGAGTGTTGAGGGCAGAGTGTTGAGGGCAGAGGGCAGAGTGTTGAGGGCAGAGTGACGAGGGCAGAGTGTTGAGGGCAGGGTGTTGAGGGCAGAAGGCAGTGTGTTGAGGGCAGAGGAAAGAGTATTGAGGGCAGAGTGCAATGGGCAGAGTGTTGAGTACAGAGGGCAGAGTGTTGAGTACAGAGGGCAGAGTGTTGAGGGCAGAGTGTTGAGAGCAGAGAGTTGAGGGCAGAGGTTTGAGGGCAGAGGGCAAAGTGTTGAGGGCAGAGTGTTGAGGGCAGAGTGTTGAGGGCAGTGCGTTGAGGGCAGAGTGCAGAGGTCAGAGGGCAGAGTGTTGAGGGCTATTATCGACAGTTCCTGTGTAAACGCCAAATATTTATTGTTTAGAGACACAAAAGGTTTGGGAATGTACCGACATGTGAAATATTTGCCTAGAGCACAATTTTTAGTATATAAGGAGCAACCCACTTTGTACAAATCGAACAGGCTCCTAGTCTCTGCCCGTGTGTAGATTCTGTGACTTCTGTGTCCCTGCAGTAATAAACCTTTGGTCTTTGACGCCACCATCGAGAAGCCCGTGTTTCTGTTCATTTGTGCACCAAGGCAGGTGGAACTCCGGGGTCTTCGGGTGTTGTACCCTGACACCTCTGGACGGAACCAAAAAGTCCAGAACTCCAATTGGCGCCCAACGTGGGGCGACGTCATTCGGTACCGGTCCAAAAGCCTGAAGAGTTCGAGAAGCTTCGTGTGAAGATTCCTGAGGGAGGCGCCCCACTTCATCGATCCCGGCATATCGCAAAAGTGGCCCTGAAGTTCTCTTCCACGAGGGTTCCCGTTCAGGACGGCTGCAGTGGGCCGTTGCCTTGACCGTCGCCCTGTCTTGGACCCGAAGTGGTGCAGTCCTTAGTACGGCGAAACGTGACGGGTTTCTCCTTGGTGACGTCTTCAGTGACTCAGTTAAGTATTTAGTGATAGCTAGCTGGTTACTTTTGTGAGGATTGTTAAAAATCCTTGATCGGTTCTTGGTTTGGTTTGGTTTTGTCAGATTATCACTGGTTGTTCTAGTTACGATAATCTATTTGGTTTAGTTTTGGGTATCGATACATCAGTTCGTTTTGGTAGGCCTAAGTTCTTGGTTCGAGTGCACATATTTGTTTCGTGTTTGTTTGTTTTGTGTTCCGGACTGAAAATGGTAAGTCGGAAAATGTTGTCTTGTTTTAGTTGCAACAGTGACTCACGATTGGAGGACTCTTGTCTGGTTCCTCCGATTGGGACTCCCCTTTATGATTTATATTGCAAGTATGGTGTGGGTCCTATAACTTATAATGAGATATGGGTCCGCTATTGTAAGAAGGATGGTGTCCTTAGTTGGCCACTGCATGGTAGTTTTGAACAAGAGATTCTCGACAATTTAGAAGAGAAATTGTTTAAAAAGAAAGCCCGGCCGGCAATGTTTGATTCCTTCCGTTATTGGCGGAAAGAATCCAAACAGAGAGAAATGAAAAGGTTGAAGAAAGAGCAAAAAGAACAAGAAGAGTTAACTCTAGAGCAAGCGACTAAACAGTTGCAGGCTAACGAGTGTGAGAAGGTCATAGATGTAGCCATTAGAGAGCATAACTTAGCGATTGACAAGTGCTATCCTGCCTTGCCATCGAAAATGGCTAAGATACTGGAGGATTCTGAAAACGATCCTCTGCTATCTTATCTGTTACGGTCACCTCCACCGTACGCACAAGGTGCTGCGGCCCAACTTATACCGAATGTTCAATTGCCGGTTGCTGGACAACCTGGTGTCCTTGTTCCTCAGAATCAAGTTCCTGTACTTCCAGTGGTGAATGTAAATGTTCCTACAGCTCCTCCTCTTCCTACACTGCCAACCCCTATACCTACCCCTGTACCTACTGCTCCAGAAACTATTTTCCTCGATACTCCTATTGTTTCGTCATCTATTCCTACCTCTACTGCATTCTCTATGTCTGCGAGTGTACTAACTCCACTTTCTGTTCGTCGAAGAATCACTGATTCTGTTACTAATATGCTGTCGCCTATATATAAAACCTTGATTAAGACTCCTACTCCTGACTCTGTTCAGAGACGGAGTCAGCTACCAAGTACTGAAGAACGGGGAGTTTTAGACTCCACGGCTCTCAGATGGATTACGAAAGTTAGAAGATATAGTACGAAAGATGTGTTAGAGACATTTATGCAGTGGGGAGAACCAACGCAACGGTACGTCTTTGATGAGATGTGCTCGTTGTTGCGTGAGGAAATAGAAGAAGACGATGTCGAATCAGATTTGGAAGATTTAATTAAAGTTCAAAAGGAGTTTGCTGCTGGAATGATAGTGGGCGATAATATAAAGGAAGCGATGGAACTTATTTTGAGTTTTAGGAATGATCCATCTCTTCGTTCACCGAGAGATTTAGAGAAAGGTAAAATGAAGCTAAGTCGCCAATATCCTATGAGGGAGGTTCCTCCAATTTGGCGCGAAGCTGTGCAAGCTGACGCACCGAATGGTGTTGTAGCTGCTCCAGCACAGTTCCAACGAGTGTGGATACACATTCCATGGAAGCGAGCAGAAGTGTTAGCAGTGAAACAGGCCTTGCCAGATCCACGTAAGAATCCAGCCGGATATTACAAGGAATTAACACAGACAGTTGAGGCTTGTATAATGAACTTAGCCGACATTGATATGTTGTTTGGTAATGTAGTTCCACAACCAGTGTGGGCTAAAATTCGTAGAGAGGATCATCAGGCTGCTTTAGGTGGTGATTGGGCAGCTATCACTGCAGCAGATAATCAACAAATAGGTGGTGCGAAACCTGAACCTTTGATCGCTAATCTGCCAGGTAGAATAATTGATCTAATGAAGACTCTGATGCCAGCATTGCGTGTTAATTGGGATAAATTATCCGCATGCAAGCAGAAGAAAGACGAAAGTGTCTCGGACTTCTTCACGAGGTTCGAAGAGACTTTTGTAGACCATAGTGGTCAGGACATGAGCACTGAAGGGGGACAGAGATTGTTTGTCGATAAATTTGTGCATAATTTGTTACCTGAATTATGCAATAAATTGAAAGACTCAGAAAGTGCGTGGGCTGTATCTACAACTGCGCAAATACTTGCGACTGCACAGTACTACGAAAATAGAGATAAAGAGGAAAAGGAGAAATCAGAGAAGAAAACGAAAGATTTAAAAACTAAAGTTCTTTTGCAGCAGGCGTATCCGCCTCGCGCGAATCAGACTAATACGCAGCAAAACTCATACCAAAGGACAGATTATAGTACATCAAGACCTCAATATCAATGGAATCAGTGTGCGTACTGCAAGAAAGAGGGTCACTATAAAAATGAATGTCCGATCTTAGCGCAAAATAATGCAGCAGCAGCTCAGAGAGGTCGTGGTGGTTTTGCGCAGAATTCTAGAGGACGAGGACGAGGTGCTATGCCTCCACAAACGAATGATCGTCCTTCCAATCACTTTGATCAGAGAAATGGACAATCTGTTCAGCAAAATAGATCTCAGCAATATCTTGTTGAGGATTATTGTGAAGTTGAAGAGGGTTTTCAACAAAATGGGTACTAGGACAGCCATGGACAGAGAGAGGGAGTAGTATCAGTTCCAGTGGATCAGAGTGGGCCTTATGTCGCAGTAGCAACATCAGGTGTAGTCGAACCGTTTCTGTTGGATACTGGTGCCGCAAAAAGTTCTATCATGCATGCGAAACTCCCTGGCGCACCTTTGTCTGGCTCAACAAATGTTTCCGTAGGTTTTTCAGGCGCCCCTGTGTACAACCCGATATCTGGTCCTTTGTCTATTTCTGTTGGACCGTGCCAATTGAAAGCACCCTTGATTTTGACGACAGGTTGTAATGAAAATCTGCTTGGTTTAGATTTGTTAAAACGACTATATGCGACATTGTACTGTTCTCCGGAAGGAGTACAGCTTACTTTGGGTAAAAGACTCACCTCTCCGATGTACTTGTCAATGGACGCACTCCCGCCGGAGCTACGTTCACTCCCTGATTCTCTTTGGGCGACTGGTCCCAATGATGTAGGTCTACTAGAAATTCCACCATATGTAGTAACTTTGAAAGCGAATGTAAAATTTCCAAGAATTCCTCAATATAAAATATCGAGTGAAGGTGAACGTGCACTCTTATTGATTGTGCAAGATTTGATTAAGAAAGATGTGGTTGAAGAAACGCGAGGAAATGTCTGTAACAGTCCTGTCTTACCGATTCTGAAGCGAACTGACCCTACAAAACCTCCAGTCTATAGGTTTGTCATAGACCTTAGAGAAGTTAATAAGATTGTAATTCCGCAGTTTCCTGTAGTGCCAGACATTACTGCCTTATTAACATTGATTCCTGCTACAGCTACGTGGTTCTCAGTTATAGATCTCAAGAATGCATTTTTCAGCATTCCGATAGCTGAAGAAAGTAGGGATATTTTCGGCTTCTGTTTAGGAGGTCGCAGTTTCAGATTTAAACGCGCTCCACAAGGCTACTGTGAAAGTCCATCTATTTACAGTCAAGCTTTAAAAAGCCAGTTAGATTCTTTTGTCCTTCCTCCAGGCTCTGCCCTAGTACAGTACGTAGATGATCTTTTAGTGGCTGCCGATGACAAGGAAACTTGCAAAGCAGCTACAATTTCACTATTGCATCATTTGTCTAATTTGAATCATAAGGTGTCACCTTCCAAAATGCAATACTGCTGCCAAGAAGTGACCTACCTAGGTCACCTCTTATCAAAGGAGGGAAGGAAGTTGACCCCAGAAAGAATAAAAGCAATTACGCAGATGAGTGTTCCACGCACACAGAGGGAAGTACGTGCCTTTCTAGGTATTACCTCCTACTGTAGGCAGTGGATTCCAAATTTTTCACTTTTAGCGAAGCCATTGGTAGCTTTGACTGGGAAAAATGTTCCGAGTCCGGTGCCATGGTCTGATGAATGTCAAAAGAGTTTTGCTGAATTACGAAAAGCTTTGTGTTCAGCTCCTGTATTGGGCACACCTGATTACAGTAAGCCATTCACGCTCTACGTTCACGAAAGAGAAGGTTGCGCGTTGAGTGTTCTGACACAGAAATTTGGTGATAAACAACGCCCTTGTGCGTATTTTTCATCAACATTAGATCCGGTAGCCAGAGCGTTACCTAGTTGTTTGAGGGCTACAGCGGCAGCTGCAGCTTCCATTCGACAATCTGCTGGTTTGGTGATGAACAATATGCTAGTGGTCATGGTTCCTCATGCAGTGGATACACTCATGAACCGAACGAAGACACAACACCTTACTAGTGCGAGATTATCTGGTTACGAGCTGACGTTATTAGCGAGTCATATTCAGATCAAAAGATGCAATGTATTGAATCCAGCAACATTGTTGCCGACTGATCAAGAGTCGAGTGATTCTGAGCCACATGACTGTTATTTCAAAACGGAGGAAGAGACAAAAGGTCGCATCGACTTGAGGGATACTCCCCTATCCGACCCAGATGGTACGCTGTATGTGGACGGGTCATGTTTTAAATTGGAGAATGGTGATGTGACTGCTGCCTACGCGGTAACGACTTTGAAGACGATTGTGGAGACTGCAAGAGTGAGTCAGAATTCTGCCCAAGCTGCAGAGTTAATAGCTCTTACGAGAGCGTGTGTTTTAGCTAAGGGAAAGAGAGTGAATGTGTTTACAGATAGTCAGTACGCATTTGGCGTGGCCCATAGTTTTGGCCGGTTGTGGAGAGAAAGGGGTTTCATTACGTCCCATGGGACTAAGATTCAACACGGTCAGCTAGTTAACGACTTGTTGGAATCTCTAACCTTGCCGACTGAAGTTGCGATTGTGAAGTGCAGTGCTCATAAAGCAATCACGGATGATGTTGGTCGGGGAAATGCCTTTGCTGATGAAACTGCTAAACAGACAGCTAGAGACATGATGAGTAGAATGTATGTTGCTACGTCTGCAAGATGGATTGCTGAGTCTGGAATGTGTGAGGACACAATGGAAAGTGTGAAAGAGATTCAGAAAGAAGCGACTGAGGAAGAGAAACGCGTATGGAGAGAAAGTACGGGCAAATTGGACTCGAATGGATGTTGGATCGATTTGACAGAACAGCAGCGTTGGATGTTGCCTGATGCATATGTGCTTGCAGTAGTGACGATGGCGCATGGAGTAGCGCATATAAGTTCTAAAGGGATATGTAAGATGTTGGCTCCGGTCTGGAAGAATGAGGGAATCAGTAAGTGTGCAGAGAAAGTGGTGAAAAATTGTATGGTGTGCTTGATGCATAATCCTGGCAAGGGAATTCCAACTCCAGCTGGTCATTTCGCTCCTCCTTCCTGCCCCTTTGAAGTGATTCAGTTAGACTTCATTCACATGGAACGCTGCAACAATTTAAAATACGTCCTGGTGGTAGTTTGTGCTTTTTCCAGGTGGATAGAAGCATACCCACTAAAGGACAACACTGCTTTATCAACTGCCAAAATTCTTCTCAAAGAATTTTTCCCTAGGTATGGAATGCCACGGATTGTATGGTCAGATAACGGAAGTGAGTTTATAGGGAAAGTTATGCAGAGTGTGTGTGCTGGTCTAGGATTGAAACAAAAATTTCATAGTGCGAACCATCCCCAGTCAGCTGGTTTAGTCGAGGGTTACAATGGCACCCTCAAGCTTAAAATAGCCAAAATACAAGCATCCACAGGTTTGGCTTGGCCAGACGCACTTCCCTTGGCTTTGTTATCAACGAGAGCAACAGTGCATTCTAGAATAGGGCTTTCTCCATATGAGATTGTGTTTGGCCGCCCGGCAAATGTCTGGGGTGTGCCAAGGCCTAAACAATTCTGCTCCATTGAATATCCTATGTTGATAGACTATCTTTATGACTTGACTGCTAAATTAAGTCTTATTCATCAACAGGTCTTTGATGCTTTGCCAAAACCTCCGGAGAGTCCAGGGCATCAACTGAAACCGGGTGACTTCATTGTGGTCCGGAACTTCGCGAGGACAAAGAATCTTCAGCCTCGCTACATCGGCCCCTTCCAAATCCTACTGGCAACGAGGACAGCTGTACGTGTTGCTGGCCGGAAGAACTGGATCCACGCTTCTCACGTAAAGCGTGTTCCACTGCCGCTGCCCTACGACGACTGGGTGAAGAAGGGAATTGGTGCCTCCGAATCTGAAATAACTCCAAAATTTGTCCCTTTCAGCGATGCCGATTTGATTTCTGACACTTTGAAACGTGACTCTCCTCCTGAAAAGACTACTTTGAACATTGAACATTTGTCTCCAGCATCAAAAGAAACTTTGCCATCTGCGAACTTAAACTCTGCAACAGCTGCTAGTGATACACTATTTTCCGATCAGACAGTACCAGCGAAGCAGAAATACAACCTTAGAAGCCATAAAAAGGACAAATAAAGCAGGCAACTGCATATTGTGATTTTGATATTTATATACATTGGACTTTTTTGCTTTTCAGCCAGGAAGTTTGCTATTGTTTATTGTTTTTAATAAATTGCCTTGCCGTCTGGGTAGCCGTAGGGTCGTGGCTGTGTGCCTAGTTTGAATTTGCAGGGGTCTGACACAAGGTCGATCTTTCTGTTAGTACTGGGAACTCCCAGGGCTGACAGAGGCATTTTCATCTACGTACACATCATCAGTGGTCGCGAGCGGATTGTAGAAGATGGAACTTCCTGCGCTGCAACGAGAAAATGTGATTTACGTTCGCAGAAACAGACTAAATAGAATTCTTCATAGCAAATGTTTCTTGATGCAATGTGCCATTACATTTTTGATTGTTTTAGCAACACTGGTGGGTGGAATTGTCTTTAGCATAAATTTGATTTTTGTGCCAGTTTCTACAGTGCCTCCCCTTGATCCAGCTATTTCTACTGTTTCTTCTATACACTCTTTTCACTCGTTTCCGGAACATGAGCAAGCTCGACGCTCAGAATTCATTAATAATACTTTTGTACAGCTCTTGCACCAACACCAACTGGTAGTTAACACTACAGACTGCTGGGTGTGTGGCTTGATACCCCACACTATGGATAAAGGTATTCCCTATTTGGTTTTGCCTTACAGCTATAATGGATCATTTCAGGCCTTCCAAACCATCTTTTGCTTATGCCCTTGAAACTTATCCTCCACGTCCACCACGTTCCACTAAATATAACTCTGCTAACAAAGCTTTAGTCCAGGGAATTATTGACATGATCAAAGACGTCAATAATACTCCATCTTACCCTAGAGACGAATTGCGAGTATATTTAAGTTGGAATACTTCAGAGTATCGCCTTAGTTTAGGAGAAAGCAAGCGTAAAAGCTCAACTCCAATCTGGGTCGTACCTCACCGAGGTCAGGTCTGTTTGCAAGGTAATGGGAGAAATCCGAGAGCTCAGCTAGGGAGGAGTGAGTGCGTAGAGACTTATGTGTTTCCGGCTAACTCTTCCCCTGCCTTCCTTACTGCTAGGGGTACCTACTTCATCTGTCGAGACAGAGCTTATACATGGTTGCCTGCTGACTTCTCAGGATCATGTTATATTGCTCGATTATTGCCTCCGACATACACTGCTTCACCTGATTACCACAGAACAAGAGTAGCGAGAGGTGTCTTCAGCAAGGAAGATACCGCTGGTCAGGAAGCTGGAGACTTCTTCAAAGGCTTCCTTCCGTTCTGGGGGCCTATGGCCAATAGTAGAAACATACGTCAGCTAACACGGGTAGTTGAATCTACTATTACCGAAACTGCTGGTGCCCTTAGCAATCTGACAGCTGAGCTTCAGGCGGATAGGCTCATGACATTGCAGAACCGTATGGTTCTAGATGTTATACTTGCAGATCGAGGTGGGGTATGCAGAATGATCCAATCGAGCTGCTGTGTCTTTATTCCTAATAATGCTCCAACAGTTTACGAGGCGATCTCTAAGTTGCACAAGATTTCGGACTCCATACATGTAGATGAGGGAAACTGGTCCTTTATGGAGTGGGTTTGGACTCTGATCTCAGCATGGGGATGGAAGGTTCTAATGGTCATTGGTGTCATCTTAATATTACTATTCTCATGTTGTCTGATTATCCAGTGTGGTCCTGCTCTGTGTAGTCTTTGTGCTACAACCTGTTTTAGAAAACCACCTGCGTTTGGAGAAAAGACACGAGAAAGGATGATGATACAACAGCATGTCACTGACCTGATGAACATAGAACTAGATTCAGACATAGATTGAGTAATTGCCTATGTAAGGGCAAAAGGAGGGTCTGAGGTTCCGTGACGGTTCCGTGACGACTTGAACCCGTGTTTTTAAGTTTGTCGGAAATACATAAAAATGGTATCAGTGAACCGCAAATGATCCATTTAGTATATCCTAGTGTTTTCGCTACGCTACGAGCAAGAGCACTCCTTCCATTGACATATTTCTGATATACCCACGGCATCCATCTTAGATCGTGGCCGCCATTTTGTGTTTCCTTGCCCTCACATATGCAATAGCCTCTTGTTAGACGGACCGGGAGGGTCGGCCGAGGTTACGGGGAGAGGTCTCCAGGGAGAGCCGTCTCCAACGACTGTACAGATAAGTAACTTCCCCCCCACAGACGGACACCACACAAGATTGAAGGTTAACGAGACTTTATATGCAATTCTTAGGTTACGTCAATATGATACAAGGAGGTCTGGACTCAGGGGTCCCCTCGGTTCTGATCTCTGGTTGAGGAAAAGGGTAGCGGGATAGTCTTAGTTACCAATGAGTTCAATAGCTCTCAATCCTCGAGCTCGGCGGGTTTGCTGATCGGGCCGTGGAGGAGCCAAGCAGGTCCCGAGATGGATGAAGGATGGTCGACGGGCCGTGGAGAAGCCAAGCAGGTCCCGATGCAGATGACGGTTACAACGGTCCGCGGCCTCGCCAGCAGATCCGGACGACGATGAAGGATGAAGGTTACGACGGCTGTGGCAGCGCCAACAGGCAGGATGATGGTGCACAGGACAGAGCTACGGCAGCGCCAGTAGTCCGTCCAGGATGAGTTCTTCTTTCGTCTCTCGACTCCAAGATACAACTGCCTTCCTGCTCTGGAGCTGCCCCAGTTATAGGGCTGGCGTGCTTTGATGTCCGGACCCTCGCACTTGGAGGTCGGGAGGTCCGGGATGAGGGAGTCCAGACACCCAGCAGGGGGGTGGAGCCAGCGCCCGGGGAGGCGATGGGCGAGCGGCACTGGCCGGGGGAGAACCATCGACACCTCTTCCTCCCATTGACTGGCCAAGTAGCTCGCTCACCTCCTGGGTGGAGGGTGGTGCCGGAATGTCTGAGGCCGGGCTAGGCCCAGGGTTGAGGTCGATCGGGGGCCAGGCTGCCTCGTGGCGAAGTGTCCAAGATGGCGGCCCCGGCTGGGCGCATGGGTCGGCAGTGGATCGGACCCACGAAGTTATCATGCTCGAGGGCAGGTGTCCCTGAGGGGACGTAGGACGTGCAATGGTGGTGTGTGGTGCTTGCGTGACTGGCTCGGGCCTGGTCGAGCCGGGGGAGAGCGGCCCGTCATGTGGCCTGTCCAACATGCGTCCCCCCCAGCTGAAGGCGGGGAGAGTTACCTATCCTCTTGGGGACTCTCTTCGTCGAGGCGGAAAAACCGGGACAGGCCATCCGCGTTGGCGTGGTCGGACCCAGGCCGGTGTTCAACGGTAAAGTCCATACCTTGCAAGGAGATGGACCAGCGTAGCAGCTTTGGGTTTTCCCCCCGCATATGCATCAACCACTGCAGGGGTCGGTGGTCAGTCTGCACCCGAAAGTGGGTGCCAAAAAGGTAGGGTCGGAGCTTCTTGAGGGCCCATACCACAGCGAAGGCTTCCCTCTCTATGGTGCTCCAGCGTTGTTCCCGTGGCAGGAGTCTCCGGCTGATGAAGGCCACCGGTTGATCAAGGCCTTCGGTGTTCACCTGGGACAGGACCGCCCCAATGCCCTGGTCGGAGGCGTCCGTCTGGACGACGAACTCTCGGCTGTAGTCTGGGGCCTGGAGCACAGGAGCGGAACACATGGCGGCCTTTAGCTGTTCGAATGCCGCTTGACACTCTGGGGTCCAGTTCACCTTCTTGGGCTGATTTTTTGACGTGAGTTCGGTGAGAGGCCCCACGATGGTACCATAGTCTTTCACGAACCTTCGGTAGTAGCCCGTGAGGCCCAGGAAGGCTCGTATTTCAGTTTGAGTGATAGGGGGTTGCCAGTTCTGGATGGCGGCAATTTTCAGTTGTAGAGGGGCCACTAGACCGCTTCCCACCTGGTGTCCGAGGTAGGTCACCGACCCTTGTCCAATTTGACATTTGCTGGCCTTGATCGTGAGGCCAGCTCGCTGAAGGGCTTGCAACACTGCTTGGAGGTGGTGGAGGTGCTCGGTCCAATGGTGGCTGTACACAGCGATGTCGTCCAGGTAGGCGGCGCTGAACTCTTCGAGCCCCGCCAGGACCTGATTGACGAGCCGTTGGAAAGTCGCTGGGGCATTTTTCATGCCGAAGGGCATGACCGTGAAATGATAGTGGCCATCGGGGGTGGAGAAGGCAGAACGTTCTTGTGCTCGGGGTGTGAGGCCGATCTGCCAATAGCCCGCCGTTAGGTCGAAGATGCTGAGGTAGCGGGCAGCGCCCATTCGGTCGACCAGTTCATCTGCCCGGGGGATGGGGTGTGCGTCCGTTCTGGTGACTTCATTCAGGCCCCGGTAGTCGACACAGAACCGGAGTTCGGGTGTGGTTCCGGGGGCGGCTGCTTTGGGGACCAGTACGACCGGGCTGGCCCATGGACTGTCGGAGGGCTCGATGACCCCGAGCGTGAGCATCTTGGCTACTTCCGCCTGGATGCAGGCCCGTACCCGATCAGGTACGCGGTAGGCCCGGTGGCGGATAGGAGGGCTGTCTCCGGTGTCCACATCGTGCACACACCAGGAAGTGACACCTGGGGTGAGGGAGAACAGGCTGGCAAATCGTGATAGGAGGGCTTGGCACTCTTGGCGTTGTTCCTGGGTGAGGGTCTCCGAGAGTCGGACCCCATCCACGGAGCCGTCTTGCTCCTGGGTCCGCAAGAGGTCAGGGAGAGGCTCGGAGTCGTCCTCAACCCCGTTGTCTGTGGCCATCAAGAGGCTGAGTTCTGTTCGTGCAAAGTGGGGTTTCAGTCTGTTGGTGTGGAGGACTCGGAGCGGATTCCGGGCGGACTCCATATCGATCAGATAGGTGGCAGGACCCTTGCGCTCGATTACCTTGAAGGGTCCCGTCCATTTGTCTTGGAGAGCGCACGGTTCTGTGGGGGACATTACCCAGACCTGTTGCCCCGGCTCGAATTCAATAGATGAGGCGTTCTGGTCATACCATTTCTTCATGTCCTCTTGACTGGCCTCTAGGTTGGCTTTTGCTAGGTCTCTGAACCGCTGAGACTGGTTGCGGAGGGTGAGGAGGTACCGGAAGACATCTGGAGGACTCTTGGCCGGAGGCATCTCCCAGCCTTCTTTGATCAGGCTGAGTGGTCCCCGTACTGGGTGCCCATAGAGCAGCTCGAATGGGCTGAAGCCTAGGGACTTCTGTGGGACCTCCCGGTAGGCGAAGAGGAGGCACGGCAGCAGCACGTCCCACTGGCGACGGAGGGGTTCTTCCAATCCCCCGATCATCCCTTTTAGTGTGCGATTGAACCGCTCAACAAGTCCGTTTCCTTGGGGGTGATAGGGGGTCGTGAAGCGGTAGGTGACCCCACACTGTTGCCAGAGGGACTTCATATATTTGGAAATAAAGTTCGTGCCTCTGTCACTGACGACTTCTCGGGGGAACCCCACACGGGAGAAGATCCCCATCAGGGCCCTGCCGACCACTGGGGCTGTCACGGTCCGGAGAGGAATAGCCTCAGGGTAGCGGGTGGCGTGGTCCACTAGTACTAGGATGAAACGATGGCCTTGTCTTGTACGCGGGTCTAGGGGTCCCACAATGTCTATTCCGACCCTCTCAAATGGGGTCGTGACTACGGGAAAGGGTTGCAGGGGGGCCTTTAACTTGCGGCCGCTCTTCCCACTAGCTTGGCACGTGGGGCAAGATCGGCAATGCTGGTGCACATCGTTTCTCATTTTTGGCCAGAAGAAGTGGGTCACTAGGCGGCTGTAGGTTTTATCTTGTCCCAGGTGCCCTGCCAGGGGGACATCGTGGGCCAGATTTAGCAGGAAGTCTCTGAAGCGGAGGGGCACCACTAGTACTCGGTTGGCCCCCAGCTCGGCGATTCGTTGCTCGCTGTACAATAGGTCATTGTCCCAGTAGACCCAATGAGTTCCGGAGGTATCCCCTGCGCTTTGGGCGAGCGCTTGTTGTCGGAGTCCCTCAAGGGAGGGACAGGTCTTCTGCTCCTGACGAAATTGTTCTTGTGTGGGTCCCCCTTCTTGAGCCCACTGGTCAAGATTAGCAAGGTCGGAAGGTTGAGCAGGTTCGAGGGGGATGTCCTGGTCGGGGGTCTCGGCGGGGGCGACCGGAGGCGGAGGCGCCGGCCATTCTGGTTCTTCCGGGTGATGGTTGGCACGGGCGGCCATGGACCGGGTGGTGACACACGCCCAGTCTGGGACGCCCAACATCCCCAAGTGTTCTTTTCGCTCCACGGCTGCCCACGGGGAGCTTTCCAGGTCATTTCCGAGGAGGCAGTCCACGGGGGCGTCGTCTCGGACCGTTACTTTCAACATGCCGGAGACCCCTCCCCACTCAAAGGGGACGCAGGCCATCCGACACAGACTCTCCGAGTTGTCGGCTGATCGCACAGGGCAGAGAATGTTCGGTAGATATTGTTCTGGGGTCACCAGGTGGCAGCGGACGGCTGTCACACTAGCCCCGGTGTCTCGAAGGGCTTCGGCCCGCTGTCCATTGATGCTCACCCATTGGCTGTACTTCTGGGTGTTAGCGGGTAGGGGGACCCGCGGGACCATGTCTCTTCCCCCTAAGCACGCGAGAGTCATGGCGGCTGGCTCCCACTCTTGATACTCTTGCTCGCCTGTTTCTTGTTCCTCGGAGATCTGTTCTTCCCCTAGTGCCGCGGCGGCCACCTGGCGGGGTCTTGGACTCTGATACTGCGGGCAGCTTGGGTCGTTTGCATAGTGGCCGACTCGTTGGCATCGGTGACATGTAACATTGGCTCTGTATCCCGGTCGCGCCGGGGTGCTGCCCCGGTTGGCCGGGGGGGTGGTGCTGGTAGCGGGGGCGGCCGGAGTATTGTCTCTTCCTCGTCCTTGGCCCCCTCCTCCTCCTCTGGGTCGGTAGTGACCATTGTTGTTCCTGTTCTGCTCGTAGGACCCATTCCGGCCCACTCGGGTGATCTCCCACCGGTCAGCTTCAGCTGCGAGCTGCCGGGGATCGGTTAGCTTGCTGTCGAGGAGGTGTTGGCGTAGTTCAATGAAGCAATTGTTGGACAGATGCTCCCATACCATCAGATTGAACAACTGCTCGTAGGTCGTGACGTTGTTCCCTCTGATCCAGCCTTCGAAGGCTCGGCTAAAGTACGTTACATAGTCCACCCAAGTTGTACCTGGAATGCGTGTGCAGTCTCGGAACCTCTGACGGTACATCTCGGGCGTGAGGCCATAGCGAGTGAGGAGGGCCGCTTTCATATGGTCGTAGGAGGTCATCTGGTGGTCTGGGAGCTGTAACAGAGTATCGCGGCCCTCATTGAGGAATTTGCCCCATAGGCCGGCTCCCCAGTCGGCTCTATCGATCCGGTGCGCAGTCATCGCGATTTCATATGCCTTAAACCATTGCTGGATGTCGTCTTCTCGAAAATATTCTCGGACCACATCCTTGGGGATGTGCACTTTTTTGTCCGTGGTCCCTGGGGTGGACGGTCTGTCGGGCACCCCTAATTCTTTATTCTGTTTGCGCAGGTTGATCTCGGCTAGGTTCCGCTCGTGCTCGTACGTTAGTCTTTTTTCCTCGAGCTCCCTTTGCCTCTGTTTCTCCTCTCTTTCTTCTCGGAGGCGAAGGTGCTCTAAGTTTATTTTTTGCTCGGCCAATTTGAGTTCTACGTCCATCTTGAGTCGGGCCATTTCGAGTTCGTGTAGTCGGGCTTTTTCTCTTTCTTGGATCTCGTCTTGCGAGAGACCCGTTCTTTGCTCTTCAGGGGCCGTGTTGGTCTTTTTCGCGGTGCTTTGCTCAGGGGTTTCGACATCCCCGGTTTCTGCCCAAGATTCTAGGGCATGCTTAAAATCGTCCTTGGTGCTTAGTCCGGTGGTAGCGATACCTAGTTCGATGCAGAACTGCTTTAGTTCACGATGGCTGTATTCCTCTAGTTTTTCCATTTGGAACTTCTCAGTTGCTCCGCTCTCTTTAGTCGACATTGTTGTTCGTTGTGGGGTGAGCTACTCTCTGTACGTTATGCGGTGATTCGGATCGCGCCGCTGGCCACCAATGTTAGACGGACCGGGAGGGTCGGCCGAGGTTACGGGGAGAGGTCTCCAGGGAGAGCCGTCTCCAACGACTGTACAGATAAGTAACTTCCCCCCCACAGACGGACACCACACAAGATTGAAGGTTAACGAGACTTTATATGCAATTCTTAGGTTACGTCAATATGATACAAGGAGGTCTGGACTCAGGGGTCCCCTCGGTTCTGATCTCTGGTTGAGGAAAAGGGTAGCGGGATAGTCTTAGTTACCAATGAGTTCAATAGCTCTCAATCCTCGAGCTCGGCGGGTTTGCTGATCGGGCCGTGGAGGAGCCAAGCAGGTCCCGAGATGGATGAAGGATGGTCGACGGGCCGTGGAGAAGCCAAGCAGGTCCCGATGCAGATGACGGTTACAACGGTCCGCGGCCTCGCCAGCAGATCCGGACGACGATGAAGGATGAAGGTTACGACGGCTGTGGCAGCGCCAACAGGCAGGATGATGGTGCACAGGACAGAGCTACGGCAGCGCCAGTAGTCCGTCCAGGATGAGTTCTTCTTTCGTCTCTCGACTCCAAGATACAACTGCCTTCCTGCTCTGGAGCTGCCCCAGTTATAGGGCTGGCGTGCTTTGATGTCCGGACCCTCGCACTTGGAGGTCGGGAGGTCCGGGATGAGGGAGTCCAGACACCCAGCAGGGGGGTGGAGCCAGCGCCCGGGGAGGCGATGGGCGAGCGGCACTGGCCGGGGGAGAACCATCGACACCTCTTCCTCCCATTGACTGGCCAAGTAGCTCGCTCACCTCCTGGGTGGAGGGTGGTGCCGGAATGTCTGAGGCCGGGCTAGGCCCAGGGTTGAGGTCGATCGGGGGCCAGGCTGCCTCGTGGCGAAGTGTCCAAGATGGCGGCCCCGGCTGGGCGCATGGGTCGGCAGTGGATCGGACCCACGAAGTTATCATGCTCGAGGGCAGGTGTCCCTGAGGGGACGTAGGACGTGCAATGGTGGTGTGTGGTGCTTGCGTGACTGGCTCGGGCCTGGTCGAGCCGGGGGAGAGCGGCCCGTCATGTGGCCTGTCCAACACCTCTGATTACTTCATTCACTCCACTTTGATTAAGGACACGTAGCCGTAGCCGGAGATTCACCTCTTACGTGACACGTGCACCTTAAACCAGATCACGCTGTAGCTGCATGACTCGACAAAGGCTGCCTCCTCTGCCCGAGGCCAGTCCTGCCAAACTGGTCTTCGTGTCCATTGTACCTGATCATGATTAGGCGGCCGAAGCCGGTAGCCTTGCCCATTTACAACCCACAAACATCTCTTATCCCGCTTTTCTATCTCCTGCACCTGGCTCTACTCCTTTCCTTCTGGGCCTTTATTAGGGGGAGGTAACGAACTTTACGATGAGGCGGTCCGGCTCTTGAATACAATATTGACAAGGGATTGTGATGGACTGGTGGGAACCCCTCTTCGTGATGTTTGGTATCAGATATTATCGACAGTTCCTGTGTAAACGCCAAATATTTATTGTTTAGAGACACAAAAGGTTTGGGAATGTACCGACATGTGAAATATTTGCCTAGAGCACAATTTTTAGTATATAAGGAGCAACCCACTTTGTACAAATCGAACAGGCTCCTAGTCTCTGCCCGTGTGTAGATTCTGTGACTTCTGTGTCCCTGCAGTAATAAACCTTTGGTCTTTGACGCCACCATCGAGAAGCCCGTGTTTCTGTTCATTTGTGCACCAAGGCAGGTGGAACTCCGGGGTCTTCGGGTGTTGTACCCTGACACCTCTGGACGGAACCAAAAAGTCCAGAACTCCAAGAGTGTAGAGGGCAGAGTGTTGAAGGCAGAGTGCAGAGGGCAGAGTGTTGTGGGCAGAGTGTTGAGGGCAGAGTATTGAGGGCAGAGGGCAGAGTGTTGAGGGCAGAGTGTTGAGGGCAGAGGGTAGAGTTTTTAGGGTAGGGGCAGATTGTTGAGGGTAGATTGTTGAGGGCAGAGGACAGAGTGTTGAGGGCAGAGGGCAGAGTGTTGAGGGCAGAGGGCAGAGTGTTGAGGGCAGAGTGTTGAGGGCAGAGGGCAAAGTGTTGAGGGCAGAGTGTTGAGGGCAGAGTGTTGAGGATTGAGGGCAGAGTGTTGAGGATCGAGGGAAGAGTGTTGAGGGCAGAGTGTTGAGGATTGAGGGCAGAGTGTTGAGGGCAAAGTGTTGAGAACAGAGGGCAGAGTGTTGAGGGCAGAGGCAGAGTGTTGAGGGCAGAGGGCAGAGTGTTGAGGGCAGAGTGTTGAGGGCAGAGTGTTGAGGGCAGAGGGTAGAGTGTTGAGGGCAGTGCGTTGAGGGCAGAGTGCAGAGGGCAGAGGGCAGAGTGTTGAGGGCAGAGGGCAGAGTGTTGAGGGCAGAGTGTTGAGGGCAGAGTGTTGAGGGCAGAGGGTAGAGTGTTGAGGGCAGTGCCTTGAGGGCAGAGTGCAGAGGGCAGAGGGCAGAGTGTTGAGGGCAGAGGGCAGAATTCTGAGTGCAGAGGGCAGAGTGTTGAGTGCAGAGGGCAGAGTGAGGGCAGAGAGCAGAGTGTTGAGGGCAGAGGGTAGAGTGTTGAGGGCAGTGCGTTGAGGGCAGAATACAGAGTGCAGAGGGCAGAGGGCAGAGTGTTGAGGGCAGAGTGTTGAGGGCAGAGTGTTGAAGGCAGAGTGCAGAGGGCAGAGTGTTGTGGGCAGAGTGTTGAGGGCAGAGTATTGAGGGCAGAGGGCAGAGTGTTGAGGGCAGAGTGTTGAGGGCAGAGTGTTGAGGGCAGAGGGTAGAGTTTTTAGGGTAGGGGCATATTGTTGAGGGTAGATTGTTGAGGGCAGAGGGCAGAGTGTTGAGGGCAGAGGGCAGAGTGTTGAGGGCAGAGGGCAGAGTGTTGAGGGCAGAGTGTTGAGGGCAGAGGGCAAAGTGTTGAGGGCAGAGTGTTGAGGATTGAGGGCAGAGTGTTGAGGATTGAGGGCAGAGTGTTGAGGATCGAGGGAAGAGTGTTGAGGGCAGAGTGTTGAGGATTGAGGGCAGAGTGTTGAGGGCAAAGTGTTGAGAACAGAGAACAGAGTGTTGAGGGCAGAGTGTTGAGGGCAGAGGCAGAGTGTTGAGGGCAGAGGGCAGAGTGTTGAGGGCAGAGTGTTGAGGGCAGAGTGTTGAGGGCAGAGGGTAGAGTTTTTGAGGGCAGGGGGCAGAGTGTTAAGGGCAGATTGTTGAGGGCAGAGGGCAGACAGTTGAGGGCAGAGTGTTGAGGGCAGAGGGCAGAGTGTTGAGGGCAGAGGGCAGAGTGTTGAGGACAGAGTGTTGAGGGCAGACGGCAGAGTGTTGAGGGCAGAGGGCAGAGTGTTGAGGGCAGAGTTTTGAGGATTGAGGGCAGAGTGTTGAGGGCAGAGTGTTGAGGATTGAGGGCAGAGTGTTGAGGATTGAGGGCAGAGTGTTTAGGGCAGAGTGATGAGAGCAGAGTTTTGAGGGCAGAGTGTTGAGGGCAGAGTGTTTAGGGCAGAGTGTTGAGGGCAGAGGTCAGAGTGTTGAGGGAAGAGTGTTGAGGGCAGAGGGCAGAGTGTTGAGGGCAGAGTGTAGAGGGCAGAGGGTTGAGGGCAGAGTGTTGAGGGCAGAGGGCAGAGTGTTGAGGGAAGAGTGTTGAGGGCAGAGTGTTGAGGGCAGAGGGCAGAGTGTTGAGGGCAGAGTGTTGAGGGCAGAGTTTTGAGGGCAGGGTGTTGAGGCAGAAGGCAGAGTGTTGAGGGCAGAGGACAGAGTATTGAGGGCAGAGTGCGGAGGGCAGAGTGTTGAGTACAGAGGGCAGAGTGTTGAGGGCAGAGTATTGGTGGCAGAGGGCAGAGGGTTGAGGGCAGAGTGTTGAGGGCAGAGGGCAGAGTGTTGAGGGAAGAGTGTTGAGGGCAGAGTGTTGAGGGCAGAGCGCAGAGTGTTGAGGGCAGAGTGATGAGGGCAGAGTGTTGAGGGCAGGGTGTTGAGGGAAGAAGGCAGAGTGTTGAGGGCAGAGTGCAGAGGGCAGAGTGTTGAGTACAGAGGGCAGAGTGTTGAGGGCAGAGTGTTGAGGGCAGAGTATTGAGAGCAGAGAGTTGAGGGCAGAGTGAGGGCAGAGGGCAGAGTGTTGAGGGCAGAGGGTAAAGTGTTGAGGGCAGAGTATTGGGGGCAGAGGGCAGAGTGTTGAGGGCAGAGTGTTGAGGGCAGAGGGCAGAGTGTTGAGGGCAGAGTGTTGAGGATTGAGGGCCGAGTGTTGAGGATCGAGGGAAGAGTGTTGAGGGCAGAGTGTTGAGGGCAGAGGGCAGAGTGTTGAGGGCAGAGTGTTGAGGGCAGAGGGTAGAGTTTTTGAGGGCAGGGGGCAGAGTGTTAAGGGCAGATTGTTGAGGGCAGAGGGCAGACAGTTAAGGGCAGAGTGTTAAGGGCACAGGGCAGAGTGTTGAGGGCAGAGGGCAGAGTGTTGAGGGCAGAGGGTAGAGTGTTGAGGGAAGAGGGCAGAGTGTTGAGGGCAGAGGGCAGAGTGTTGAGGGAAGAGGGCAGAGTGTTGAGGGCAGAGTGTTGAGGGCATAATTTTGAGGATTGATGGCAGAGTGTTGAGGGCAGAGTGTTGAGGATTGACGGCAGAGTGTTGAGGATTGAGGGCAGAGTGTTTAGGGCTGAGTGTTGAGAGCAGAGTTTTGAGGGCAGAGTGTTGAGGGCAGAGTGTTGAGGGCAGAGGGCAGAGTGTTGAGGGCAGAGTGACAAGGGCAGAGTGTTGAGGGCAGGGTGTTGAGGGCAGAAGGCAGTGTGTTGAGGGCAGAGGAAAGAGTATTGAGGGCAGAGTGCAATGGGCAGAGTGTTGAGTACAGAGGGCAGAGTGTTGAGTACAGAGGGCAGAGTGTTGAGGGCAGAGTGTTGAGAGCAGAGAGTTGAGGGCAGAGGTTTGAGGGCAGAGGGCAAAGTGTTGAGGGCAGAGTGTTGAGTGCAGAGGGCAGAGTGTTGAGGGCAGTGCGTTGAGGGCAGAGTGCAGAGGGCAGAGGGCAGAGTGTTGAGGGCAGAGGGTAGAGTGTAGAGGGCAGAGTGTGGAAGGCAGAGTGCAGAGGGCAGAGTGTTGTGGGCAGAGTGTTGAGGGCAGAGTATTGAGGGCAGAGGGCAGAGTGTTGAGGGCAGAGTGTTGAGGGCAGAGGGTAGAGTTTTTAGGGTAGGGGCAGATTGTTGAGGGTAGATTGTTGAGGGCAGAGGGCAGAGTGTTGAGGGCAGAGGGCAGAGTGTTGAGGGCAGAGGGCAGAGTGTTGAGGGCAGAGTATTGGGGGCAGAGGGCAGAGTGTTGAGGGCAGAGTGTTGAGGGCAGAGGGCAAAGTGTTGAGGGCAGAGTGTTGAGGATTGAGGGCCGAGTGTTGAAGATCGAGGGAAGAGTGTTGAGGGCAGAGGGTAGAGTTTTTGAGGGCAGGGGGCAGAGTGTTAAGGGCAGATTGTTGAGGGCAGAGGGCAGACAGTTAAGGGCAGAGTGTTAAGGGCACAGGGCAGAGTGTTGAGGGCAGAGGGCAGAGTGTTGAGGGCAGAGGGCAGAGTGTTGAGGGAAGAGGGCAGAGTGTTGAGGGCAGAGTGTTGAGGGCATAATTTTGAGGATTGATGGCAGAGTGTTGAGGGCAGAGTGTTGAGGATTGACGGCAGAGTGTTGAGGATTGAGGGCAGAGTGTTTAGGGCTGAGTGTTGAGAGCAGAGTTTTGAGGGCAGAGTGTTGAGGGCAGAGTGTTGAGGGCAGAGTGTTGAGGGCAGAGTGTTGAGGGAAGAGTGTTGAGGGCAGAGTGTTGAGGGCAGAAAGTATAGGGCAGAGGGTTGAGGGCAGAGGGTTGATGGCAGAGGGCAGAGTGTTGAGGGCAGAGTGTTGAGGGCAGAGTGTTGAGGGCAGAGGGTAGAGTTTTTGAGGGCCGGGGGCAGAGTGTTAAGGGCAGATTGTTGAGGGCAGAGGGCAGACAGTTGAGGGCAGAGTGTTGAGGGCAGAGGGCAGAGTGTTGAGGGCAGAGGGCAGAGTGTTGAGGACAGAGTGTTGAGGGCAGACGGCAGAGTGTTGAGGGCAGAGGGCAGAGTGTTGAGGGCAGAGTTTTGAGGATTGAGGGCAGAGTGTTGAGGGCAGAGTGTTGAGGATTGAGGGCAGAGTGTTGAGGATTGAGGGCAGAGTGTTTAGGGCAGAGTGATGAGAGCAGAGTTTTGAGGGCAGAGTGTTGAGGGCAGAGTGTTTAGGGCAGAGTGTTGAGGGCAGAGGTCAGAGTGTTGAGGGAAGAGTGTTGAGGGCAGAGGGCAGAGTGTTGAGGGCAGAGTGTAGAGGGCAGAGGGTTGAGGGCAGAGTGTTGAGGGCAGAGGGCAGAGTGTTGAGGGAAGAGTGTTGAGGGCAGAGTGTTGAGGGCAGAGGGCAGAGTGTTGAGGGCAGAGTGTTGAGGGCAGAGTTTTGAGGGCAAGGTGTTGAGGCAGAAGGCAGAGTGTTGAGGGCAGAGGACAGAGTATTGAGGGCAGAGTGCGGAGGGCAGAGTGTTGAGTACAGAGGGCAGAGTGTTGAGGGCAGAGTATTGGTGGCAGAGGGCAGAGGGTTGAGGGCAGAGTGTTGAGGGCAGAGGGCAGAGTGTTGAGGGAAGAGTGTTGAGGGCAGAGTGTTGAGGGCAGAGCGCAGAGTGTTGAGGGCAGAGTGATGAGGGCAGAGTGTTGAGGGCAGGGTGTTGAGGGAAGAAGGCAGAGTGTTGAGGGCAGAGTGCAGAGGGCAGAGTGTTGAGTACAGAGGGCAGAGTGTTGAGGGCAGAGTGTTGAGGGCAGAGTATTGAGAGCAGAGAGTTGAGGGCAGAGTGAGGGCAGAGGGCAGAGTGTTGAGGGCAGAGGGTAAAGTGTTGAGGGCAGAGTATTGGGGGCAGAGGGCAGAGTGTTGAGGGCAGAGTGTTGAGGGCAGAGGGCAGAGTGTTGAGGGCAGAGTGTTGAGGATTGAGGGCCGAGTGTTGAGGATCGAGGGAAGAGTGTTGAGGGCAGAGTGTTGAGGGCAGAGGGCAGAGTGTTGAGGGCAGAGTGTTGAGGGCAGAGGGTAGAGTTTTTGAGGGCAGGGGCAGAGTGTTAAGGGCAGATTGTTGAGGGCAGAGGGCAGACAGTTAAGGGCAGAGTGTTAAGGGCACAGGGCAGAGTGTTGAGGGCAGAGGGCAGAGTGTTGAGGGCAGAGGGCAGAGTGTTGAGGGAAGAGGGCAGAGTGTTGAGGGCAGAGGGCAGAGTGTTGAGGGAAGAGGGCAGAGTGTTGAGGGCAGAGTGTTGAGGGCATAATTTTGAGGATTGATGGCAGAGTGTTGAGGGCAGAGTGTTGAGGATTGACGGCAGAGTGTTGAGGATTGAGGGCAGAGTGTTTAGGGCTGAGTGTTGAGAGCAGAGTTTTGAGGGCAGAGTGTTGAGGGCAGAGTGTTGAGGGCAGAGGGCAGAGTGTTGAGGGCAGAGTGACAAGGGCAGAGTGTTGAGGGCAGGGTGTTGAGGGCAGAAGGCAGTGTGTTGAGGGCAGAGGAAAGAGTATTGAGGGCAGAGTGCAATGGGCAGAGTGTTGAGTACAGAGGGCAGAGTGTTGAGTACAGAGGGCAGAGTGTTGAGGGCAGAGTGTTGAGAGCAGAGAGTTGAGGGCAGAGGTTTGAGGGCAGAGGGCAAAGTGTTGAGGGCAGAGTGTTGAGTGCAGAGGGCAGAGTGTTGAGGGCAGTGCGTTGAGGGCAGAGTGCAGAGGGCAGAGGGCAGAGTGTTGAGGGCAGAGGGTAGAGTGTAGAGGGCAGAGTGTGGAAGGCAGAGTGCAGAGGGCAGAGTGTTGTGGGCAGAGTGTTGAGGGCAGAGTATTGAGGGCAGAGGGCAGATTTTTGAGGGTAGATTGTTGAGGGCAGAGGGCAGAGTGTTGAGGGCAGAGGGCAGAGTGTTGAGGGCAGAGGGCAGAGTGTTGAGGGCAGAGTGTTGAGGGCAGAGGGCAAAGTGTTGAGGGCAGAGTGTTGAGGGCAGAGTGTTGAGGATTGAGGGCAGAGTGTTGAGGATCGAGGGAAGAGTGTTGAGGGCAGAGTGTTGAGGGCAGAGGGCAGAGTGTTGAGGGCAGAGTGACGAGGGCAGAGTGTTGAGGGCAGGGTGTTGAGGGCAGAAGGCAGTGTGTTGAGGGCAGAGGAAAGAGTATTGAGGGCAGAGTGCAATGGGCAGAGTGTTGAGTACAGAGGGCAGAGTGTTGAGTACAGAGGGCAGAGTGTTGAGGGCAGAGTGTTGAGAGCAGAGAGTTGAGGGCAGAGGTTTGAGGGCAGAGGGCAAAGTGTTGAGGGCAGAGTGTTGAGGGCAGAGTGTTGAGGGCAGTGCGTTGAGGGCAGAGTGCAGAGGTCAGAGGGCAGAGTGTTGAGGGCAGAGGGCAGAGTGTAGAGGGCAGAGTGTTGAAGGCAGAGTGCAGAGGGCAGAGTGTTGTGGGCAGAGTGTTGAGGGCAGAGTATTGAGGGCAGAGGGCAGAGTGTTGAGGGCAGAGTGTTGAGGGCAGAGGGTAGAGTTTTTAGGGTAGGGGCAGATTGTTGAGGGTAGATTGTTGAGGGCAGAGGACAGAGTGTTGAGGGCAGAGGGCAGAGTGTTGAGGGCAGAGGGCAGAGTGTTGAGGGCAGAGTGTTGAGGGCAGAGGGCAAAGTGTTGAGGGCAGAGTGTTGAGGGCAGAGTGTTGAGGATTGAGGGCAGAGTGTTGAGGATCGAGGGAAGAGTGTTGAGGGCAGAGTGTTGAGGATTGAGGGCAGAGTGTTGAGGGCAAAGTGTTGAGAACAGAGGGCAGAGTGTTGAGGGCAGAGGCAGAGTGTTGAGGGCAGAGGGCAGAGTGTTGAGGGCAGAGTGTTGAGGGCAGAGTGTTGAGGGCAGAGGGTAGAGTGTTGAGGGCAGTGCGTTGAGGGCAGAGTGCAGAGGGCAGAGGGCAGAGTGTTGAGGGCAGAGGGCAGAGTGTTGAGGGCAGAGTGTTGAGGGCAGAGTGTTGAGGGCAGAGGGTAGAGTGTTGAGGGCAGTGCCTTGAGGGCAGAGTGCAGAGGGCAGAGGGCAGAGTGTTGAGGGCAGAGGGCAGAATTCTGAGTGCAGAGGGCAGAGTGTTGAGTGCAGAGGGCAGAGTGAGGGCAGAGAGCAGAGTGTTGAGGGCAGAGGGTAGAGTGTTGAGGGCAGTGCGTTGAGGGCAGAATACAGAGTGCAGAGGGCAGAGGGTAGAGTGTTGAGGGCAGAGTGTTGAGGGCAGAGTGTTGAAGGCAGAGTGCAGAGGGCAGAGTGTTGTGGGCAGAGTGTTGAGGGCAGAGTATTGAGGGCAGAGGGCAGAGTGTTGAGGGCAGAGTGTTGAGGGCAGAGTGTTGAGGGCAGAGGGTAGAGTTTTTAGGGTAGGGGCATATTGTTGAGGGTAGATTGTTGAGGGCAGAGGGCAGAGTGTTGAGGGCAGAGGGCAGAGTGTTGAGGGCAGAGGGCAGAGTGTTGAGGGCAGAGTGTTGAGGGCAGAGGGCAAAGTGTTGAGGGCAGAGTGTTGAGGATTGAGGGCAGAGTGTTGAGGATTGAGGGCAGAGTGTTGAGGATCGAGGGAAGAGTGTTGAGGGCAGAGTGTTGAGGATTGAGGGCAGAGTGTTGAGGGCAAAGTGTTGAGAACAGAGAACAGAGTGTTGAGGGCAGAGTGTTGAGGGCAGAGGCAGAGTGTTGAGGGCAGAGGGCAGAGTGTTGAGGGCAGAGTGTTGAGGGCAGAGTGTTGAGGGCAGAGGGTAGAGTTTTTGAGGGCAGGGGGCAGAGTGTTAAGGGCAGATTGTTGAGGGCAGAGGGCAGACAGTTGAGGGCAGAGTGTTGAGGGCAGAGGGCAGAGTGTTGAGGGCAGAGGGCAGAGTGTTGAGGACAGAGTGTTGAGGGCAGACGGCAGAGTGTTGAGGGCAGAGGGCAGAGTGTTGAGGGCAGAGTTTTGAGGATTGAGGGCAGAGTGTTGAGGGCAGAGTGTTGAGGATTGAGGGCAGAGTGTTGAGGATTGAGGGCAGAGTGTTTAGGGCAGAGTGATGAGAGCAGAGTTTTGAGGGCAGAGTGTTGAGGGCAGAGTGTTTAGGGCAGAGTGTTGAGGGCAGAGGTCAGAGTGTTGAGGGAAGAGTGTTGAGGGCAGAGGGCAGAGTGTTGAGGGCAGAGTGTAGAGGGCAGAGGGTTGAGGGCAGAGTGTTGAGGGCAGAGGGCAGAGTGTTGAGGGAAGAGTGTTGAGGGCAGAGTGTTGAGGGCAGAGGGCAGAGTGTTGAGGGCAGAGTGTTGAGGGCAGAGTTTTGAGGGCAGGGTGTTGAGGCAGAAGGCAGAGTGTTGAGGGCAGAGGACAGAGTATTGAGGGCAGAGTGCGGAGGGCAGAGTGTTGAGTACAGAGGGCAGAGTGTTGAGGGCAGAGTATTGGTGGCAGAGGGCAGAGGGTTGAGGGCAGAGTGTTGAGGGCAGAGGGCAGAGTGTTGATGTTAGACGGACCGGGAGGGTCGGCCGAGATTACGGGGAGAGGTCTCCAGGGAGAGCCGTCTCCAACGACTGTACAGATAAGTAACTTCCCCCCCACAGACGGACACCACACAAGATTGAAGGTTAACGAGACTTTATATGCACTTCTTAGGTTACGTTGATATAATACAAGGAGGTCTGGACTCAGGGGTCCCCTCGGTTCTGATCTCTGGTTGAGGAAAAGGGTAGCGGGACAGTCTTAGTTACCAATGAGTTCAATAGCTCTCAATCCTCGAGCTCGGCGTGGTTGCTGATCGGGCCGTGGAGGAGCCAAGCAGGTCCCGAGATGGATGAAGGATGGTCGACGGGCCGTGGAGAAGCCAAGCAGATCCCGAGATGGATGAAGGATGGTCGACGGGCCGTGGAGAAGCCAAGCAGATCCCGAGATGGATGAAGGATGGTCGACGGGCCGTGGAGAAGCCAAGCAGGTCCCGATGCAGATGACAGTTACAACGGTCCGCGGCCTCGCCAGCAGATCCGGACGACGGTGAAGAATGAAGGTTACGACGGCTGTGGCAGCGCCAACAGGCAGGACGATGGTGCACAGGACAGAGCTACGGCAGCGCCAGTAGTCCGTCCAGGATGAGTTCTTCTCTCGTCTCTCGACTCCAAGATACAACTGCCTTCCTGTTCTGGAGCTGCCCCAGTTATAGGGCTGGCGTGCTTTGATGTCCGGACCCTCGCACTTGGAGGTCGGGAGGTCCGGGATGAGGGAGTCCAGACACCCAGCAGGGGGGTGGAGCCAGCGCCCGGGGAGGCGATGGGCGAGCGGCACTGGCCGGGGGAGAACCATCGACACCTCTTTCTCCCATTGACTGGCCAAGTAGCTCGCTCACCTCCTGGGTGGAGGGTGGTGCCGGAATGTCTGAGGCCGGGCTAGGCCCAGGGTTGAGGTCGATCGGGGGCCAGGCGGCCTCGTGGCGAAGTGTCCAAGATGGCGGCCCGGGCTGGGCGCGTGGGTCGGTCGTGGATCGGACCCACGAGGTTATCATGCTCGGGGGCAGGTGTCCCTGAGGGGACGTAGGACGTGCAATGGTGGTGTGTGGTGCTTGTATGACTGGCTCGGGCTTGGTCGAGCCGGGGGAGAGCGGCCCGTCACGTGGCCTGTCCAACATGCGTCCCCCCCAGCTGAAGGCGGGGAGAGTTACCCATCCTCTTGGGGACTCTCTTCGTCGAGGCGGAAAAACCGGGACAGGCCATCCGCGTTGGCGTGGTCAGACCCAGGCCGGTGTTCAACGGTAAAGTCCATACCTTGCAAGGAGATGGACCAGCGTAGCAGTTTTGGGTTTTCCCCCCGCATATGCATCAACCACTGCAGGGGTCGGTGGTCAGTCTGCACCCGGAAGTGGGTGCCAAAAAGGTAGGGTCGGAGCTTCTTGAGGGCCCATACCACAGCGAAGGCTTCCCTCTCTATGGTGCTCCAGCGTTGCTCCCGTGGTAGGAGTCTCCGGCTGATGAAGGCCACCGGTTGATCAAGGCCTTCGGTGTTCACCTGGGACAGGACCGCCCCAATGCCCTGGTCGGAGGCGTCCGTCTGGACGATGAACTCCCGGCTGTAGTCTGGGGCCTGGAGTACAGGAGCGGAACACATGGCGGCCTTTAGCTGTTCGAAGGCCGCTTGACACTCTGGGGTCCAGTTCACCTTCTTGGGCTGATTTTTCGACGTGAGTTCGGTGAGAGGCCCCACGATGGTACCATAGTCTTTCACGAACCTTCGGTAGTAGCCCGTGAGGCCCAGGAAGGCTCGCACCTCAGTTTGAGTGTTAGGGGGTTGCCAGTTCTGGATGGCGGCAATTTTCAGTTGGAGAGGGGCCACTAGACCGCTTCCCACTTGGTGTCCGAGGTAGGTCACTGACCCTTGTCCAATTTGGCATTTGCTGGCCTTGATCGTGAGGCCAGCTCGCTGAAGGGCTTGCAACACTGCTTGGAGGTGGTGGAGGTGCTCGGTCCAGTGGTGGCTGTACACCGCGATGTCGTCCAGGTAGGCGGCGCTGAACTCTTCGAGCCCCGCCAGGACCTGATTGACGAGCCGTTGGAAAGTCGCTGGGGCATTTTTCATGCCGAAGGGCATGACCGTGAAGTGATAGTGGCCATCGGGGGGTGGAGAAGGCAGAACGTTCTTGTGCTCGGGGTGTGAGGCCGATCTGCCAATAGCCTGCCGTTAGATCAAAGATGCTGAGGTAGCGGGCAGCGCCCATTCGGTCGACCAGTTCATCTGCCCGGGGGATGGGGTGTGCGTCCGTTCTGGTGACTTCATTCAGGCCCCGGTAGTCGACACAGAACCGGAGTTCGGGTGTGGTTCCGGGGGCGGCTGCTTTGGGGACCAGTACGACCGGGCTGGCCCATGGACTGTCGGAGGGCTCGATGACCCCGAGCGTGAGCATCTTAGTTACTTCCGCCTGGATGCAGGCCCGTACCCGATCAGGTACGCGGTAGGCCCGGTGGCGGATAGGAGGGCTGTCTCCGGTGTCCACATCGTGCACACACCAGGAAGTGACACCTGGGGTGAGGGAGAACAGGCTGGCAAATCGTGATAGGAGGGCTTGGCACTCTTGGCGTTGTTCCTGGGTGAGGGTCTCCGAGAGTCGGACCCCATCCACGGAGCCGTCTTGCTCCTGGGTCCGCAAGAGGTCAGGGAGAGGCTCGGAGTCGTCCTCAACCCCGTTGTCTGTGGCCATCAAGAGGCTGAGTTCTGTTCGTGCAAAGTGGGGTTTCAGTCTGTTGGTGTGGAGGACTCGGAGCGGATTCCGGGCGGACTCCATATCGATCAGATAGGTGGCGGGTCCCTTGCGCTCGATTACCTTGAAGGGTCCCGTCCATTTGTCTTGGAGAGCGCACGGTTCTGTGGGGGACATTACCCAGACCTGTTGCCCCGGCTCGAATTCAATAGATGAGGCGTTCTGGTCATACCATCTCTTCATGTCCTCTTGACTGGCCTCTAGGTTGGCTTTCGCTAGGTCTCTGAACCGCTGGGACTGGTTGCGGAGGGTGAGGAGGTACCGGAAGACATCTGGAGGACTCTTGGCCGGAGGCAACTCCCAGCCTTCTTTGATCAGGCTGAGTGGCCCCCGTACTGGGTGCCCATAGAGCAGCTCGAATGGGCTGAAGCCTAGGGACTTCTGTGGGACCTCCCGGTAGGCGAAGAGGAGGCACGGCAGCAGCACGTCCCACTGGCGACGTAGGGGTTCTTCCAATCCCCCGATCATCCCTTTTAGTGTGCGATTGAACCGCTCAACAAGTCCGTTTCCTTGGGGGTGATAGGGGGTCGTGAAGCGGTAGGTGACCCCACACTGTTGCCAGAGGGACTTCATGTATTTGGAAATAAAGTTCGTGCCTCTGTCACTGACGACTTCTCGGGGGAACCCCACACGGGAGAAGATCCCCATCAGGGCCCTGCCGACCACTGGGGCTGTGACGGTCCGGAGAGGAATAGCCTCAGGGTAGCGGGTGGCGTGGTCCACTAGTACTAGGATGAAGCGATGGCCTTGTCTTGTACGTGGGTCTAGGGGTCCCACAATGTCTATTCCGACCCTCTCAAATGGGGTCGTGACTACGGGAAAGGGTTGCAGGGGGGCCTTTAATTTGCGGCCGCTCTTCCCACTGGCTTGGCACGTGGGGCAAGATCGGCAATGCTGGTGCACATCGTTTCTCATTTTTGGCCAGAAGAAGTGGGTCACTAGGCGGCTGTAGGTTTTATCTTGTCCCAGGTGCCCTGCCAGGGGGACATCGTGGGCCAGATTTAACAGGAAGTCTCTAAAGCGGAGTGGCACCACTAGTACTCGGTTGGCCCCCAGCTCGGCGATTCGTTGCTCGCTGTACAGTAGGTCATTGTCCCAGTAGACCCAATGAGTTCCGGAGGTATCCCCTGCGCTTTGGGCGAGCGCTTGTTGTCGGAGTCCCTCAAGGGAGGGACAGGTCTTCTGCTCCTGACGAAATTGTTCTTGTGTGGGCCCCCCTTCTTGAGCCCACTGGTCGAGATTAGCAAGGTCGGAAGGTTGAGCAGGTTCGAGGGGGATGCCCTGGTCGGGGGTCTCGGCGGGGGCGACCGGAGGCGGAGGCGCCGGCCATTCTGGTTCTTCCGGGGGATGGTTGGCACGGGCGGCCATAGACCGGGTGGTGACGCACGCCCAGTCTGGGACGCCCAACATCCCCAAGTGTTCTTTTCGCTCCACGGCTGCCCACGGGGAGCTTTCCAGGTCATTTCCGAGGAGGCAGTCCACGGGGGCGTCGTCTCGGACCGTTACTTTCAACATGCCGGAGACCCCTCCCCACTCAAAGGGGACGCAGGCCATCCGACACAGACTCTCCGAGTTGTCGGCTGATCGTACAGGGCAGAGAATGTTCGGTAGATATTGCTCTGGGGTCACCAGATGACAGCGGACGGCTGTCACACTGGCCCCGGTGTCTCGAAGGGCTTCGGCCCGTTGTCCATTGATGCTCACCCATTGGCCGTACTTTCGGGTGTTAGCGGGTAGGGGGACCCGCGGGACCATGTCTCTTCCCCCTAAGCATGCGAGAGTCATGGCGGCTGGCTCCCACCCTTGATACTCTTGCTCGTCTGTTTCTTGTTCCTCGGAGATCTGTTCTTCCCCTAGTGCCGCGGCGGCCACCTGGCGGGGTCTTGGGCTCTGATACTGCGGGCAGCTTGGGTCATTTGCATAGTGGCCGACTCGTTGGCATCGGTGACATGTAACATTGGTCCTGTATCCCGGTCGCGCCGGGGTGCTGCCCCGGTTGGCCGGGGGGGTGGTGCTGGTAGTGGGGGCGGCCGGAGTGTTGTCTCTCCCTCGTCCTTGGCCCCCTCCTCCTCCTCTGGATCGGTGGTGACCATTGTTGTTCCTGTTCTGCTCGTAGGACCCATTCCGGCCCACTCGGGTGATCTCCCACCGGTCAGCTTCGGCTGCGAGCTGCCGGGGATCGGTTAACTTGCTGTCGAGGAGGTGTTGGCGTAGTTCAATGAAGCAGTTGTTGGACAGATGCTCCCATACCATCAGATTGAACAACTGCTCGTAGGTCGTGACGTTGTTCCCTCTGATCCAGCCTTCGAAGGCTCGGCTAAAGTACGTTACATAGTCCACCCAAGTTGTACCTGGAATGCGTGTGCAGTCTCGGAACCTCTGACGGTACATCTCGGGCGTGAGGCCATAGCGAGTGAGGAGGGCCGCTTTCATATGGTCGTAGGAGGTCATCTGGTGGTCTGGGAGCTGTAACAGAGTATCGCGGCCCTCATTGAGGAATTTGCCCCATAGGCCGGCTCCCCAGTCGGCTCTATCGATCCGGTGCGCAGTCATCGCGATTTCATATGCTTTAAACCATTGCTGGATGTCGTCTTCTCGAAAATATTCTCGGACCACATCCTTGGGGATGTGCACTTTTTTGTCCGTGGTCCCGGGGGTGGACGGTCTGTCGGGCACCCCTAATTCTTTATTCTGTTTGCGCAGGTTGATCTCGGCTAGGTTCCGCTCGTGCTCGTACGTTAGTCTTTTTTCCTCGAGCTCCCTTTGCCTCTGTTTCTCCTCTCTTTCTTCTCGGAGGCGAAGGTGCTCTAAGTTTATTTTTTGCTCGGCCAATTTGAGTTCTATGTCCATCTTGAGTCGGGCCATTTCAAGTTCGTGTAGTCGGGCTTTTTCTCTTTCTTGGATCTCGTCTTGCGAGAGACCCGTTCTTTGCTCTTCAGGGGCCGTGTTGGTCTTTTTCGTGGTGCTTTGCTCCGGGGCTTCGACATCCCCGGTCTCTGCCCAAGATTCTAGGGCATGCTTAAAATCGTCCTTGGTACTTAGTCCGGTGGTAGCGATACCTAGTTCGATGCAGAACTGTTTTAGTTCACGATGGCTGTATTCCTCGAGTTTTTCCATTTGGAACTTCTCAGTTGATCCGCTCTCTTTAGTTGACATTGTTGTTCGTTGTGGGGTGAGCTACTCTCTGTACGTTATGCGGTGATTCGGATCGCGCCGCTGGCCACCAATGTTAGACGGACCGGGAGGGTCGGCCGAGATTACGGGGAGAGGTCTCCAGGGAGAGCCGTCTCCAACGACTGTACAGATAAGTAACTTCCCCCCCACAGACGGACACCACACAAGATTGAAGGTTAACGAGACTTTATATGCACTTCTTAGGTTACGTTGATATAATACAAGGAGGTCTGGACTCAGGGGTCCCCTCGGTTCTGATCTCTGGTTGAGGAAAAGGGTAGCGGGACAGTCTTAGTTACCAATGAGTTCAATAGCTCTCAATCCTCGAGCTCGGCGTGGTTGCTGATCGGGCCGTGGAGGAGCCAAGCAGGTCCCGAGATGGATGAAGGATGGTCGACGGGCCGTGGAGAAGCCAAGCAGATCCCGAGATGGATGAAGGATGGTCGACGGGCCGTGGAGAAGCCAAGCAGATCCCGAGATGGATGAAGGATGGTCGACGGGCCGTGGAGAAGCCAAGCAGGTCCCGATGCAGATGACAGTTACAACGGTCCGCGGCCTCGCCAGCAGATCCGGACGACGGTGAAGAATGAAGGTTACGACGGCTGTGGCAGCGCCAACAGGCAGGACGATGGTGCACAGGACAGAGCTACGGCAGCGCCAGTAGTCCGTCCAGGATGAGTTCTTCTCTCGTCTCTCGACTCCAAGATACAACTGCCTTCCTGTTCTGGAGCTGCCCCAGTTATAGGGCTGGCGTGCTTTGATGTCCGGACCCTCGCACTTGGAGGTCGGGAGGTCCGGGATGAGGGAGTCCAGACACCCAGCAGGGGGGTGGAGCCAGCGCCCGGGGAGGCGATGGGCGAGCGGCACTGGCCGGGGGAGAACCATCGACACCTCTTTCTCCCATTGACTGGCCAAGTAGCTCGCTCACCTCCTGGGTGGAGGGTGGTGCCGGAATGTCTGAGGCCGGGCTAGGCCCAGGGTTGAGGTCGATCGGGGGCCAGGCGGCCTCGTGGCGAAGTGTCCAAGATGGCGGCCCGGGCTGGGCGCGTGGGTCGGTCGTGGATCGGACCCACGAGGTTATCATGCTCGGGGGCAGGTGTCCCTGAGGGGACGTAGGACGTGCAATGGTGGTGTGTGGTGCTTGTATGACTGGCTCGGGCTTGGTCGAGCCGGGGGAGAGCGGCCCGTCACGTGGCCTGTCCAACAGTTGAGGGAAGAGTGTTGAGGGCAGAGTGTTGAGGGCAGAGCGCAGAGTGTTGAGGGCAGAGTGATGAGGGCAGAGTGTTGAGGGCAGGGTGTTGAGGGAAGAAGGCAGAGTGTTGAGGGCAGAGTGCAGAGGGCAGAGTGTTGAGTACAGAGGGCAGAGTGTTGAGGGCAGAGTGTTGAGGGCAGAGTATTGAGAGCAGAGAGTTGAGGGCAGAGTGAGGGCAGAGGGCAGAGTGTTGAGGGCAGAGGGTAAAGTGTTGAGGGCAGAGTATTGGGGGCAGAGGGCAGAGTGTTGAGGGCAGAGTGTTGAGGGCAGAGGGCAGAGTGTTGAGGGCAGAGTGTTGAGGATTGAGGGCCGAGTGTTGAGGATCGAGGGAAGAGTGTTGAGGGCAGAGTGTTGAGGGCAGAGGGCAGAGTGTTGAGGGCAGAGTGTTGAGGGCAGAGGGTAGAGTTTTTGAGGGCAGGGGGCAGAGTGTTAAGGGCAGATTGTTGAGGGCAGAGGGCAGACAGTTAAGGGCAGAGTGTTAAGGGCACAGGGCAGAGTGTTGAGGGCAGAGGGCAGAGTGTTGAGGGCAGAGGGTAGAGTGTTGAGGGAAGAGGGCAGAGTGTTGAGGGCAGAGGGCAGAGTGTTGAGGGAAGAGGGCAGAGTGTTGAGGGCAGAGTGTTGAGGGCATAATTTTGAGGATTGATGGCAGAGTGTTGAGGGCAGAGTGTTGAGGATTGACGGCAGAGTGTTGAGGATTGAGGGCAGAGTGTTTAGGGCTGAGTGTTGAGAGCAGAGTTTTGAGGGCAGAGTGTTGAGGGCAGAGTGTTGAGGGCAGAGGGCAGAGTGTTGAGGGCAGAGTGACAAGGGCAGAGTGTTGAGGGCAGGGTGTTGAGGGCAGAAGGCAGTGTGTTGAGGGCAGAGGAAAGAGTATTGAGGGCAGAGTGCAATGGGCAGAGTGTTGAGTACAGAGGGCAGAGTGTTGAGTACAGAGGGCAGAGTGTTGAGGGCAGAGTGTTGAGAGCAGAGAGTTGAGGGCAGAGGTTTGAGGGCAGAGGGCAAAGTGTTGAGGGCAGAGTGTTGAGTGCAGAGGGCAGAGTGTTGAGGGCAGTGCGTTGAGGGCAGAGTGCAGAGGGCAGAGGGCAGAGTGTTGAGGGCAGAGGGTAGAGTGTAGAGGGCAGAGTGTGGAAGGCTGATGTAAATAAATAATTTACTCTTAATTTCTATGCAGGTAAGTACTTAATCAATAATAACTCAATCGGAAATGAAAGGAAACAGAGTCCGTGGTGTTAGAGTTCTTAGGGGTTTTATTCCTTAAAAAGGAATGGTCAAGACCAGGATATCATGTTCTGAACACCACACAGGGTGTCAGAAGGGATAGAGCGCTACATTTTATTAACAGTACATAGCTTATATACTTATTTTACACCATTGGAAACAGTATAGAAGGCGTAACAGCTGAGAGAAGACAAGATAACAGTATACACGTGGTACATGTGCGTAATCAAGAGGCGTGAACTAGAGGTGTGTTCTCGAAACGTCACAAGTAAGTGTCACAGAAGGGGTGGTACTAACAGGAATGTTGCAATGTCAGCAGAAATCGGAAGTTTGGATGCGCGCGCAGCTGCATGACGTGTGCATGACATGGAGTCGGAGGGTGCTGGGGACTTGACATTTGAACTGACGGAAAGAGACAGAAGTCTGGCATGTCAGATCAACTTGTGCTTCTATCATGTCTGATATCTGATGTTTAGGAACTAAGCTATCTGGGCGGAAAGGTCTCTGGGGCAGAAGCTTATTCTATACTGACAGAGAGTGCGTGTATAAGCGCCTGAGTGTCTGCATGAGAAGCGTGGGGGCACGGGGCCTTCCAGGGAAGCATGGCAACAGAAGCTATGAATTACTTGCATGGAGACAGGTCGGCCCTTTGGCTCTGCAGCTGAAGAAGGATGTTTACTGAAGCTAGCAGGCAGGAATGTGTTTTCAGGGAACGGAGCAGATAACTTCGAAGGTTATAGTCAGTCTTGGCAGGCAGCAGGCTGAGCTGAGCGCGAAGGGCCGCGCTGAAAGTAAGTCAGAGTTCACGGGTACAGGGGCAGCCTGGGCTGAGGCCCTTCGAGTCAGAAGCCAGAAAAGAGGCTCGGTGGCAGAAAATTCAGAGGCCTACTCAGCTAGAGCTGGAAAACGTAGGAGTACACTACAAAAAGACATTGGCATAGCATACTTAGGAACGGACCACTCAACCCATTCATGGTGGGTCTGAAAGAAGACATGTTAACGTTGGACGCAAATGTATTTGCGTCTTCATAGCTGGTACAGGAGGGAAGTTACATGCACTTTAACTCGTACATGTGGAGTTCTGGACTTTTTGGTTCCGTCCAGAGGTGTCAGGGAACAACACCCAAAGACCCCGGAGTTCCACCTGCCTTGGTGCGCAAATGAACAGAAACACGGGCTTCTCGATGGTGGCGTCAAAGACCAAAGGTTTATTACTGCAGGGACACAGAAGTCACAGAATCTACACACGGGCAGAGACTAGGAGCCTGTTCGATTTGTACATTGAGGGTTGCTCCTTATATACCAAAAATTGTGCTTCAGGCAAATATTTCACATGTCAGTACATTCCCAAACCTTTGTGTCTTAAACAATAAATATTTGGCGTTTACACAGGAACTGTCGATAATATCTGATGCCAAACATCACGAAGAGGGGTTCCCACTAGTCCATCACAATCCCTTGTCAATATTGCATTCAAGAGCCGGACCGCCCCATCGTAAAGTTCGTTACCTCCCCCTAATAAAGGCCCAGAAGGAAAGGAGCAGAGCCAGGTGCAGAAGATAGAAAAACGGGATAAGAGATGTTTGTGGGTTGTAAATGGGCAAGGCTACCAGCTTCGGCCGCCTAATCATGATCAGGACAATGGACAGGAAAACCAGTTCAGGTGGGCTGGCCTCGGGCAGAGGAGGCAGCCTTTGTCGAGTCATGCAGCTTCAGCGTGATCTGGTTTAAGGTGTACGTGTCATGAAAGAGGTGAATCTCCGGCTAAGGCTACGTGTCCTTAATCGAAATGAAGTGATCAGAGGTTATTGCATATGTGAGGGCAAGAAACACAAAATGGCTGCCATGATCTAAGATGGATGCCATGGGTAGATCGGAAATGTGTTCATAACAGGAGTGCTCTTGCTCGTAACGTAGCGAAAACACCAGGATATGCTAAATGGATCATTTGCGGTTCACTGATACCAATATTATGTATTTCCGACAATATTGAAAACACGGGTTCAAATCGTCATGGAACCTCAGACCCTCCTTTTGCCCTTACATAGGCAATTAATCAGTCTATATCAGAGCCTAGTTCTATGCTCATCAGGTCAGTGACATGCTGTTGTATCATCATCCTTTCTCGTGCCTTTTCTCCAAACGCAGGTGGTTTCCTGAAACAGGTTGCAGCACAAAGACTACACAGAGCTGGACCACACTGGATAATCAGGCAACATGAGAATAGGAATACTAGGGTGACACCAACGACCATAAGAACCTTCCATCCCCACGCTGAGATCATAGTCCAAAACCACTCCATAAAGGACCAGTTTCCCTTCTCTATGTGTATAGAGTCGGAAATCTTGTGTAGCTTAGAGATCGCCTCATAGACTGTTGGAGCATTATTAGGAATAAAGACACAGCAGCTCGATTGGATCATTCTGCATACCCCACCTCGGTCTGCAAGAATAACGTCTAAAACCATACGGTTTTGCAACGTCATGAGTCTGTCCGCCTGAAGCTCAGCTGTCAGATTGCTAAGGGCACCAGCAGTTTCGGTAATAGTAGATTCAACTACCCGTGTTAGCTGACGTATGTTTCTACTATTGGCCATAGGCCCCCAGAACGGAAGGAAGCCTTTGAAGAAGTCTCCAGCTTCCTGACCAGCAGTATCTTCCTTGCTGAAGACACCTCTCGCTACTCTGGTTCTGTGGTAATCAGATGAAGCAGTGTATGTTGGAGGCAACAGTCGAGCAATGTAGCATGAACCTGCAAAGTCGGCAGGCAACCATGTATATGCTCTGTCTCGACAGATGAAGTAGGTACCCCTAGCAGTAAGAAAGGCAGGGGAAGAGTTAGACGGGAATACGTAAGTTTCTACGCACTCACTCCTCCCTAGCTGAGCTCTCGGATTTCTCCCATTACCTTGCAAACAGACCTGACCTCGGTGAGGTACGACCCAGATTGGAGTTGAGCTTTTACGCTTGCTTTCTCCTAAACTAAGGCGATACTCTGAAGTATTCCAACTTAAATACACTCGCAATTCGTCTCTCGGGTAAGATGGAGTATTATTGACATCCTTGATCATGTCAATAATTCCCTGGACTAAAGCTTTGTTGGCAGAGTTATATCTAGTGGAACGTGGTGGACGTGGAGGATAGGTCTCAAGGGCATAAGCAAAGATGGTTTGAAGGGCCTGAAATGATCCATTGTAGCTGAAAGGCAAAACCAGATAGGGAATACCTTTATCCATAGTGTGGGGTATCAAGCCACACACCCAGCAGTCTGTAGTGTTAACTACCAGTTGGTGTTGGTGCAAGAGCTGTACAAAAGTGTTGTTAATGAACTCTGTGCGTCGGGCTTGCTCATGTTCAGGAAACGGGTGAAAAGAGTGTATAGAAGAAACAGTAGAAGTAGCAGTATCAAGGGGAGGTACTGTAGTAATTGGCACAAAAATCAAATTTATACTAAAGACGATTCCACCCACCAATGTTGCTAAAATAATCAAAAATGTAACGGCACATTGCATCAAAAAGCATTTGCTACGAAGAATTCTATAAAGTCTGTTTCTGCGAACATAAATCACATTTTCTCGTTGCAGCGCAGGAAGCTCCATCTTCTACAATCCGCTCGCGACCACTGATGATGTGTACGTAGATGAAAATGCCTCTGTCAGCCCTGGGAGTTCCCAGAACCAACAGAAAGATCGACCTTGTGTCAGACCCCTGCAAATTCAAACTAGGCACACAGCCACGACCCTACGGCTACCCAGACGGCAAGGCAATTAAAAACAATAAACAATAGCAAACTTCCTGGCTGAAGGCAAAAGTTCAATACATCAAAATCACAATATGCAGTTGCCTGCTTTATTTGTCCATGTTTCGTTTTCTCAAATTGTATCTTTGTTTCGCAGGTATTGTCTGATCGGAAAATAGTGTATCACTAGCAGCTGTTGCAGTGTTTAAGTTCGCAGATAGCAAAGTTTCTTCTGATGCTGGAGACAATTGTTCAGTGTTCAAAAGAGTCTTTTCAGGAGGAGAGTCAGATTTTGGAGTATCAGTAATCAATTCGGCATCGCTGAAAGGGATGAACTTCGGTGTGCTGTCAGTTTCGGAGGCACCAATTCCCTTTTTCACCCAGTTGTCGTAAGGTAGCGGCAAGGGTACACGCTTTACATGTGACGCGTGTACCCAGTGTTTGCGTCCAGCCACACGAACGGCTGTCCTCGTTGTCAGTAGGACCTGGAAGGGGCCGACGTAGCGGGGCTGAAGATTCTTTGTCCTCGCAAAATTTCTGACCACCACTTGGTCGCCGGGTTTCAGTTGATGCCCTGGACTCTCCGGAGGCTTTGGCAGTGCATCGAAAACCTGTTGATGAATAAGACTCAATTTAGCAGTCAAGTCGTAAAGGTAGTCTATCAACATAGGATATTCCAGCTGTCTGAACTCCCTTGGCCTTGGCACCCCCCAAATATTAGCAGGACGACCAAATACAATCTCGTAAGGGCTAAGCCCCACTCGAGAATGTACAGTCGCTCTTGTGGATAACAGAGCCAAAGGAAGTGCGTCTGGCCAAGCCAAACCTGTGGATGCCTGTATCTTAGCTATCTTCAGCTTGAGGGTGCCATTATAACCCTCCACTAGACCAGCAGACTGAGGATGGTTTGCACTGTGAAATTTTTGTTTCAGCCCTAGGCCTGCACACACACTCTGCATAACTTTCCCTATAAACTCACTTCCGTTATCTGACCATACAATCCGTGGCATGCCATACCTAGGGAAATATTCTTTGAGAAGGATTTTGGCAGTTGATAAGGCAGTATTGTCCTTCAGTGGGTATGCTTCTATCCACCTGAAAAAAGCACAAACTACCACCAAGACATATTTCAAATTATTACAGCGATCCATGTGAATGAAGTCTAACTGAATCACTTCAAAGGGGCAGGAAGGAGGAGCGAAATGACCAGCTGGAGTTGGAGTTCCCTTGCCAGGATTATGCATCAAGCACACCATACAGTTTCTCACCACTCTCTCTGCACACTTACTGATCCCATCATTCTTCCAGACCGGAGCCAACATCTTACAGATACCTTTAGAACTTATATGCGCTACTCCATGCGCCATTGTCACCACTGCAAGTACATACGCATCGGGCAACATCCAACGCTGCTGCTCTGTCAAATCAATCCAACATCCATTCAAGTCCAACTTGCCCGTACTTTCTCTCCATACACGTTTCTCTTCCTCAGTTGCTTCTTTCTGAATCTCTTTCACACTTTCCATTGTATCTTCACATATCCCAGACTCAGCGATCCATCTTGCAGACGTTGCAACATACATTCTGCTCATCGTGTCTCTAGCTGTCTGTTTAGCAATTTCATCAGCAAAAGCATTCCCACGTCCAACATCATCCGTGATTGCTTTATGAGCACTGCACTTCACAATCGCAACTTCAGTCGGCAAGGTTAGAGAATCCAACAAGTCGTTAACTAGCTGACCATGTTGAATCTTAGTCCCATGGGACGTAATGAAACCTCTTTCTCTCCACAAGCGGCCAAAACTATGGGCCACGCCAAATGCGTACTGACTATCTGTGAAAACATTTACTCTCTTTCCCTCAGCTAAAACACATGCTCTTGTTAGAGCTATTAATTCTGCAGCTTGGGCAGAATTCTGACTCACTCTTGCAGTCTCCACAATCGTCTTCAAAGTCGTTACTGCATAAGCAGCAGTCACATCACCATTCTCCAATTTAAAACATGACCCGTCCACATACAGCGTACCATCCGGATCTGATAATGGAGTATCTTTCAAATCGATGCGTCCTTTTGTCTCTTCCTCCGTTTTAAAACAGCAGTCATGTGGCTCAGAATCACTCGACTCTTGATCAGTCGGCAACAACGTTGCCGGATTCAATACATTACATCTTTTGATCTGAATATGACTCGCTAGTAGTGTCAGCTCGTAACCAGATAATCTCGCACTAGTAAGGTGTTGTGTCTTTGTTCGGTTCATGAGTGTGTCCACTGCATGAGGAACCATGACCACTAGCATGTTGTTCATCACCAAACCAGCAGATTGTCGAATGGAAGCCGCAGCTGCCGCTGTAGCTCTCAAACAACTAGGTAACGCTCTAGCTACTGGATCCAATGTTGATGAGAAATACGCACAAGGGCGTTGTTTATCACCAAACTTCTGTGTCAGAACACTCAACGCGCAACCTTCTCTCTCGTGAACGTAGAGCGTGAATGGTTTACTGTAATCGGGTGTACCCAATACAGGAGCTGAACACAAGGCTTTTCGTAATTCAGTAAAACTCTCTTGGCATTCATCAGACCATGGCACCGGACTCGGAACATTTTTCCCAGTCAAAGCTACCAATGGTTTTGCTAAAAGAGAAAAATTTGGGATCCACTGCCTACAGTAAGAGGTAATACCTAGAAAGGCACGTACTTCTCTCTGTGTGCGTGGAACACTCATCTGCGTAATTGCTTTTATTCTTTCTGGGGTCAACTTCCTTCCCTCCTTTGACAAGAGATGACCTAGGTAGGTCACTTCTTGGCAGCAGTATTGCATTTTGGAAGGTGACACCTTGTGATTCAAATCAGACAAATGATGCAATAACGATACCGTAGCTGCTTTGCAAGTTTCCTTGTCATCGGCAGCCACTAAAAGATCATCTACGTACTGTACTAGGGCAGAACTTGGAGGAAGGACAAAAGAATCTAACTGACTTTTTAATGCTTGACTGTAAATAGATGGACTTTCACAGTAGCCTTGTGGAGCGCGTTTAAATCTGAAACTTCGACCTCCTAGACAGAAGCCAAAAATATCTCTGCTTTCTTCGGCTATCGGAATGCTGAAAAAGGCATTCTTCAAGTCGATGACTGAAAACCAAGTGGCTGTAGCAGGAATTAACGTTAACAAGGCAGTAATGTCTGGAACCACAGGAAACTGTGGAACCACAATTTTATTAACTTCTCTAAGGTCTATGACAAACCTATATACTGGAGGCTTCGTAGGGTCAGTTCGTTTCAGAATCGGCAATACAGGACTATTACAAACATTTCCTCGTGTTTCTTCAACCACACCCTTCTTAATCAAATCTTGCACAATCAATAAAAGTGCACGCTCTCCTTCACTGGATATTTTATATTGAGGAATTCTTGGAAATTTCACATTTGCTTTCAAAGTAACTACATACGGTGGTATTTCTAAAAGGCCTACATCATTAGGACCAGTCGCCCAAAGAGAATCAGGGAGTGAACGTAGCTCTGGTGGGAGTGCATTCATTGACAAATACATCGGAGAAGTGATTCTTTTACCCAACGTAAGCTGTACCCCTTCCGGAGAACAGTACAATGTCGCATATAGTCGTTTTAACAAATCTAAACCAAGCAGATTTTCATTACAACCTGTCGTCAAAATCAAGGGTGCTTTCAATTGACACGGTCCAACAGAAATAGACAAAGGACCAGATATCGGATTGTAAACAGGGGCGCCTGAAAAACCTACGGAAACATTTGTTGAGCCAGACAAAGGTGCGCCAGGGAGTTTCGCATGAATGATAGAACTTTTTGCGGCACCAGTATCCAACAGAAACGGTTCGACTACACCTGATGTTGCTACTGCGACATAAGGCCCACTCTGATCCACTGGAACTGATACTACTCCCTCTCTCTGTCTATGGCTGTCCTAGTACCCATTTTGTTGAAATTCCCCATCTGCTTCACAATAGTCTTCAACTAGATATTGCTGAGATCTATTCTGTTGAGCTGACTGTCCATTTCGTTGATCAAAGTGATTGGAGGGACGATCATTCGTTTGCGGAGGCATAGCACCTCGCCCTCGACCTCTAGAATTCTGCACAAAACCACCACGACCTCTCTGAGCTGCTGCAGCATTATTTTGCGCTAAGATCGGACATTCATTCTTGTAGTGACCCTCTTTCTTACAGTACGCACACTGATTCCACTGGTATTGAGGCCTGGTTGAACTATAATCTGTCTTTTGATACGAGTTCTGTTGCATATTAGTCTGATTCGTGCGAGGCGGATACGCCTGCTGCAAAAGAACCTTAGTCTTTAACTCTTTCGTTTTCTTTTCTGATTTCTCCTTTTCTTCTTTATCCCTATTTTCGTAGTATTGTGCAGTCGCAAGTATTTGCGCAGTTGTGGAAACAGCCCACGCACTCTCTGAATCCTTCAATTTATTACATAACTCAGGTAACAAATTATGCACAAATTTATCGACAAACAGTCTCTGTCCTCCTTCAGTGCTCATATCCTGACCACTATGATCTACAAAAGTCTCTTCGAACCTCGTGAAGAAGTCGGAGACACTTTCGTCTTTCTTCTGCTTGCATGCGGATAATTTATCCCAATTAACACGCAACGCAGGCATCAGAGTCTTCATTAAGTCAATTATTCTACCTGGAAGATTAGCAGTTAGGGGTTCGGGTTTTGCACCACCCGTTTGCTGACCATCCGCTGCAGTGATAGCTGCCCAATCACCACCTAAGGCTGCTTGATGATCCTCCCTACGAATTTTAGCCCACACTGGTTGTGGAACTACATTACCAAATAACATGTCGATGTCTGCTAAGTTCATTATACAAGCCTCAACTGTCTGTGTCAATTCCTTGTAATACCCAGCAGGATTTTTACGCGGATCTGGCAAGGCCTGTTTCACCGCTAGCACTTCAGCTCGCTTCCATGGAATGTGTATCCACACTCGTTGGAACTGTGCTGGAGCAGCTGCGATACCTGCATTATCATCACGTTGTATTGCTTCGCGCCAGATTGGAGGAACCTCCCTCATAGGATATTGGCGACTTAGCTTCATTTTACCTTTCTCTAAATCTCTCGGCGAACGAAGAGATGGATCATTCCTAAAACTTAAAATAAGTTCCATCGCTTCTTCAATATTGTCACCCACTATCATTCCTGCAGCAAACTCTTTTTGCACCTTAATTAAATCTTCCAAATCTGATTCAACATCATCTTCCTCTATTTCCTCACGTAACAATGAGCACATCTCATCAAAGACGTACCGTTGCGTTGGTTCCTTCCACTGCATAAACGTATCTAGTACATCTCTCGTACTATATCTTCTAACTTTCGTAATCCATCTGAGAGCCGTGGAATCTAAAATTCCCCGTTCTTCAGTACTTGGTAGCTGACTACGTCTCTGAACTGAATCAGGAGTAGGAGTCTTAATCAAAGATTTATATAAAGGAGACAGTATACTAGTAACAGAATCAGTGATTTTTCTACGAACAGAAAGTGGAGTTAACACACTCGCAGATGTAGAGAACGCAGTAGAGGTAGGAACGGATTGCGAAGCAGTAGGAGTATCGATGAAAATAGTTTGTGAAGTAGTAGGTGTAAGCGAGACAGATACAGGTATAGAAGTCGGCAACCCAGGAAGAGGAGGAGCCGTAGGAACATTCATATTAACCACAGGAGGTACAGGAACTAAATTCTGAGGAATAGGAGCAGGAATGCCAGGTTGTGCAGCAACCGGCAATTGAACATTTGGCACAGGCGGAGCCGTAGCACCTTGTGCATACGGTGGAGGTGATCGTAACAGATAAGACAACAGTGGATCGTTTTCGGGATCCTCTAGTATCTTAGCTGTTTTCGATGGCAAGGCAGGATAGCACTTGTCAATCGCTAAATTACGCTCTCTAATGGCCACCTCAATAGCCTTCTCGCACTCATTATCTTGCAACTGTTTAGTTGCTTGCTCTAGAGTTAACTCTTCTTGCTCTTTCTGTTCTTTCTTTAACCTTTTCATTTCTCTCTGTTTAGATTCTTTTCGCCAGTAACGGAAAGAATCAAACATTGCCGGCCGGGCTTTCTTCTTAAACAGTTTCGCTTCTAAATTATCAAGAATCTCGGGTTCAAAACTACCATGTAGTGGCCAACTAAGGACACCATCCTTCGCAGTGTAGCGGACCCATACCTCATTATAGGATATAGGACCCACACCAAATTTGCAATATAAGTCATGAAGGGGAGTCCCAATCGGAGGAACCAGACAGGAATCCTCCAATCGTGAGTCACGGTTGCAACCAAAACAAGACAACATTTTCCGACTTACCATTTTCAGTCTGGAACACAAGACAAACAAAAACACGGAACAAATATGTGCACTCGAACCAAGAACTTAGGCCTACCAAAACCAAACTAATGTATCGATACCCAAACTGAACCAAATAGATTATCGTAACCAGAACAACTAGTGATAATCTTACGAAACCAAACCAAACCAAGAACCGATCAAGGATTTTTAACAATCCTCACAAAGTAACCAGCTAGCTATCACTAAATACTTAACTGAGGCACTGAAGACGTCACCAAGGAGAAACCCGTCACGTTTCGCTGTACTAAGGCTGCACCTCGGGTCCAAGACAGGGCGACGGTCAAGGCAACGGCCCACTGCAGCCGTCCTGAACGGGAACCCTCGTGGAAGAGAACGTCAGGGCCACTTTTGCGATATGCCGGGATCGATGAAGTGGGGCGCCTCCCTCAGGAATCTTCACACGAAGCTTCTCGAACTCTTCAGGCTTTTGGACCGGTACCGAATGACGTCGCCCCACGTTGGGCGCCAATTGGAGTTCTGGACTTTTTGGTTCCGTCCAGAGGTGTCAGGGAACAACACCCAAAGACCCCGGAGTTCCACCTGCCTTGGTGCGCAAATGAACAGAAACACGGGCTTCTCGATGGTGGCGTCAAAGACCAAAGGTTTATTACTGCAGGGACACAGAAGTCACAGAATCTACACACGGGCAGAGACTAGGAGCCTGTTCGATTTGTACATTGAGGGTTGCTCCTTATATACCAAAAATTGTGCTTCAGGCAAATATTTCACATGTCAGTACATTCCCAAACCTTTGTGTCTTAAACAATAAATATTTGGCGTTTACACAGGAACTGTCGATAATATCTGATGCCAAACATCACGAAGAGGGGTTCCCACTAGTCCATCACAATCCCTTGTCAATATTGCATTCAAGAGCCGGACCGCCCCATCGTAAAGTTCGTTACCTCCCCCTAATAAAGGCCCAGAAGGAAAGGAGCAGAGCCAGGTGCAGAAGATAGAAAAACGGGATAAGAGATGTTTGTGGGTTGTAAATGGGCAAGGCTACCAGCTTCGGCCGCCTAATCATGATCAGGACAATGGACAGGAAAACCAGTTCAGGTGGGCTGGCCTCGGGCAGAGGAGGCAGCCTTTGTCGAGTCATGCAGCTTCAGCGTGATCTGGTTTAAGGTGTACGTGTCATGAAAGAGGTGAATCTCCGGCTAAGGCTACGTGTCCTTAATCGAAATGAAGTGATCAGAGGTTATTGCATATGTGAGGGCAAGAAACACAAAATGGCTGCCATGATCTAAGATGGATGCCATGGGTAGATCGGAAATGTGTTCATAACAGGAGTGCTCTTGCTCGTAACGTAGCGAAAACACCAGGATATGCTAAATGGATCATTTGCGGTTCACTGATACCAATATTATGTATTTCCGACAATATTGAAAACACGGGTTCAAATCGTCACGGAACCTCACATGGAGACGGTGGGGTACTCGCTAGGGAACACAACTTGACCATAAAATTTATATTTCCTCATTCCCTCCTTGTTCCCTACGGACCCTTCATGATATATCGATCATCATAAATCTATCAGTTTGTTCTTGTAACATAATTCGTTCATCTTTCTTTCTCTGACGATTTGAGAGGCAACCGGAATGCTCAATGCAGGAAGTGGCACACAGTCCACATATCGCCGGTCCACATTGTAGACACAGGCAGCAGCTGAATACTATGACTAGGCCAATGCCTAGGAAGGATAGGATCTTCCATCCCCAAGCTGTTAACGTTGTCCAGAACCAACAGGACCAAGTCCAGGTGCCTGGATTCTGATGTATCTGATTTGCAATTTTATGCAGACGGGTAATAGCTTGATAGACAGATGGCGCATTTTGTGGAATGAAAACACAGCAACTCGACCCGATGACCTTACAGGCTCCACCTCTATCTGCCAAGATGACGTCAATAACAAGACGATTTTGAAGGACAACAACCCGCATAGCAGATTGCTCCTCTGTTAAGTTACCTAAGGCGGAGGCAGTTTCATGTACTACTGCTTCAAGTGTTCTAGTTAATCTACGAATGAGTTTACTATTCTGGACAGGACCTAGGAAGAAGAAGAATCCTTTATTAAAGTCTGTATATTGCTCCCATGCTGTTTCGGTCTGATCAACAATCGGGAGTTCTCTCTTGGGTCTGGTCTGTATGAGTCGGGAATTTCTATGGTAATCAGGGGGAGCTAGGAATACTGGTGGCAGAAGGAATGCAATATAACAGGTACCATCCCAGTCTGGAGGCAAGCGTATATATGCGGTATGACCACAAACAAAATAAGAGTGACTGATAGCTTTGAAGGACGATTTACCCTGATCACTGAATTCGACCACAGTAGTGCATTTACTATGACCTAAGTGTACTGAACCTTTCTTTCGGACACATAATTCTCCAGCGACTGGTAACACTGACATATGGGGCAGGACTGATGCGGCTTCGGATTCTACAGTAAGGATCATAAGGCTAATGGTGTAGTTACCTAATCCATATACTTCATTTTCTAGATCAGTTCCTGTTCGAGTGGGGAGTCCCTCCTTGTCAGGGTAACAGACATCTAGCAGGACTAGGTTCAGATTTCCCCAAACCCAGCCTCCATCGAAAACAGCAATATCAGGATCTAAGGAATTAATTATTTTAAACCATGCACCACAGGAGCCATTGTGAGTGAACGGGTACGGAAAGAGAGGAAGGGCTCCCTTGTAATTCTGGTAGGGAGGGAGTCGGCCACATATCCAGCAGTCTGTAGCATTATTAGTCTGATGAGAATGGTGTAACATACTAATGAATGTGTTGTTGCGCAGCGCAAGTCTGTAAGAGAGTTCGTGTGCAGGTAGTTCACTAAAAGTGTGTTCAGCAGAGACATTGTAAACAGATTGTTCACGTTTGAAGATAGGCCAGTAGATAGGTAGCAGGAAGCTGGCAACAATAACAAAAATACTTAGAATAAACATTATTAATAGGGTCACTATACAGTGACTACGAAGTGATTTACAGTATGTACGTTTCTTGGCTTCTCTCTCTCTATCTCGATCTAGGGGATACATGTCAGAAACTATTTAACCGATTCACCTAGGGGAGGACTTAAACAATTAAACTGTCTGACTTGCTAGATCGGAGTTTCATGCGATAACTTTCTTGAGGAGTTTTTTCTCGTTCAGATTCTGTAAAGTCTTTTTGTTCGACACAGTCTTTGGTGGGGGTGGACGAGTCTCGGTCAGGTTTCAGTCCAGAGAATTTTTTCACATGACTCGTGTGAACCCACCCCTTTCTCCCTTCGATTTTCACTGCCGTCCTTGTGGTGAGAAGAACGGTCTTCGGGGACTTCCAGCGGGGCTCCAGCGGACTCTTTCTGTCGAAGTTGCGCACTAGAACCAGGTCGCCAGGACGGACGTCGTGCGGCTTTACATCAGTGTTGTCAGGGAAGGCTGCGGCAACCTGTGAACGACATGATTGGAGTGCAGACATCAAGGAGGCAAGGTAATCTGTCAACATATTACAATCAACATCAGTGATTCTCTTCGGAATGGGCGTCCCCCACATATTCGGTGGTCTGCCAAAAACCACTTCGTACGGGGATAGCCCTGATCTCGAATGGGCGACCATCCTCATGTAGAATAGTGCCACTGGCAGGGCGACTATCCAGTCGACCCCTTTCTCCTGACATATTTTGGCAAGGCGGATCTTTAGTGTCTGGTTATGCCTTTCTACAAGGCCTGCTGCTTCGGGATGTCGGACACAATGGAACTTCCACTGGTATCCTAACAGTAAAGAAACTTCTTTCATTAATGCAGATGAGAATGGCTGACCGTTATCTGAGTACACGACACGAGGCAAGCCGTATCGTGGGAAGAATTCACGAACCAGCTGCTTGGCAGTGGTCGGAGCAGTGTAGTCTGGAACTGGGTATGCTTCGGTCCAGCGGGACAGAGCACAGACAACTACGAGAACATATTTAAATCCTCGACAACGGTCCATCTGGATATAATCCATCTGGAGGACTTCAAAAGGGTGATCGGGAGGATGAAATCCACCTTGCTCTACAGGGACGCTTTTACCTGGATTGAACTGACAACAGATCATGCAAGTACGCACTTTCTGTTTTGCTGCTGCTCGTAAGTGTTTGTTGCTCCAGAGATTCTGTAAACGGTCTAACATCGCTTTCTCTCCCAGATGTGCTGGGCTATGTGCTGTATTTATCATGACTTGAACCATAGAGTCAGGGAGAAACCATATAGATTTTCCCTTCGTCATCCAACCTTGATCTGTCTGGATCCCTCCTAGTTCAATCCATTTCTTTATTTCCTCTGGGGTAGCATGTGTCTGAATATCAATTACGTCTAGGGCGGGATCTTTGACTGTCATACACTGTGTCGGTACTGTTGGCTTTGTCATATCAGTTGTCTGGATGTGAGTCAATGCTGTATGTTTTGCTGTCTGATCTGCCAGGTCGTTACCCTGGGAAACAGAATCTGTAACCTTAGTATGTGCTTTACACTTCATGACTGATATGCCCGAGGGCAAATGTATTGCTTCTAACAGTGCTTGAATGAGGGGGCCGTGCTGTATCTTGGCACCATGAGAGGTCAAGAAACCTCGTTCTTGCCAGAGGACTCCGAAGTCGTGTACAACTCCGAATGCATAACGGGAATCAGTGTATATGTTGACATTTCTGTTCTTAGCTAGAATACAGGCTCGGGTCAGAGCGATGAGCTCTGCTGCTTGAGCAGACAGTGTGTCAATACGGTGTGTTTCTTTAACTTCAGTTTCAGTGGTCACGGCATACGCGGCCACTAATTCTCCTGTACTTGTTCTCATGCATGAACCGTCCACATAAAGTGTCAGGTCTGGATTTGTCAATGGAACATCTGTTAAATCTCGTCTAGGCTTTGTTACTGCATTAATGATTTCTATACAATCATGTGGGGCTGGGTCTGTCATAACTGTGGGTAACAGTGTTGCGGGGTTCAGGATACTGCAGCGCCTGATTTCTATGTGTGGTTGGAATAGCGTTAATTCATAACCTGTTAGTCGTGCTATAGTCAAGTGTTGAGTCTGGGTTCTGTTTAACAGAACCTCTACAGAGTGTGGAACTTGTACGGTTAACTGATGGCCTAAAACTATTGAATCGCTCTGTCTGATGGCTAACGCTGTTGCTGCTACTGACTTCAAGCACGCAGGGAGTGCCTGGGCTACGGAATCCAACGTACTAGAAAAATAAGCGCAAGGCTTATGTGAACCTGCTTGATCTTGAGTGAGGACAGACAACGCTGTACCATCACGTTCTGTCACAAAAAGTGTAAACGGTTTGCTGTAACATGGTGTCGCTAAAACTGGTGCTTGACATAAGGCTTTCTTTAATTCTTCAAAAGCTTGTGTGTGTTCCTGAGTCCAAGGGAGGGCAGTCGAAGTCGCTGCCTCCTGTGTTGTTAACTGGATGAGTGGTTTAGCTAGAAATGCATATTGAGGAATCCATTGTCTGCAGTACGAGGTGAGGCCTATGAAGGCCCGCACTTCCTTTTGTGTCTGGGGTTGCGGCATATTTACAATTAGCTGAATGCGATCGGGAGTGAGCTGTCTCCCCACTTTGGACAGCAAGTGACCCAAGTACACAACTTGCTGAACACAGAATTGTAACTTTGAAGGAGACACCTTGTGTCCCTTGTCGGCCAGAAAATGTAAAACTGTCAGTGTTGAGGGCAGAGTGTTGAGGGCAGAGGGCAGAGTGTTGAGGACAGAGTGTTGAGGGCAGACGGCAGAGTGTTGAGGGCAGAGGGCAGAGTGTCGAGGGCAGAGTTTTGAGGATTGAGGGCAGAGTGTTGAGGGCAGAGTGTTGAGGATTGAGGGCAGAGTGTTGAGGATTGAGGGCAGAGTGTTTAGGGCAGAGTGATGAGAGCAGAGTTTTGAGGGCAGAGTGTTGAGGGCAGAGTGTTTAGGGCAGAGTGTTGAGGGCAGAGGGCAGAGTGTTGAGGGAAGAGTGTTGAGGGCAGAGGGCAGAGTGTTGAGGGCAGAGTGTAGAGGGCAGAGGGTTGAGGGCAGAGTGTTGAGGGCAGAGGGCAGAGTGTTGAGGGAAGAGTGTTGAGGGCAGAGTGTTGAGGGCAGAGGGCAGAGTGTTGAGGGCAGAGTTTTGAGGGCAGGGTGTTGAGGCAGAAGGCAGAGTGTTGAGGGCAGAGGACAGAGTATTGAGGGCAGAGTGCAGAGGGCAGAGTGTTGAGTACAGAGGGCAGAGTGTTGAGGGCAGAGTATTGGGGGCAGAGGGCAGAGTGTTGAGGGCAGAGTGTTGAGGGCAGAGGGCAGAGTTTTGAGGGCAGAGTGTTGAGGGCAGAGTGTTGAGGATTGAGGGCCGAGTGTTGAGGATTGAGGGCAGAGTGTTGAGGATCGAGGGAAGAGTGTTGAGGGCAGAGTGTTGAGGATTGAGGGCAGAGTGTTGAGGGCAAAGTGTTGAGATCAGAGGGCAGAGTGTTGAGGGCAGAGTGTTGAGGGCAGAGTGTTGAGGGCAGAGGCAGAGTGTTGAGGGCAGAGGGCAGAGTGTTGAGGGCAGAGTTTTGAGGGCAGAGTGTTGAGGGCAGAGGGTAGAGTTTTTGAGGGCAGGGGCAGAGTGTTAAGGGCAGATTGTTGAGGACAGAGGGCAGACAGTTGAGGGCAGAGTGTTGAGGGCAGAGGGCAGAGTGTTGAGGGCAGAGGGCAGAGTGTTGAGGGCAGAGTGTTGAGGGCAGAGGGCAGAGTGTTGAGGGCAGAGGGCAGAGTGTTGAGGGCAGAGTTTTGAGGATTGAGGGCAGAGTGTTGAGGGCAGAGTGTTGAGGATTGAGGGCAGAGTGTTGAGAATTGAGGGCAGAGTGTTTAGGGCAGAGTGATGAGAGCAGAGTTTTGAGGGCAGAGTGTTGAGGGCAGAGTGTTTAGGGCAGAGTGTTGAGGGCAGAGGGCAGAGTGTTGAGGGAAGAGTGTTGAGGGCAGAGGGCAGAGTGTTGAGGGCAGAGTGTAGAGGGCAGAGGGTTGAGGGCAGAGTGTTGAGGGCAGAGGGCAGAGTGTTGAGGGAAGATTGTTGAGGGCAGAGTGTTGAGGTCAGAGGGCAGAGTGTTGAGGGCAGAGTCTTGAGGGCAGAGTTTTGAGGGCAGGGTGTTGAGGCAGAAGGCAGAGTGTTGAGGGCAGAGGACGGAGTATTGAGGGCAGAGTGCAGAGGGCAGAGTGTTGAGTACAGAGGGCAGAGTGTTGAGGGCAGAGTATTGGGGGCAGAGGGCAGAGTGTTGAGGGCAGAGTGTTGAGGGCAGAGGGCAGAGTTTTGAGGGCAGAGTGTTGATTGCAGAGTGTTGAGGATTGAGGGCCGAGTGTTGAGGATCGAGGGAAGAGTGTTGAGGGCAGAGTGTTGAGGGCAGAGTGTTGAGGGCAGAGGGCAGAGTATTGAGAGCAGAGTGTTGAGGGCAGAGTGTTGAGGGCAGAGGGTAGAGTTTTTGAGGGCAGGGGGCAGAGTGTTAAGGGCAGATTGTTGAGGGCAGAGGGCAGAATGTTGAGGGCAGAGTGTTGAGGGCAGAGGGCAGAGTGTTTAGGGCAGAGGGCAGAGTGTTGAGGGCAGAGTGTTGAGGGCATAATTTTGAGGGCATAATTTTGAGGATTGAGGGCAGAGTGTTGAGGGCAGAGTGTTGAGGATTGACGGCAGAGTGTTGAGGATTGAGGGCAGAGTGTTTAGGGCAGAGTGTTGAGAGCAGAGGTTTGAGGGCAGAGTGTTGAGGGCAGAGTGTTGAGGGCAGAGTGTTGAGGATTGAGGGCAGAGTGTTCAGGATCGAGGGAAGAGTGTTGAGGGCAGAGTGTTGAGGATTGAGGGCAGAGTGTTGAGGGCAAAGTGTTGAGATCAGAGGGCAGAGTGTTGAGGGCAGAGTGTTGAGGGCAGAGGCAGAGTGTTGAGGGCAGAGGGCAGAGTGTTAAGGGCAGAGTGTTGAGGGCAGAGAGTTGAGGGCAGAGGTCAGAGTTTTTGAGGGCAGGGGCAGAGTGTTAAGGGCAGATTGTTGAGGGCAGAGGGCAGACAGTTGAGGGCAGAGTGTTGAGGGCAGAGTGTTGAGGGCAGAGTGTTGAGGGCAGAGGGCAGAGTGTTGAGGGCAGAGTGTTGAGGGCAGAGGGCAGAGTGTTGAGGGCAGAGGGCAGAGTGTTGAGGGCAGAGTTTTGAGGATTGAGGGCAGAGTGTTGAGGGCAAAGTGTTGAGGATTGAGGGCAGAGCGTTGAGGATTGAGGGCAGAGTGTTGAGGGCAGAGTGTAGAGGGCAGAGGGTTGAGGGCAGAGTGTTGAGGGCAGAGGGCAGAGTGTTGAGGGAAGAGTGTTGAGGGCAGAGTGTTGAGGGTAGAGGGCAGAGTGTTGAGGGCAGAGTGTTGAGGGCAGAGTTTTGAGGGCAGGGTGTTGAGGCAGAAGGCAGAGTGTTGAGGGCAGAGGACAGAGTATTGAGGGCAGAGGGCAGAGTGTTGAGTACAGAGGGCAGAGTGTTGAGGGCAGAGTATTGGGGGCAGAGGGCAGAGTGTTGAGGGCAGAGGGCAGAGTTTTGAGGGCAGAGTGTTGAGGATTGAGGGCCGAGTGTTGAGGATCGAGGGAAGAGTGTTGAGGTCAGAGTGTTGAGGGCAGAGGGCAGAGTGTTGAGGGCAGAGTGTTGAGGGCAGAGTGTTGAGTGCAGAGGGTAGAGTTTTTGAGGGCAGGGGGCAGAGTGTTAAGGGCAGATTGTTGAGGGCAGAGGGCAGACTGTTGAGGGCAGAGTGTTGAGGGCAGAGGGCAGAGTGTTGAGGGCAGAGGACAGAGTGTTGAGGGCAGAGGGCAGAGTGTTGAAGGCATAATTTTGAGCATTGAGGGCAGAGTGTTGAGGATTGAGGGCAGATTGTTGAGGGCAAAGTGTTGAGATCAAAGAAAAGAGTGTTGAGGGCAGAGGCAGAGTGTTGAGGGGAGAGGGCAGAGTGTTGAGGGCAGAGTGTTGAGGGCAGAGGTCAGAGTTTTTGAGGGCAGGGGGCAGAGTGTCAAGGGCAGATTGTTGAGGGCAGAGGGCAGACAGTTGAGGGCAGAGTGTTGAGGGCAGAGTGTTGAGGGCAGAGGGCAGAGTGTTGAGGGCAGAGTGTTGAGGGCAGAGGGCAGAGTGTTGAGGGCAGAGGGCAGACAGTTGAGGGCAGAGTGTTGAGGGCAGAGTGTTGAGGGCAGAGGGCAGAGTGTTGAGGGCAGAGTGTTGAGGGCAGAGGGCAGAGTTTTGAGGATTGAGGGCAGAGTGTTGGGGGCAGAGTGTTGAGGATTGAAGGCAGAGTGTTGAGGATCGAGGGCAGAGTCTTTAGGGCAGAGTGATGAGAGCAGAGTTTTGAGGGCAGAGTGTTGAGGGCAGAGTGTTTAGGGCAGAGTGTTGAGGGCAAAGGGCAGAGTGTTGAGGGAAGAGTGTTGAGGGCAGAGGGCAGAGTGTTGACGGCAGAGTGTAGAGGGCAGAGGGTTGAGGGCAGAATGTTGAGGGCAGAGTGTTGAGGGAAGAGTGTTGAGGGCAGAGTGTTGAGGGCAGAGGGCAGAGTGTTGAGGGCAGAGTGTTGAGGGCAGAGTTTTGAGGGCAGGGTGTTGAGGCAGAAGGCAGAGTGTTGAGGGCAGAGGACAGAGTATTGAGGGCAGAGTGCAGAGGGCAGAGTGTTGAGTACAGAGGGCAGAGTGTTGAGTACAGAGGGCAGAGTGTTGAGGGCAGAGTATTGGGGGCAGAGTGTTGAGGGCAGAGGGCAGAGTTTTGAGGGCAGAGTGTTGAGGGCAGAGTGTTGAGGATTGAGGGCCGAGTGTTGATGATTGAGGGAAGAGTGTTGAGGGCAGAGTGTTGAGGGCAGAGGGCAGAGTGTTGAGGGCAGAGGGCAGAGTGTTGAGGGCAGAGTGTTGAGGGCAGAGTGTTGAGGGCAGAGGGTAGAGTTTTTGAGGGCAGGGGGCAGAGTGTTAAGGGCAGATTGTTGAGGGCAGAGGGCAGACTGTTGAGGGCAGAGTGTCGAGGGCAGAGGGCAGAGTGTTGAGGGCAGAGTGTTGAGGGCATAATTTTGAGGATTGAGGGCAGAGTGTTGAGGGCAGAGTGTTGAGGATTGACGGCAGAGTGTTGAGGATTGAGGGCAGAGTGTTGAGGGAAGAGTGTTGAGGGCAGAGTGTTGAGGGCAGAGGGAAGAGTGTTGAGGGCAAAGTGTTGAGATCAGAGGGCAGAGTGTTGAGGGCAGAGTGTTGAGGGCAGAGGCAGAGTGTTGAGGGCAGAGGGCAGAGTGTTGAGGGCAGAGTGTTGAGAGCAGAGTTTTGAGGGCAGAGTGTTGAGGGCAGAGTGTTGAGGGCAGAGGGCAGAGTGTTGAGGGCAGAGTGTTGAGGGAAGAGTGTTGAGGGCAGAGGGCAGATTGTTGAGGGCAGAGTGTTGAGGGCAGGGGGTTGGGGGCAAAGTGTTGAGGGCAGAGGACAGAGTGTTGAGGGAAGAGTGTTGAGGGCAGAGTGTTGAGGGCAAAGTGTTGAGATCAGAGGGCAGAGTGTTGAGGGCAGAGTGTTGAGGGCAGAGGCAGAGTGTTGAGGGCAGAGGGCAGAGTGTTGAGGGCAGAGTGTTGAGGGCAGAGTGTTGAGGGCAGAGGTCAGAGTTTTTGAGGGCAGAGGGCAGAGTGTTAAGGGCAGATTGTTGAGGGCAGAGGGCAAACAGTTGAGGGCAGAGTGTTGAGGGCAGAGTGTTGAGGGCAGAGGGCAGAGTGTTGAGGGCAGAGGGCAGAGTGTTGAGGGCAGAGTGTTGAGGGCAGAGGGCAGAGTGTTGAGGGCAGAGGGCAGAGTGTTGAGGGCAGAGTGTTTAGGGCAGAGTGATGAGAGCAGAGTTTTGAGGGCAGAGTGTTGAGGGTAGAGTGTTTAGGGCAGAGTGTTGAGGGCAGAGGGCAGAGTGTTGAGGGAAGAGTGTTGAGGGCAGAGGGCAGAGTGTTGACGGCAGAGTGTAGAGGGCAGAGGGTTGAGGGCAGAGTGTTGAGGGCAGAGGGCAGAGTGTTGAGGGAAGAGTGTTGAGGGCAGAGTGTTGAGGGCAGAGGGCAGAGTGTTGAGGGCAGAGTGTTGAGGGCAGAGTGTTGAGGGCAGGGTGTTGAGGCAGAAGGCAGAGTGCAGAGGGCAGAGTGTTGAGTACAGAGGGCAGAGTGTTGAGGGCAGAGTATTGGGGCAGAGGGCAGAGGGTTGAGGGCAGAGGGCAGAGTTTTGAGGGCAGAGTGTTGAGGGCAGAGTGTTGAGGATTGAGGGCCGAGTGTTGAGGATCGAGGGAAGAGTGTTGAGGGCAGAGTGTTGAGGGCAGAGGTCAGAGTGTTGAGGTCAGAGTGTTGAGGGCAGAGTGTTGAGGGCAGAGTGTTGAGGGCAGAGGGTAGAGTTTTTGAGGGCAGGGGCAGAGTGTTAAGGGCTGATTGTTGAGGGCAGAGGGCAGACTGTTGAGGGCAGAGTGTTGAGGGCAGAGGGCAGAGTGTTGAGGGCAGAGGGCAGAGTGTTGAGGGCAGAGTGTTGAGGGCAGAGTGTTAAGGGCAGAGGTCAGAGTTTTTGAGGGCAGGGGGCAGAGTGTTAAGGGCAGATTGTTGAGGGCAGAGGGCAGACAGTTGAGGGCAGAGTGTTGAGGGCAGAGTGTTGAGGGCAGAGTGTTGAGGGCAGAGGGCAGAGTGTTGAGGGCAGAGTGTTGAGGGCTGAGGGCAGAGTATTGAGGGCAGAGGGCAGAGTGTTGAGGGAAGAGTGTAGAGGGCAGAGTGTTGACAGCAGAGTGTAGAGGGCAGAGGGTTGAGGGCAGAGTGTTGAGGGCAGAGGGCAGAGTGTTGAGGGAAGAGTGTTGAGGGCAGAGTGTTGAGGGCAGAGTGTTGAGGGCAGAGTGTTGAGGATTGAGGGCAGAGTGTTGAGGGCAGAGTGTTAAAGGCAGAGGTCAGAGTTTTTGAGGGCAGGGGGCAGAGTGTTAAGGGCAGATTGTTGAGGGCAGAGGGCAGACAGTTGAGGGCAGAGTGTTGAGGGCAGAGTGTTGAGGGCAGAGGGCAGAGTGTTGAGGGCAGAGGGCAGAGTATTGAGGGCAGAGTGTTGAGGGCTGAGGGCAGAGTGTTGAGGGCAGAGGGCAGAGTGTTTAGGGCAGAGTGATGAGAGCAGAGTTTTGAGGGCAGAGTGTTGAGGGCAGAGTGTTGAGGGCAGAGTGTTTAGGGCAGAGTGTTAAGGGCAGAGGGCAGAGTGTTGAGGGAAGAGTGTTGAGGGCAGAGGGCAGAGTGTTGACGGCAGAGTGTAGAGAGCAGAGGGTTGAGGGCAGAGTGTTGAGGGCAGAGGGCAGAGTGTTGAGGGAAGAGTGTTTAGGGCAGAGTGTTGAGGGCAGAGGGCAGAGTGTTTAGGGCAGAGTGTTGAGGGCAGAGTTTTGAGGGCAGGGTGTTGAGGCAGAAGGCAGAGTGTTGAGGGCAGAGGACAGAGTATTGAGGGCAGAGTGCAGAGAGCAGAGTGTTGAGTACAGAGGGCAGAGTATTGGGGACAGAGGGCAGAGTGTTGAGGGCAGAGTGTTGAGGGCAGAGGGCAGAGTTTTGAGGGCAGAGTGTTGAGGGCAGAGTGTTGAGGATTGAGGGCCGAGTGTTAAGGATCAAGGGAGGAGTGTTGAGGGCAGAGTGTTGAGGGCAGAGGGCAGAGTGTTGAGGGCAGAGGGCAGAGTGTTGAGGGCAGAGTGTTGAGGGCAGAGTGTTGAGGGCAGAGGGTAGAGTTTTTGAGGGCAGGGGGCAGAGTGTTAAAGGCAGATTGTTGAGGGCAGAGGGCAGACTGTTGAGGGCAGAGTGTTGAGGGCAGAGGGCAGAGTGTTGAGGGCAGAGTGTTGAGGGCATAATTTTGAGGATTGAGGGCAGAGTATTGAGGGCAGAGTGTTGAGGATTGACGGCAGAGTGTTGAGGATTGAGGGCAGAGTGTTTAGGGCAGAGTGTTGAGAGCAGAGTTTTGAGGGCAGAGTGTTGAGGGCAGAGTGTTGAGGGCAGAGGGCAGGGTGTTGAGGGCAGAGTGTTGAGGGAAGAGTGTTGAGGGCAGAGGGCAGAGTGTTGAGGGCAGAGTGTAGAGGGCAGAGGGTTGGGGCAGAGTGTTGAGGGCAGAGTGCAGAGTGTTGAGGGAAGAGTGTTGAGGGCAGAGTGTTGAGGGCAGAGGGCAGAGTGTTGAGGGCATAGTGACGAGGGCAGAGTGTTGAGGGCAGGGTGTTGAGGGCAGAAGGCAGAGTGTTGAGGGCAGAGAAAAGAGTATTAAGGGCAGAGTGCAGAGGGCAGAGTGTTGAGTACAGACGGCAGAGTTTTGAGTACAGAGGGCAGAGTGTTGAGGGCAGAGTGTTGAGGGCAGAGTGTTGAGAGCAGAGAGTTGAGGGCAGAGGTTTGAGGGCAGAGGGCAGAGTGTTGAGGGCAGAGGGCAGAGTATTGAGGGCAGAGTGCAGAGGGCAGAATTTTGAGTGCAGAGGGCAGAGTGAGGGCAGAGGGCAGAGTGGTGAGGGCAGAGGGTAGAGTGTTGAGGGCAGTGCGTTGAGGGCAGAGTGCTGTGGGCAGAGGGCAGAGTGTTGAGGGCATAGTGTTGAGGGCAGAGGGCAGAGTGTTGAAGGCAGAGTGCAGAGGGCGGAGTGTTGTGGGCAGAGTATTGAGGGCAGAGGGCAGAGTGTTGAGGGCAGAGTGTTGAGGGCAGAGGGTAGAGGTTTTAGGGTAGGGGCAGATTGTTGAGGGTAGATTGTTGAGGGCAGAGTGTTGAGGGCAGAGGGCAGAGTGTTGAGGGCAGAGGGCAAAGTGTTGAGGGCAGAGTGTTGAGTACAGAGGGCAGAGTGTTGAGTACAGAGGGCAGAGTGTTGAGCGCAGAATGTTGAGGGCAGAGTGTTGAGAGCAGAGAGTTGAGGGCAGAGGTTTGAGGGCAGAGGGCAGAGTATTGAGGGCAGAGGGCAGAGTATTGAGGGCAGAGTGCAGAGGGCAGAATTTTGAGTGCAGAGGGCAGAGTGAAGGCAGAGGGCAGAGTGTTGAGGGCAGAGGGTAGAGTGTTGAGGGCAGTGCGTTGAGGGCAGAGTGCAGTGGGCAGAGGGCAGAGTGTTGAGGGCAGAGTGTTGAGGGCAGAGGGCAGAGTGTTGAAGGCAGAGTGCAGAGGGCGGAGTGTTGTGGGCAGAGTATTGAGGGCAGAGGGCAGAGTGTTGAGGGCAGAGTGTTGAGGGCAGAGGGTAGAGGTTTTAGGGTAGGGGCAGATTGTTGAGGGTAGATTGTTGAGGGCAGAGTGTTGAGGGCAGAGGGCAGAGTGTTGAGGGCAGAGAGCAAAGTGTTGAGGGCAGAATGTTGAGGTCAGAGTGTTGAGGATTGAGGGCAGAGTGTTGAGGATCGAGGGCAGAGGGTTGAGGGCAGAGTGTTGAGGGCAGAGGGCAGAGTGTTGAGGGCAGAGTGCAGAGGGCAGAGTGTTGTGGGCAGAGTGTTGAGGGCAGAGTATTGAGGGCAGAGGGCAGAGTGTTGAGCGCAGAGGGCAGAGTGTTGAGGGCAGAGTGTTGAGGGCAGAGGGTAGAGTTTTTAGGGTAGGGGCAGATTGTTGAGGGCAGAGGGCAGAGTGTTGAGGGCAGAGGGCAGAGTGTTGAGGGCAGAGGGCAGAGTGTTGAGGGCAGAGGGCAGAGTGTTGAGGGCTGAGTGTTGAGGGCAGAGTGTTGAGGGCAGAGGTCAGAGTTTTTGAGGGCAGGGGGCAGAGTGTCAAGGGCAGATTGTTGAGGGCAGAGGGCAGACAGTTGAGGGCAGAGTGTTGAGGGCAGAGTGTTGAGGGCAGAGGGCAGAGTGTTGAGGGCAGAGGGCAGAGTGTTGAGGGCAGAGTGTTGAGGGCAGAGGGCAGAGTGTTGAGGGCAGAGGGCAGAGTTTTGAGGATTGAGGGCAGAGTGTTGAGGGCAGAGTGTTGAGGATTGAAGGCAGAGTGTTGAGGATCGAGGGCAGAGTGTTTAGGGCAGAGTGATGAGAGCAGAGTTTTGAGGGCAGAGTGTTGAGGGCAGAGTGTTTAGGGCAGAGTGTTGAGGGCAAAGGGCAGAGTGTTGAGGGAAGAGTGTTGAGGGCAGAGGGCAGAGTGTTGACGGCAGAGCGTAGAGGGCAGAGGGTTGAGGGCAGAGTGTTGAGGGCAGAGGGCAGAGTGTTGAGGGAAGAGTGTTGAGGGCAGAGTGTTGAGGGCAGAGGGCAGAGTGTTGAGGGCAGAGTGTTGAGGGCAGAGTTTTGAGGGCAGGGTGTTGAGGCAGAAGGCAGAGTGTTGAGGGCAGAGGACAGAGTATTGAGGGCAGAGTGCAGAGGGCAGAATGTTGAGTACAGAGGGCAGAGTGTTGAGTACAGAGGGCAGAGTGTTGAGGGCAGAGTATTGGGGGCAGAGGGCAGAGTGTTGAGGGCAGACTGTTGAGGGCAGAGGGCAGAGTTTTGAGGGCAGAGTGTTGAGGGCAGAGTGTTGAGGATTGAGGGCCGAGTGTTGATGATCGAGGGAAGAGTGTTGAGGGCAGAGTGTTGAGGGCAGAGGGCAGAGTGTTGAGGGCAGAGGGTAGGCGTGGGCGGAAAATCCGTTCCGCTCGCGGATTTTGCGGATTTTCGGGAAATCCGCAATCCGCGAGATTTGCGAATTTCCCGCAAAATCCGCAAATCCGCGAGCAGCGGATTTTGCTCGCACTGCTCGCACTGTTCGCGTGAGTTCGCGCCCCGCGAATAAGTGCAAAATTGCAGAAATACGATCTTGGCAAAACTGAAAGTAACTACTTACCAGGTTCAAAAGTTCAGGCACATCATTAGTAGCCATTTCCTGTAGTGCTTCCTGAGGGGCCCCTCCAGAGTTCAGTTGCCAGTTGAAACTATTATGTGACCCTGCTCTGAACCTCAGAATAGTTACACATATGCCACAAAGGTCCTGAATTACAGCTAAGGGAGACAAGCAGGAGCCAGGCTGGAAGTTAAAATCCATTAATCAGCCCCTAATTCATTATTGTCAGTTGGGGCAGGGCAGGTGTTGTAACTAATTTTGCAACAATGAAAGCACTTAGCAAGTGCAAAAGATCACTAATCAGGGCGCACTAAGGAAGCAGGTGCCAGCTAAAAAAATATTCTGTGACACATTAATCAGCCCCAAATTAATTCAGGTCACTTGAGGCAGGGAAGGTGTGCTTTGCTTTGCCGAAAATAATGTACACTGGACAACCAGAGGGTGTAGTGATGAAACAGAGGGTGGCATGGGTGGGCCAGAGGGTGGCATGAGTAGTCAGAGAGTGGCAGTGGTGACAGAGAGTGGCAGTGATGAAGAAGAGTGTCCCAAACAGGCTGGACACGTAGAAACAACAAGTTCGCAAAACTTGCGACCCGACAGGTAAGTTCGCAAATTGCGAAATTGTAAAAACCCTCGCGAACTGGCAGAAACACGGGCGAACACAAAAAAAACAAAATCCGCAAATTCGCGGGAATTCGCGGATTTTGCGGATTGCGAATCCGCAAATCCGCAAAATTCGCGGATTGCCAATCCGCAAAATCCGCTCATGCTTGGCAGAGGGCAGAGTGTTGAGGGCAGAGTGTTGAGGGCAGAGTGTTGAGGGCAGAGGGTAGAGTTTTTGAGGGCAGGGGGCAGAGTGTTAAGGGCAGATTGTTGAGGGCAGAGGGCAGACTGTTGAGGGCAGAGTGTCGAGGGCAGAGGGCAGAGTGTTGAGGGCAGAGTGTTGAGGGCATAATTTTGAGGATTGAGGGCAGAGTGTTGAGGGTAGAGTGTTGAGGATTGACGGCAGAGTGTTGAGGATTGAGGGCAGAGTGTTGAGGGAAGAGTGTTGAGGGCAGAGTGTTGAGGGCAGAGGGCAGAGTGTTGAGGGCAAAGTGTTGAGATCAGAGGGCAGAGTGTTGAGGGCAGAGTGTTGAGGGCAGAGGCAGAGTGTTGAGGGCAGAGGGCAGAGTGTTGAGGGCAGAGTGTTGAGAGCAGAGTTTTGAGGGCAGAGTGTTGAGGGCAGAGTGTTGAGGGCAGAGGGCAGAGTGTTGAGGGCAGAGTGTTGAGGGAAGAGTGTTGAGGGCAGAGGGCAGATTGTTGAGGGCAGAGTGTAGAGGGCAGAGGGTTGGGGGCAAAGTGTTGAGGGCAGAGGGCAGAGTGTTGAGGGAAGAGTGTTGAGGGCAGAGTGTTGAGGGCAGAGGGCAGAGTGTTGAGGGCAAAGTGTTGAGATCAGAGGGCAGAGTGTTGAGGGCAGAGTGTTGAGGGCAGAGGCAGAGTGTTGAGGGCAGAGGGCAGAGTGTTGAGGGCAGAGTGTTGAGGGCAGAGTGTTGAGGGCAGAGGTCAGAGTTTTTGAGGGCAGAGGGCAGAGTGTTAAGGGCAGATTGTTGAGGGCAGAGGGCAAACAGTTGAGGGCAGAGTGTTGAGGGCAGAGGGCAGAGTGTTGAGGGCAGAGGGCAGAGTGTTGAGGGCAGAGTGTTGAGGGCAGAGGGCAGAGTGTTGAGGGCAGAGGGCAGAGTGTTGAGGGCAGAGTGTTTAGGGCAGAGTGATGAGAGCAGAGTTTTGAGGGCAGAGTGTTGAGGGTAGAGTGTTTAGGGCAGAGTGTTGAGGGCAGAGGGCAGAGTGTTGAGGGAAGAGTGTTGAGGGCAGAGGGCAGAGTGTTGACAGCAGAGTGTAAAGGGCAGAGGGTTGAGGGCAGAGTGTTGAGGGCAGAGTGTTGAGGGCAGAGGGCAGAGTGTTGAGGGCAGAGGGCAGAGTGTTGAGGGCAGAGTTTTGAGGATTGAGGGCAGAGTGTTGAGGGCAGAGTGTTGAGGATTGAAGGCAGAGTGTTGAGGATCGAGGGCAGAGTGTTTAGGGCAGAGTGATGAGAGCAGAGTTTTGAGGGCAGAGTGTTGAGGGCAGAGTGTTTAGGGCAGAGTGTTGAGGGCAAAGGGCAGAGTGTTGAGGGAAGAGTGTTGAGGGCAGAGGGCAGAGTGTTGACGGCAGAGTGTAGAGGGCAGAGGGTTGAGGGCAGAGTGTTGAGGGCAGAGTGTTGAGGGAAGAGTGTTGAGGGCAGAGTGTTGAGGGCAGAGGGCAAAGTGTTGAGGGCAGAGTGTTGAGGGCAGAGTTTTGAGGGCAGGGTGTTGAGGCAGAAGGCAGAGTGTTGAGGGCAGAGGACAGAGTATTGAGGGCAGAGTGCAGAGGGCAGAATGTTGAGTACAGAGGGCAGAGTGTTGAGTACAGAGGGCAGAGTGTTGAGGGCAGAGTATTGGGGGCAGAGGGCAGAGTGTTGAGGGCAGACTGTTGAGGGCAGAGGGCAGAGTTTTGAGGGCAGAGTGTTGAGGGCAGAGTGTTGAGGATTGAGGGCCGAGTGTTGATGATCGAGGGAAGAGTGTTGAGGGCAGAGTGTTGAGGGCAGAGGGCAGAGTGTTGAGGGCAGAGGGCAGAGTGTTGAGGGCAGAGTGTTGAGGGCAGAGGGTAGAGTTTTTGAGGGCAGGGGGCAGAGTGTTAAGGGCAGATTGTTGAGGGCAGAGGGCAGACTGTTGAGGGCAGAGTGTCGAGGGCAGAGGGCAGAGTGTTGAGGGCAGAGTGTTGAGGGCATAATTTTGAGGATTGAGGGCAGAGTGTTGAGGGCAGAGTTTTGAGGATTGACGGCAGAGTGTTGAGGATTGAGGGCAGAGTGTTGAGGGAAGAGTGTTGAGGGCAGAGTGTTGAGGGCAGAGGGCAGAGTGTTGAGGGCAAAGTGTTGAGATCAGAGGGCAGAGTGTTGAGGGCAGAAGGCAGAGTGTTGAGGGCAGAGGGCAGAGTGTTGAGGGCAGAGTGTTGAGAGCAGAGTTTTGAGGGCAGAGTGTTGAGGGCAGAGTGTTGAGGGCAGAGGGCAGAGTGTTGAGGGCAGAGTGTTGAGGGAAGAGTGTTGAGAGCAGAGAGTTGAGGGCAGAGGTTTGAGGGCAGAGGGCAGAGTGTTGAGGGCAGAGGGCAGAGTATTGAGGGCAGAGTGCAGAGGGCAGAATTTTGAGTGCAGAGGGCAGAGTGAGGGCAGAGGGCAGAGTGTTGAGGGCAGAGGGTAGAGTGTTGAGGGCAGTGCGTTGAGGGCAGAGTGCAGTGGGCAGAGGGCAGAGTGTTGAGGGCAGAGGGCAGAGTGTTGAGGGCAGAGGGCAGAGTGTTGAAGGCAGAGTGCAGAGGGCGGAGTGTTGTGGGCAGAGTATTGAGGGCAGAGGGCAGAGTGTTGAGGGCAGAGGGTAGAGGTATTAGGGTAGGGGCAGATTGTTGAGGGTAGATTGTTGAGGGCAGAGTGTTGAGGGCAGAGGGCAGAGTGTTGAGGGCAGAGGGCAAAGTGTTGAGGGCAAAGTGTTGAGTACAGAGGGCAGAGTGTTGAGTACAGAGGGCAGAGTGTTGAGGGCAGAGTGTTGAGGGCAGAGTGTTGAGAGCAGAGAGTTGAGGGCAGAGGTTTGAGGGCAGAGGGCAGAGTGTTGAGGGCAGAGGGCAGAGTTTTGAGGGCAGAGTGCAGAGGGCAGAATTTTGAGTGCAGAGGGCAGAGTGAGGGCAGAGGGCAGAGTGTTGAGGGCAGAGGGTAGAGTGTTGAGGGCAGTGCGTTGAGGGCAGAGTGCAGTGGGCAGAGGGCAGAGTGTTGAGGGCAGAGGGCAGAGTGTTGAGGGCAGAGTGTTGAAGGCAGAGTGCAGAGGGCGGAGTGTTGTGGGCAGAGTATTGAGGGCAGAGGGCAGAGTGTTGAGGGCAGAGTGTTGAGGGCAGAGGGTAGAGGTTTTAGGGTAGGGGCAGATTGTTGAGGGTAGATTGTTGAGGGCAGAGTGTTGAGGGTAGAGGGCAAAGTGTTGAGGGCAGAGGGCAAAGTGTTGAGGGCAGAGTGTTGAGGGCAGAGTGTTGAGGATTGAGGGCAGAGTGTTGAGGATCGAGGGCAGAGTGTTGAGGGCAGAGTGTTGAGGGCAGAGTGCAGAGGGCAGAGTGTTGTGGGCAGAGTGTTGAGGGCAGAGTATTGAGGGCAGAGGGCAGAGTGTTGAGCGCAGAGGGCAGAGTGTTGAGGGCAGAGTGGTGAGGGCAGAGGGTAGAGTTTTTAGGGTAGGGGCAGATTGTTGAGGGCAGAGGGAAGAGTGTTGAGGGCAGAGGGCAGAGTGTTGAGGGCAGAGGGCAGAGTGTTGAGGGCAGAGTGTTGAGGGCAGAGGGCAGAGTGTTGAGGGCAGAGTGTTGAGGGCAGAGGTTTGAGGATTGAGGGCAGAGTGTTGAGGGCAGAGTTTTGAGGATTGAGGGCAGAGTTTTGAGGGCAGAGTGTTGAGGATGGAGGGCAGAGTGTTTAGGGCAGAGTGTTGAGGGCAGAGGGCAGAATGATGAGGGCAGCGTGTTGAGGGCAGAGTGTTGAGGGCAGAGTGTTTAGGGCAGAGTGTTAAGGGCAGAGGTCAGAGTGTTGAGGGAAGAGTGTTGAGGGCAGAGGGCAGAGTGTTGACGGCAGAGTGTAGAGAGCAGAGGGTTGAGGGCAGAGTGTTGAGGGCAGAGGGCAGAGTGTTGAGGGAAGAGTGTTGAGGGCAGAGTGTTGAGGGCAGAGGGCAGAGTGTTGAGGGCAGAGTGTTGAGGGCAGAGTTTTGAGGGCAGGGTGTTGAGGCAGAAGGCAGAGTGTTGAGGGCAGAGGACAGAGTATTGAGGGCAGAGTGCAGAGGGCAGAGTGTTGAGTACAGAGGGCAGAGTGTTGAGGGCAGAGGATTGGGGACAGAGGGCAGAGTGTTGAGGGCAGAGTGTTGAGGGCAGAGGGCAGAGTTTTGAGGGCAGAGTGTTGAGGGCAGAGTGTTGAGGATTGAGGGCCGAGTGTTGAGGATCGAGGGAAGAGTGTTGAGGGCAGAGTGTTGAGGGCAGAGGGCAGAGTGTTGAGGGCAGAGGGCAGAGTGTTGAGGGCAGAGTGTTGAGGGCAGAGGGTAGAGTTTTTGAGGGCAGGGGGCAGAGTGTTAAGGGCAGAGGGCAGACTGTTGAGGGCAGAGTGTTGAGGGCAGAGGGCAGAGTGTTGAGGGCAGAGTGTTGAGGGCATAATTTTGAGGATTGAGGGCAGAGTATTGAGGGCAGAGTGTTGAGGATTGACGGCAGAGTGTTGAGGATTGAGGGCAGAGTGTTTAGGGCAGAGTGTTGAGAGCAGAGTTTTGAGGGCAGAGTGTTGAGGGCAGAGTGTTGAGGGCAGAGGGCAGAGTGTTGAGGGCAGAGTGTTGAGGGAAGAGTGTTGAGGGCAGAGGGCAGAGTGTTGAGGGCAGAGTGTAGAGGGCAGAGGGTTGGGGGCAGAGTGTTGAGGGCAGAGGGCAGAGTGTTGATGGAAGAGTGTTGAGGGCAGAGTGTTGAGGGCAGAGGGCAGAGTGTTGAGGGCATAGTGACGAGGGCAGAGTGTTGAGGGCAGGGTGTTGAGGGCAGAAGGCAGAGTGTGTAGGGCAGAGAAAAGAGTATTGAGGGCAGAGTGCAGAGGGCAGAGTGTTGAGTATAGACGGCAGAGTGTTGAGTACAGAGGGCAGAGTGTTGAGGGCAGAGTGTTGAGAGCAGAGAGTTGAGGGCAGAGGTTTGAGGGCAGAGGGCAGAGTGTTGAGGGCAGAGGGCAGAGGGCAGAGTATTGAGGGCAGAGTGCAGAGGGCAGAATTTTGAGTGCAGAGGGCAGAGTGAGGGCAGAGGGCAGAGTGTTGAGGGCAGAGGGTAGAGTGTTGAGGGCAGTGCGTTGAGGGCAGAGTGCAGTGGGCAGAGGGCAGAGTGTTGAGGGCAGAGGGCAGAGTGTTGAGGGCAGAGGGCAGAGTGTTGAAGGCAGGGTGCAGAGGGCGGAGTGTTGTGGGCAGAGTATTGAGGGCAGAGGGCAGAGTGTTGAGGAAAGAGTGTTGAGGGCAGAGGGCAGAGTGTTGAGGGAAGAGTGTTGAGGGCAGAGTGTTGAGGGCAGAGGGAAGAGTGTTGAGGGCAGAGTGTTGAGGGCAGAGGGCAGAGTGTTGAGGGCAGAGTGTTGAGGGCAGAGTGCTGAGGGCAGAGTGCAGAGTGTTGAGGGCAGAGTGCAGAGGGCAGATTGGTGAGTGCAGAGGGCAGAGTGTTGAGGGTAGAGTGTTGAGGGCAGAGGGAAGAGTGTTGAGGGCAGAGTGTTGAGGGCAGAGTGTTGAGGGCAGAGTGTTGAGGGCAAAGGGCAGAGTGTTGAGGGCAGAAGGCAGAGTGTTGAGGGCAGAGGACAGAGTGTTGAGGGCAGAGGACAGAGTGTTGAGGGCAGAGTGCAGAGGGCAGAGTGTTGAGGGCAGAGTGTTGAGGGCAGAGAGTTGAGGGCAGAGTGTTGAGGGCAGAGGGCAGAGTGTTGAGGGCAAAGTGTTGAGGGCAGAGGGCAGAGTGTTGAGGGCAGAGTGTTGAGGGCAGAGGGCAGAGTGTTGAGGGCAGAAGGCAGAGTGTTGAAGGCAGAGGACAGAGTGTTGAGGGCAGAGTGCAGAGGGCAGAGTGTTGAGTGCAGAGGGCAGAGTGTTGAGGGCAGAGTGTTGAGGGCAGTGTGTTGAGGGCAGAGTGTTGAGGGCAGAGAGTTGAGGGCAGAGTGTTGAGGGCAGAGTGTTGAGGGCAGAGGGAAGAGTGTAGAGGGCAGAGTGCAGAGGGCAGAGTGTTGACTGCAGAGGGTAGAGTGTTGAGGGCAGAGATCAGAGTGTTGAGGGCAGAGGGCAGAGTGTTGAGGGCAGAGTGTTGAGGGTAGATTGTAGAGTGTTGAGGGCAGAGAGTTGAGGTCAGAGGGCTGAGTGATGAGGGCAGAGGGCAGAATGTTGAGGGCAGAGGGTAGGGTGTTGAGGGCAGAGTGCTGAGGGCAGAGTGCTGAGAGCAGAGTGCTGAGAGCAGAGTGCTGAGGGCAGATTGTTGAGGGCAGATTGTTGAGGGCAGAGTATTGAGGGTAGAGGGTTGAGGGCAGAGGGCAGAGTATTGAGGGCATAGGGTTGAGAGCAGTAAGTGTGTCGGTTTGTGAACATATATATTTTGAATATTTTACAGTATCCGGTTTCCACCAAATTTGTCAGGGCCAAAGTGAAGGATTGAACAAATCTGTACACTTCCATTCAGGTGATTGTTTGCTAATGCCTGGCACTCATGTTGGGTTTCACCTGTATAGCACTTGCACTGTGCTTGAGAAAACGATTGTGTTTAATATAAACCTACAAGGGACTTATATCCTGCCTCACTCTCTGACTATAGAATACTCTCTCTTTCACTTTTTACTACTCGCTCTCTAATACTCTTTACTAATAACTCTCTCCTACTCACTATCAACTACTCACTCTACTACTTACTCTGTGTGTGGGTGCTAATGCAATAGGTCTCATATGTGCAAACAATTAAGCTATTGGCAATGTAAATGACAATGCCATTTATTTATGATTTAAAATAAAAAAAAGGAGCAATGCCAATAGCTCTACCTTTAATAATGCCGAGACCATTGCATTGTAAATGCTTGTTTTGTTTGATGTCAGGTGGCCGGACCGGTTGCGGGGGTATGTCCTACTGCTTGAGAGAATGGATCCTGGTGCTCACAACGGCATCCACCCTGTGGAGTAGAAGGGGCCTCTCCTTCGGATAATATTGGTGTGCAGGACAGCTGTTACCTCAAGTGCTTCCAAATCTGTAACGGAGGCTGCTATACCCACTGGGGTGTTTTTTCAAGAAACTCTAGTCTTGACAAGGATACAGACTGTATCAACCACAAAGGCTTTGCTTGTTGACGTCCACTGGGGTGGGACTTTGGAATTATTTAAAAGGAGTTTCTGAGCTTAATTGCTGCCTCAGTGTCTCAATGCATGCCAGTGATCAAGAGCTAACAGCTTGAAATGCGTTTGGCAATTCGTATGAGGGAAGTGAGAAGGCCAGTTTGGCTGTACCTGCCATTAGTGTGTAAGCAGTAACCCGACCAAGAGTGACAACTCCAAGGGGGCACCCCTTTTTGTTTGATATATATATATATGTATAGCAATGATTATCCTTCCTGTATCATGAAAGAAATCCAGCCTCACCAACAGCCTTGTATGTAATCAAATAGCAGTTTATTTCGACACGTTTTGACCTACTTCGGTATTGGTCACATGACCATGAAATCATAGTGTCAGCATTTATACAGAGTTACTTCCAATGTATTTCTA